>NW_024741901.1:733010-788010 GCF_018991925.1 Homarus americanus | reverse complement strand
CCTTATTTTCTTATGTTTGGTGATATATGTATATTAGTTAAGGCTTTTATTGTCTATATATGATAAAAATAAAACAAAACTTGACCTGGGTTTGAAAGATACGAGTCCTTTAGTTCTTTTAGGAGTTAGTGAGGATATCAGCCACCACCAGATGTTATGTAAGGAAGGATAGAGAATATTACTGGTGCATAAAAAGATTCTTAACTAATGTAAGCAAACTCATAGTATCTAGGTGAAAAATGATTAGGTTTTTATTATTTTGGTTCCTTTATGTCTATAGTGGGGTTCGGGATTCGGTGGTTCGGTATCTATATAGTTGGTTCGGGATTCGAAGTTCAGGGATTCGGTAACTGAGGTTCAGACGTGACCGTGGGTAACAGCTATAACGATAAATCAAGATAGAGAAAAAGTGAGTGAGATATAAGGACAGAGAGAGTTAAAAACTTTGGGCTGACGAGGAGAGATAAAAGAGAATAAATGTGCTGGATGGTCCCAACACTGGACAGGAGCCAGGAGAGGGGGCCGAGTTGTACCCGGGGAGGCGAAGGGGGGCTGAGTGGTACCTGGGGAGGAGAGGGGAAAGATGAGGGGATTATGGCTCACAGGTCTGGTTATGAACAAGGATTAAGAGAGGGGAAAAATAAAGAGGGTGAGGGAAGGAGGCGAAGGATAAAAACACACAAGGAGAAAAAATGACCAGGGGGAAGATAAAGGAGGAGAGAGAGAGAGAGAGACATAATGATGAAGGAAGGAAAGAAGGAAGGAAGGAAGGTGGTAGTATTAACGTTATAAGTTGATAAGTAATGTGTGTGGATGAGAAGCTTACTGGAGTGTTTAACAACTCTCAACTCTCCGTGTTGTAGTGTCAAACCAGTGTATCTACCAACACAAAAACACGAGACAGAGTGACTGACAAAAAGTGGGTCCCAGAGGTTTGGTTATACCCGTTAGGGGCAGTGTGGATACAGCACAGTGTGGACTCAGCCTTCGGTACACAAGGAGGCAGCGTGGCCGACACTGCACTCGACCACCTCCACTTCAACTACTTGTAAAATTAGGTACCCATTTACAGCTGGGTGGATAGGGGGTATTCGGAGATCGCACGAGTGACCCATAGGACAGAGAGTTGTGTATCTACTCGGCCACTGCACCCGAGTAAGATAAGACTAACACGGGGACTGGCATGTAAAACTTGTTAACTCGTAGAATAATCTCTAGGCGAATGTTGTGAGAACACCAATCGTGGCCCAGCTCTGCTACCCACTCAGATTTATTCAGGAGTTTGTCCCTGTCCAGACTCTCTTCGGCGAGAACTGGAGGACACAGCGACTGGCTATTATGTTATGAGAACTAGAAGTGCTTACTGGTCACAGACTATAAAAACCCCTCACCTTCAGGTCAATAAATGCCCTTCACCTTTTACCTTAAACTACCTATTCATGAACAGGTTCCTTGTACAACAAATGTCCCGCCTGTTAGATATGGTTCCACAGTACAAGGTATAACTATACGTATCACTTGAACATCAATCTTCTATTTCAACATCAATCTTCTATTTCTCTAAAAGGCGACCGTGACTTATGTCTCAGATCATCATACGGAAACCATCTCTCCCATGGACAGACAGACACACACAGACAGAACACACACACACAGACTAACATACAGACAGATACAAACATGATCTATATTCAGTAGGCCTATGCACCTCACATTATAAATATTAACTTTGGAAACTGTTGGGAAGTTTGCTGAGTTCTCCAAATACTTTACCTCAACATTATGGACGGCCCTGTGAGTCAGTCTTGGTAGTTTGGTGGCAAATTGGTCTTTTAAGTTGTAATATGTTTTTGGTTTTGTCATTAGTATTTTTTTTTTAAGATATCTAGTTGAACCTTAATAATCTTTCTTACATTAGGTCAAATCAGGTCGTGCTAGGTAAGGCGAGGTCTGCTGATAACCACCTAAGAAAAAAGAAAACACGAAATTCCCAAGAGCTTTCGTATAATTCACATATATACAACAACAGTGTATATTTTTCTCTCGTATATTCACACGTCAGTTCACCCCCGTACCAGTATACAGCCATACATCACGGACGCCGCCCAGGGTTTTATCATTGAGAGACCAGCAGCCGAGGGTACCGGAGTGACCACGGCTTACCACTACGGTAGATCCCAGCTGGACGGTGAAGTATCTGTCATGCGATAGTTATGGCTTTTACCTGGGCTGTGGTGGCTGCTGGCTTGGCCGAATAGTATCTGACTCGACACGGTGGTGTTGATGACGTGAGATCGAACCCAGGAGGTCTAGCTGCAGTATATACACTCACAATAATGTTCAAGTATTTATTCATCATAAGTAAATTGCTTACTCTGAGGTCCTCGTGAAAACCTTACTGTTTACACCACCAACAGGCATACAACAACTTATTACCCCAAGTGCTTCCCCTCAGTCGGCAAGTATTATAATTTCTAAACAGCTGGGTCAGTTATGCATGCATTTGTATACATTATTTTCTCCACCAACTTGAAGCATAAATGAATATAAATTGAGTGGTTATGAAATATATATTGAAGTGGTGAATTTGAAGTATATGCTAGAACGAACAGAGTAATAAAGGAAATAAGGGAGTCACTCACCTGTGTAGGAGGGGCAGGTATAGTGCTGACGGCTGTACTCACTGCCTTAGTACATCATCCAACACAACCTGCAACACAACAGACTTTGATACTTACAACACCTCATGCTAACCTTCCTTCACCAAACTTACATTGAAAGAGAAAAACTTTTATTCTTATCAAGACATTAAATTAAAAGTTTCTCAAGTGTTATTCATACTGTCCAAACTACCATACGTGTTATTGCAATCAACTCTACAGCTTTAATTATTCTTCTGGTGTGTATTGATTATTTTTTTTAACAAGGAGGAGGAGAGTGGGTTAAACCATGGTTCTCAAAATGTTAAACCAGCATCCTCAAAGGGTAAAGGCAATTTCTTCAGTGAGTTAAACCATTGTGCTCAAAGGGTTAAATCAATTCCTATAGTGGGTTAAACTATCATCCCCGAAGAATTAAACCATCATTCTCCAAAACATTTAATATCGTCCTCCAAAAAATTAAATATCGTTTTAAAAAAAATAATTATCGTCCTCAAAAAAATTAAATATCGTCCTCAAAAAACAAATAATTATCGTCCTCAAATTAATTATCGTCCTCACAAAGTTAATTATAATGTTCTTCAAACACACAGAAAGGTGACCATTACACAGACTAACACACACATGTACAGGACAAAGCAGAAGGTGTTTTTGTTAATATAAACCCGGATTTATGATGTAATTCTACCTGACATTTTTTTTTACTATGGAGGACTGGTTATTGCATCATTAATTACGGGTTATGTTATTATCTCCCTCTACTCTCTACGTGTGTGTGTGTGTGTG
Source organism: Homarus americanus (assembly GCF_018991925.1). Classification (NCBI taxonomy): domain Eukaryota; kingdom Metazoa; phylum Arthropoda; class Malacostraca; order Decapoda; family Nephropidae; genus Homarus; species Homarus americanus. The sequence goes on along the minus strand of NW_024741901.1, from coordinate 784,564 downwards.
TGTGTGTGTGTGTGTGTGTGTTTTCTTTATTCATTCATTATATAAAAAAGTGTAGGTGAATGACATTATATATTTATACACTGTAATAACCAAAATTCATTATTATAGACTCAACCACAAGACAACCAAAACTAACGTTCACACTGACACTCTTTATCAACCATAGTCATTGTTGAGATGGAAACAGTTCATTCATCTCACCACTGCAATATTCACACTGAGGAAGGTACAGTCGCCCCAAAAAAGTATCTTTACGATTCTGTGTGAGACAATATGACTCAACGGACGAAGGATTTTGACAACCCTACCGAGACAACAGGAGTCACAGTGTTCATTGTGGAATTCATCGATCATCTCCGTGAAGATACTTTTTACAGTGACGATATTTTAATTAATCATTATAGTTAACATCCTTATTGCTGTGGCCACACTACTGGGTACCTCATCATTACTCTGGCCACATCTCTCCACTACAGCCTCGTTATTGTGGCCAAACGTTCACTTTTCCACAGCAATCTCATTAAAACATTCATCCTACGGTGGCCACAGTTGACCACATCACCACCCACGTATGGCCAAGTAGAGTCACTTAACTCTGGCCATCTAATAAATACATATGAGTAAAGATTATTAAGTTAATTTAATTAGTTGTTTGCGTTACCTGTCGCGTCAGGTAGAAAAATAATTTAAGATATATTCACTGGAGGTCATAATGGTGAGGGCATAATTAATCTCGTTACTATATTAAGGAATGCGATTAAATATGTCGAGAATTATGTGTTTATCAGACCTGGTATTCCTGCCACATTAATTAACCGACGTGAGGATATTATAATGCTTACCTGTTGTTATGTTCTTTGATAATTTAAGCACCAGTCTGATGTGTTATTATTATTATTATTATTATTATTATTATTATTATTATTATTATTATTATTATTATTATTATTATTATTATTATTATTATTATTGTTGTATATTTTTCACGTATTTTCATTTATTATCTATATTTTAAATTGTCGTATAGTTTAGGTTAGGTTAGGTTAGGTTAGGGCCAATAAGCCATGGGTATTCTAGAGCAGTAACCGATTAATTTATATTCCCTGTACGTGGATAAGAAATATTTCCAATGAAGCCGTTTATGTGTAGTTTAATAGCTCGATAAAGCACGCCAACCGGTTTTTACGAGGTTAATGGAAACCTCTTATACATACTGATTATACGTGAATTAATTTAACCTCTCTCTCTCTCTCTCTCTCTCTCTCTCTCTCTCTGTCTGTCTGTCTGTTTGTCCCTCCGAGAGAGAGAGAGAGAGAGAGAGAGAGAGAGAGACGACCAACCCAGGTAACTACAGTAGCTAGGTCAAGATAGCTGTTGAAGATATGAATGAGATAAAGCTGTGTATGTCTCCCAGATACAAAAATAAATAAATAAATAAAAGGAAGGAAGAATGTTTTTGACGAACTCTACACAATAGAACTGTCTCGGTGGGGTTAAAGGAATTATACAACGTGAACAGAGACGAGCAGTATCTGAGGGTTTACGAAAGAGACACACGACTTGCAATAGATACCTGGACTGGGTCTTTTGTGGAGGAATTCTCTTGATAAGTTAGAACGATCGATTGTGAATACTTACGAGGAAAGAACGTTTGTATTATAGAAGATGGGAAATTATTTTAGCTATTGTAAGACTTTGTTGTGTGTGTGTGTGTGTGTTACATCAAATGCGACATCTGGTTAGATTAAGCCAATGGTTAAGCCCCCCAGCTCCTCACCCCAACCCACCCCCCTCCCCCTCTTCTAACCCCCTGCCCCATCTTCTCAACCCTCCTCCCCATTTTCTCACCCCCTCCCCCTCATCTCACCCCTCCCCATCTTCTCACCCCCTCCCTCATCTTCACCCCTCTTTCTCACCCCTCCCCTCTTCTCAACCCCCCACCCACCAATTTACCCAGGGCAACCAGCCTCTGACTTGCCCTCATCTAGCGGAATCGAACGAAAACTTCTCACCAGCCTCACAGAAATGCCCCGGAGCGTTAACGATGGCAATTATATTTCACATCACGTCTGTCAGGGTGAGGTTACGAGGGGATAATGTACTGGATGAGGTTTACGGCCTCGTGGTCTCTGTCTTATACGTCATTATTAAAGGAAATAGGACGATGTTACAAGCAATAAATCTAGAATTAATTTATCTTTTTGTTAAGTGGATTAATTATTTTGTTGTATAGAGTGTTTGGACGTCTTGTTTTTGCTTGTGTGTTTTAGGAAGTCAAAGATGTCACTTTAAAATGTGAAATAATATGTATGGAGATAATAACAATAACAATAATAACAATAATAATAATAATAATAACAGCAACTCCTCCTCATCTCCTGCCCTAAACACCGCCCTTCCCCCTTTAACTTAAGCCCTAAATCCGGTATCTGACCCTAACTCCTCACCTGAAGGTTGACCTCAGTGCCACACTAAACTTGAACCAAAGCGGTGGTCCAGAGTTTCAGCTTTGGCCTCTGAGCAAACTTATGCCTTGAGGGGTGACTCTGTCAGGTTTGGTCCTGCTACAGTTAAACTCGGCCTGTGTAGTGATGTCCCTCTCTCCCTTCCCTTCCCTCTCCCTCCCCTTCCATTCCCTCTCCCTTCTGTATTTTTAAAGGGGGTAGTGACAGTGATAAATAAGGTTGTTGTATTTAACTAGGGGTCAAAAGTCTGAGAGGGAGGGAGACAGGGCGCCATAGAACTGTCAGTTGCATATCATGTTAGGAAATAAATGGTTGTACAGTATAACTTTAAGCTGTGTGTGTTGAAGTCCTCGTTAGAAAATTCCCTAAACTACTTCATGACTCATTCAATAGTTATAAGTTTGGGGGAAAATAGTTGTGTGTGACCCATTAACTGTTGTCTCCGGTGATGGTCGGACTTTCTATAAGGTCAAAACGTCTTCACATTTCAGGTTTATATTAACTAGTTATATATCGTATCATTTTCATATTTACGTTTGAAAAGTTGTCAGGAAACATTTATCGACTTTTAACTATAGTGAATTAAATTTTCCCTGTCCCTGTGTGTGTATGCAAATTTTGTGCAAGATATATGAATGATAATTGTTAAAACAAGCTCAAAGTCTCTCCAGTCCTGGGATGGTGTTAGTGGCTCCCCCAGGTCTGACGGAGGCACTGTACTCGACCGTCTCCATTTCCTCAACTGTAGAATGAAGTATCAATTCACAGTTGGGTGAATTGAGGGGTACCCGGTGCACGAACCAGCGATCTTTAGGGTGAATGGTGAGTGTTCTGTCCATGCAGCCGCCGCACCCCTAGACAACTCAGGTACACTACTACAAAAATGGCCTCCAGCCTCCCCCAATAGCCATACCTTCGCCACCATTTCATTACCTTAATATTAAATATCCTAATACATAAGTAGCTATCCTAGCTGTGTTGAGTTAGTTGAGCCGCAGATCTATGCGGCATTCAGTGACTGTTGCCTCATAGTCAATATCTGCAACAGTCGACATCTCATCCAGGCTGTAACATAACTTCTGGGCTGCTGCTTCTGTTCGGATATCACCTCCGCGAGTCTGGCGTAGAAGCATCTTGCACTTGGTCCCATCCCACCAGAGGTTTTGAACACTAGAGAAGTAAAGTTGCCTTGATCAACGTTCTGAATTCTCTCCCCGTATGTCCTTAGCTTGTCGTTCTTGTTCCTCCTGTGTGCAGCATCGAGAGCTAGGTTACGGTGACATGCGGCCATGGGATCAAAAATCCTGATGTCGAAGAAAGCTCGCTGTCCCCGCGTCCAGAATCCTCGAGCACTGACGTTAACATGGGCTTCGTTGGATGTGTTTGAAGTCCTACTACTACTACTACTACACTACTACTACTACACTACTACTACTACTACTACTACTACTACTACTACTACTACTAACAGTGAGACTATGAATTCACCACCACCTTTCTCTTCCCTTTCTCCCAAACTTCATACATTAAGTTACTTTCTCTTTGTTTTCTTTTGTTACTTCCGCCTCTGTTTCCCACCACCGACCTGTACCGACCTGCACCGACCTGCCTTCCTGCTCTCTCTTACAAACCTGCCACTTTTACTTTCCTGTTCCATGTTGTTGTTGTCTGCCACTTTCCATCACCGTGTCATAACCTTGTGTCATCTCCTAGTGTCATTTCCCCGTGTCATAACCTATAACCTAGTGTCATTTCCCCGTGTCATAACCTATAACCTAGTGTCATAATGTCATCTCCTCGTGTCATATCCCAGTGTCACCCCCTCCCCCCCACAGTGTCATTTCCCTGTGTCATATCATAGTGTCATTTTACCGTGTCATATCCCAGTGTCATATCCATGGGGCAGATAGTGGACAATTGAGGCCAGGCTAGGTGGCCAGTTATGGTCGGTCATAAGGCTGAAATAACGTGTAATTTGTGTGTGGTAACGAGCTCTGTGGTAACCCCCCTGATTTTGGACAAACGATCGTCTCTCTCTCTCTCTCAATCTCCCTCCCTCTTCTCTTCTCTTCTCTTCTCTTCTCTTCTCTTCTCTTCTCTTCTCTCGTATCATTGTGTTTATGGTCGTCACACCTCACGTACGTTCATCCATCAGTCAGGTTGATGATGGCCGCCGCTTTACTGGAGCTCATCCATCAACACCTGATGTACGTAACTGACTCTTCACTATAGGTCCTGTATACAGTGATTGAGGCGTATGACTTATTTTGTTGTAACCATCACCTAACCTAACCTAACCTAACCTAACCTAACCTAACCTAACCTAACCTAACCTAACCTAACCTAACCTAACCTAAACTAAACTAACCTAACCAAAAGAGCCTTGGACATGGGTGTTGGTGATAGTCTTGCTTGTAGTGTTGGTGATAGTCTTGGTAGTAGTGTTGGTGATAGTCTTGCTTGTAGTGTTGGTGATAGTCTTGCTAGTAGTGCTGGTGATAGTCTTGCTAGGAGTGTTGGTGATAGTCTTACTAGTAGTGTTGGTGATAATCTTGCTAGTAGTGTTGGTGATATAGTGTTACTAGTAGTGTGTTGGTGATAGTCTTACTGTAGTGTTGGTGATAATCTTGCTAGTAGTGTTAGTGATAGTCTTGCTAGTAGTGTTGGTGAGTCTTGCTAGTAGTGTTGGTGATAGTCTTACTAGTAGTGTTGGTGATAACTAATAGTAGTGTTGGTGATAATGTTACTAGTAGTGTTGTTGATAGTGTTGGTGATAGTCTTACTGGTAGTGTTGGTGATAATCTTGCTAGTAGTGTTAGTGATAGTCTTGCTAGTAGTGTTGGTGATAGTCTTGCTAGTAGTGTTGGTGATAGTCTTACTAGTAGTGTTGGTGATAATCTTGCTAGTAGTGTTGGTGATAGTCTTACTCGTAGTGTTGGTGATAATGTTACTAGTAGTGTTGGTGATAATCTTGCTAGTAGTGTTGGTGATAGTCTTACTAGTAGTGTTGGTGATAGTCTTGCTAGTAGTGTTGGTGATAGTCTTACTAGTAGTGTTGGTGATAGTCTTACTAGTAGTGTTGGTGATAATCTTGCTAGTAGTGTTAGTGATAGTCTTAGTAGTGTTGGTGATAGTCTTACTAGTAGTGTTGGTGATAAGTAGTGTGGTGATAGTCTTGCTAGTAGTGTTGGTGATAGTCTTATTAGTAGTGTTGGTGATAGTCTTACTAGTAGTGTTGGTGATAGTCTTGCTAGTAGTGTTGGTGATAATCTTGCTATTTGTGTTGGTGATAGTCTTACTAATAGTGTTGGTGATAATCTTGCTAGTAGTGTTGGTGATAGTCTTATTAGTAGTGTTGGTGATAATCTTACTAGTAGTGTTGGTGATAATCTTACTAGTAGTGTTGGTGATAGTCTTGCTAGTAGTGTTGGTGATAGTTTCACTAGTAGTGTTAGTGATAGTCTTACTAGTAGTGTTGGTGATAGTCTTGCTAGTAGTGTTGGTGATATTCTTACTAGTAGTGTTGGTGATAATCTTACTAGTAGTGTTGGTGATAGTCTTACTAGTAGTGTTGGTGATAGTCTTACTAGTAGTGTTGGTGATAATCTTGCTAGTAGTGTTGGTGATAGTCTTACTAGTAGTGTTGGTGATAATCTTGCTAGTAGTGTTGGTGATATTCTTACTAGTAGTGTTGGTGATAATCTTGCTAGTAGTGTTGGTGATAGTCTTATTAGTAGTGTTGGTGATAGTCTCGCTAGTAGTGTTGGTGATAGTCTTACTAGTAGTGTTGGTGATAGTCTCGCTAGTAGTGTTGGTGATAGTCTCGCTAGTAGTGTTGGTGATAGTCTCGCTAGTAGTGTTGGTGATAGTCTCGCTAGTAGTGTTGGTGATAGTCTCGCTAGTAGTGTTGGTGATAGTCTTCAAGGAGCGGGGTGTTCCCTCCCTCCCTCGTGTATGTGGCCACAACTGCCTCGTTATTCTTGTATCCTTTTAGTCTGTGTGAGTCTCAAGTGTGTTGTTGGTACATAATGACTCTGGTACACGAACCTACTAAGTCTTTGTTCCTACGCATAATAGAAGAGAAACTCCCTCAAACTTCTTTTATGAACTAACTTTAGCTTAAACCTACACTGATATATGATGGGGATTCAATTTTTTTTCCTCTGTGCCTGTTTTGTTCGTGTTTGTGATTGAATTGTTGTAGCGAAATGCAAGAAAATATAAATAATGCGACTTTTAGATCAGTGTATTGTTGTTGTTATTATTATTATCATCATCATCATCATCATCATCATCATCATCACCATCATCATCATCATCATCATCATCATCCATAAGACTGACTCTTACCCCTCGGTTGTAGCAGCATCTGACGCCAACACAGGTTTTCCAGTACAGTTTCAGAGACCAACTTTAGGATTTTCTTAATATGAAAGTCGACATTTATCCTCCAACTTGCCAACTTTTAATAACACAAGTTTTTGAAGTAAAAATGTAAAAAGGTGAACATTTTCATATTATCATATTTTTCTGTCAAGGAAATTTCACTCTTGGAAGTTTATGTTGGTGAGGCCTGTAGCTCCTTGTGTGTGTGTGTGTGTGTGTGTGTGTGTGTGTGTGTGTGTGTGTGTGTGTGTGTGTGTGTGTAGGCCGTGCCATGATCTACAGACACGGCACTACCTGTATGGAGGCACTGATGTACACACACACACATACACACACACACACACACACACACATAGAAGTGTCTGTTTGTTTGTTTGTCTGTTTGTTTGTTCGCGATCTCAGGTTAGGTTAGGTTGTACGCACGAGTTTGCACCCACGAGTTTGCACCCGCGAGTTTGTACCGACGAGTTTGTACCCGCGAGTTTGTACCAAGATAAAACAAAATTAGGTTATGTTTGGCGATAATCGGCTAAGTTATCAGAAATAGACCTGATCAAGTTTAGCTTTTAACTTATAATACGTGATGATGTAGCTTTTTACAATCTAGCTTTTAATAGCGTGACAACAATTTTCCCCTGTAGCTTTTGAACGTATTAGCTTATATCCTTTTTATATAATTTTTTTTACATTATAGCTTTGTATAGATCATGATATAATATAGCTGTTGTGTTATATAGCTTTTCTCTAGTGTCTCTCTACACCTAATATCTTCTTCCGGTCATAGACAGATAGACAGATAGACAGACAGACAGACAGACAGACAGACAGACAGACAGACGTAACACAAACTACAACCTTTTATATTCTATAAAAATAATTAATAACCGTAGTCCTCCTTCCCCCTTCCCCCCCCCCCTTCCTTTCCCCTTCCCTCCCCCTTCCCCTCCTCCCTTCCTTTCCTCCTAGGGGTTCAGTGTTCGTCCAGGAAGAAACTTGACGCGTGTATCTTTCACTAATATGTCCAGGTTCGAGTGTGATTAGAGTAAGAACAGGTGGAGTGGAGTAGAACAGGTAAGTGGAGTAGAACAGGTGGAGTGGAGTAAGAACAGGTGGAGTAAGAACAGGTGGGGTGGAGTAAGAACAGGTGGAGTGGAGTAAGAACAGGTGAAGTGGAGTAAGAACAGGTGGGGTGGAGTAAGAACAGGTGGAGTGGAGTAAACAGGTGGAGTGGAGTAAGAACAGGTGGGGTGAAGTCAGAACAGGTGGGGTGAAGTAAGAACAGGTGGGGGTGGAGTAAGTGGCGTAAACAGGTGGAGTGGAGTAAGAACAGGTGGAGTGGAGTAAGAACAGGTGGGGTGAAGTAAGAACAGGTGGAGCCAGGGTAGAACAGGTGGAGTGGAGTAGAGCAGGTGGAGTGGAGTAAGAACAGGTGAAGTGGAATAAGAACAGGTGGGTGGAGTAAGAACAGGTGTGAAGAACAGGTGGAGGTGAAGTCAGAACAGGTGGCGTGGTAAGAACAGGTGGGGTGGAGTAGAACGGGTGGAGTGGCGTAAGAACAGGTGGAGTGGAGTAGAACAGGTGGAGTGGAAAGAACAGGTGGGAGTGAAGTAGAACAGGTGGAGGGAGTAGAACAGATGGCGGAGGAGTAAAGAACAGGTGAAGTGGAGTAAGAACAGGTGGAGTAGAACAGGTGGGGTGGAGTAAGAACAGGTGGAGTGGAGTAAGAACAGGTGGAGTGGAGTAAGAACAGGTGGGGTGGAGTAAGAACAGGTGGAGTGGAGTAGAACAGGGAGTAAGAACAGGTGGAAGTAGAGGTGGAGTAGAGTAAGAACAGGTGGAGTGGAGTAAGAACAGGTGGGGTGGAGTAAGAACAGGTGGAGTGGAGTAAGAACAGGTGGTGGAGTGGAGTAGACTGAAATTGGGGTGACAGAAGGGTCTCTCTCTCTCTCTCTCTCTCTCTCTCTCTCTCAAGGACCGGAAGAAGATAAATGGTGAGGAAAGACGCCGGAGAGGAGAGATAATTATCAGCGTCCGTGAGAGAAAGAAAGTTACTGAGAGACAGAGAAAGAATAGGCGGCAATGAAGAGAAAATATCGGGGGAAGTGGCAATCAGAGGAGAAAGAGAGTGTGTGATGGAAGGAGAGACAATCAGAGCCTGTGAGAGATTGTGACGAAGGAAGGAGTGTGTGTGTGTGTGTGTGTGTGTGTGTGTGTGTGTGTGTGTGTGTGTGTGTGTGTGTGTGTGTGTGTGTGTGTGTGTGTGTGTGTGTGTGTGTGTGTGTGTGTGTGTGTGTGTGTGTGTGTGTGTGTGTGTGTGTGTGTGTGATCAGATTCTATTACGAACACAGGACATAGAACATCATTATAATTATTGCTTTATTTTATGGTATTATATTTCTTCTATTTGTCAACGTGAACTGTTCTTACAAATTTTCCTTTGATCAGTGTTGATGAAAACGTCTCCTCCTCCTCTTCCTCCTTAACATCTCCAGGACAGCGTAAAAAATGTGTCTAGGTTCACTTCAGTACAGTAGCCTTTGGGAACAGAGAGACTTGGTTGTTCAGTTAGGAGACATATTTGGTACAGTTTTACCTGGTACAGTGACTGGCGCATTTTGTGAGATGTGGCAACTCTGTGTTTGTTTACATCGTATTAAAACTCTTGGAATGGTCCTCAGGAACCTTGCAGTAGTAGTCAGACTAAGGATGGTAGATAAGCTTTCCACAGCGTTGTCACATCTCACAAAACGCACCACCCACTGTACCAGGTATAAGTGTAGGCGAATGCTAATTTCACCCTCTATAATATCACAGTGTGACTTGCCTTCCTTCCGGGACGTTAAAATGTTTCCTGGTAATGCAAGCAACTGTAATATTCTTCAAGTGATTTCTAGGGAATTTATATAGAAAATGGGAAATCCGTGTCCTAGTGAAGTCAAAAGTATGCAATGACATCAGTGTACAGACTTGATGTCACGGAAGACCACAAGTCCTGCAGGCTGTGAGGTCCTGACAATATCACTTTTGACCAAGGACTTGAGTGTGTTTTTACTGCATTACAAAACATAAATACCAGTTAGTGGTTAATGATTATTAATTTGTGGTAATTGTTTGTTAATGTGATGGTGCGGAAATGAGTCGTTTGGTTTTGTCGTAATTTTTGTTTTCGGTCGTTTCTCCCAAGACCGAGTTAAATATGGTGTTCCCAATTGTCACTCAGTCTTTTGTGTTATTATGGAAAATTGACCCAATCTTGTGTTGACAATACTAGCTTATTTCCTCAGTAATTCCTTTGTAACTACTACACGATGTTGTTAACTCATGTATGTCAGGGCTTACATGTATAGTGGACTCTCCCTTCATCATACACCTGCTGAATTAATTGGCACGAGACTCCCAGCTCACCTTTCTTCTCTGTAATTTCAAACCTTGATTACTGGCAGCACATTAATTCAAGGATGTTGGTCGATGCAGGTGTGTTCGGGAAGGTGAAGTGTAGCGATTGTTTACCATAATGTTGGAGGTAGAGTTTTTTGGTGTTGGCATGAGTTACTGTGTGCTTCTTCCTCCAAGTTGTTGTAGTTGTTGAAGGAATCGTTTATCTCCTTGGAATTTCAATTTACATTGCGCTTTGTGGCTGTAAATCACATAATAAATATATGACCAATAGTTAAACTACTTTGAATCTTACACATGAGAAATTGGATTTATCGCCACTTGTCTTCTGCTTAATGGTATAAAATTATTCTCAAAGCGATCCTGTGTATAAACGATTCGTTATTCAATTTTATCTTTATGTACAGTTACTCAAAAAAACTATCTGTACTCGGGGTGATCGATGAATTTCAAAATGAACACTGCGACTCCTGTTGTCTGGGTAGGGTTGTCAAAATCCTTCATCCATTGTGTCATATTTTTTCATTACAATTTTATATAGATAGCATTTTGAGTGACTGTATAGGTAACAATAGTTATTGAATAACAAGAAGCAAACTAAAGAATATAGAGTTCTTGTTGGTGTTGTCATTTCCAAGATAAAAGAATAATAATATATCCTAATAATACGACGGCATGTATTTCGTGGCCAATAATGTGGAGATATATGAGTACATTGGTGGGAATAATGGCAAGCGTGCAGTTACATAGACTATATACATTACCCCAGTGCGCGAGGACAAATCTTGTTGATGTTATACCGTAATGAAAATAATCTAGGAATGTGAAGTTTGGTCGGAGGCTAACCTAACCTAACCTAACCTAACCTAACCTAACCTAACCTAACTTAACCTAACCTAACCTAACCTAACCTAACCGTAAAGTAGCTTCATATGCATTATTAAAGCCAGTAAAATAATTGTCCAAGTAGCGCTGAGTTAAAAAACCTGGACAAATAACCCGGAAGAGTGTTAGAACCAGTATCTCAACAAGGGTGTAAACTCTTCTCGTGTCAAGGGTGTTTGCAGACCATCACACAAGTGTTAATAAAGCTCTGTAGTGTTTGTTGTTTCAGGGCTGCTTCCTCCTAAGACCAACTGGCCGTGTGTGTCGGGAGGAAGGGAGGGAGGGTGGGTGGGTGGGTGATTACTGTAGAAGAGTAGTAATGCTTTTCACTGACTCTACAAAATGCTCCCATCTAAAATATATAAATGTCGACAATATTTTTTTGCTTCTCGTAGTGTTTGTCATAATTATAAGATTAATAGTTGTTACCATACATCTTTTAGTGATGATAATGTTAATAATGATAAAAATAATACTGATAATTATTATAATGACCGTTATGATAATAATGATAATGATAATATCAATAATAATAATAATACGGTAATAAGAAATCCGTAACTAGAGAACTCTTGAAATTAAATCATTTGTTCAAATTCAAACGGTAAGCAACAACAATGTAGCCTTTTACACACACACACACGCACACACACACACACACACACACACACACACACACACACACTATAGTGGAAGGAGGAACAGTGTTTAAGTTCGCTCTGGTGAGGAATGATGAAATAATTGTGGACTGTAAACCAACTTAACATTCAGTGAAATACCCAGGTTAAAAGAACGAGTGAAGGAAGGAAGGAAGGAAGGAAGGAAGGAAGGAATGAGACAATTGAGAGAGACGATAAAGAAAGAGAAGATAAAGAAAGAGAAAAAAAGGAAGAGTGAGGTTAGGTTAGGTTAGGTTTGGTTAGGTTAGGTTAGGTTTGGTTTGGTTAGTTAGGGTTAGGGGTTAGGTTAGGTTAGGTTAGGTTTGGTTAGGTTAGGTTAGGTTTGGTTTGGTTTGGTTTGATTAGGTTAGGTTTCGTTTGGTTTCGTTTGTTATTTACGTCAATTTGTTAGTTTAGGAGAGTTATGAGGTTAGGTTAGGTTATTTACGTCAACTTGTTAGTCGAGGAAGGGTCACAGGTACAGAGGCTTATGGGGTGATGTTGGCTCGGTGCTAGACTCTTCCTAAGACTATAAAGGAGATTAGTAGTATTATCTGGAGTTCATATCCAGTCTGTTATTCTTTCTATATTATTATTACTATTGTTGTGTCTGTTGGGATTATTATTATTATTATTATTATTATTATTATTATTGATATTTTTGTTATTATTATTATTATTTTTATTATTATTATTATTATTATTATTATTATTATTATTATTATTATTATTATTTTTATTGATAATTTTGTTATTATTATTATTATTATTATTATTATTATTATTATTATTATTATTATTATTATTGATATTTTTGTTATTATTATTATTATTATTATTATTATTATTATTATTATTATTATTGATATTTTTGTTATTATTATTATTATTGTTATTATTATTATTATTATTATTATTATTATTATTATTATTATTATTATTATTATTATTATTATTATTATTATTATTATTATTGATATTTTGTTATTATTATATCACGTTTCATAACATTCCGGCAGACAGCCTCTCCACAGTGACTACAGCAGGAATTGTTGTAATAATTCCTGGCATTTTTTCCTTGAGTCCTCCCCTGAGTGTCCTATTTTGCTTCGCTCTCCCATCGTGCTTGTTAGCGCCAGCGGGAATTGCACATCATTTTAGATTATTATTTTATGCATTTATGTCTCTGGCGGCTCTCAAACTTCCCACACTAGTACTGAAGAGGGCGGCGTGGTTGTTTGTGTGTGTCTGTTTCTTGCCCGATAATTCTTCTATTACCAGTTAGTTTTCACGTGTATCAGTGTAATAAAAAATAGTATCTTGTACGGACTCGAACCCAGGACGGTCAGGATGCGAGACTAAGGTGATGATCACTCGGTCACCGGCGGAGTTAAAGTTCACGTCTCACCTGGGAAAAGTTTCAACAGTGTAGACGTGATTTTTGTCTTGTTGGCAGCTTGGGTATTTATCGCCTGGGATTAGGATTATGGTAGTTCGAGCCCCGACAAGGGATTATGGTGGTTGTAGTTTTAAGCCTTGTTTGACTGTGTTGTTTGATGGTAGTTTACTCAAGTGTGAAGATTTTACCTATTTGGATAACACATTATTATTATTATTATTATTATAGTTGTTGTTGTTGTTGTTGCTGGTATTGTTGTTGTTGCTATTTATGGGAAGGGGGGGGGGGCAGGAATCTATGTCAGTCATGGTGTTGAAGGCATTTCCACCGAAGATTTATATTTTTCGAGTATTTTCAACGAATATGACCTTCCCAATTACCAAAAATATTAGTTGCTCAAAGTGGACAGGGCTTTGAAGTCGAGGGAAAAAATGTGAGGGTAAAATACTGAAAAGAACACCAGACAAACCTTTGAAAAGTTTACCCCAATGACACATCTCTGACATTTTTATTGAAGATCAGTTTTCCTGAATCAAAATGAAGCGAAATTTGGAAGCAAGTCAAACAACCATCTGAATAAAAAGGAGAGAATTTTCATGTGATTCTGTATGTTATGTAAATTCTTTTGTTCGATACGTGGAAACTGATTGCTCTGGTTGACAGGCTGGAAACACACTCAACGGTGATTTGTATGTTGAGGTAAGACTCGCCGTTGATTCCTGACCCCCATTCTTGGAGTTATGAGGGGCCCTGATCATATTCTTGGAGTTATGAGGGGCCCTGATCATATTCTTGGAGTTATGAGGGGCCCTGATCTTATTCTTGGAATTATGAGGGGCCCTGATCATATTCTTGGAGTTATGAGGGGCCCTGATCATATTCTTGGAGTTATGAGGGGCCCTGATCATATTCTTGGAGTTATGAGGGGCCCTGATCATATTCTTGGAGTTATGAGGGGCCCTGATCTTATTCTTGGAATTATGAGGGGCCCTGATCATATTCTTGGAGTTATGAGGGGCCCTGATCATATTCTTGGAGTTATGAGGGGCCCTGATCTTATTCTTGGAATTATGAGGGGCCCTGATCATATTCTTGGGGTTATGAGGGGCCCTGATCATATTCTTGGAATTATTAGGGGCCCTGATCATATTCTTGGAGTTATGTTACTCATCTGGTTGTTGACAAGTCTTTCTAACACTACAATTGACTACAACCAGAAGAATAAAAATGACACACACACACACACACACACACACATATACACACACAGAGTCACTCACCTGTGGCGTCCCCCAAGGCACCAAGATGGGACCACTCTGCTTCCTTATGCTTATCAATGATGCTTTAAGAGAAACCCCTGCTCGCTGGAAATATGTCGACGACTCCACCATTGGGATCAGCGTTAACAATTCTGCTCCCGACTATATCGCCCTTCAGGATTTATTGAACAGTCTCCAAAACTGGGCCACCAACAACCACGTCACCATCAACCATACCAAGACCATGTTATGCACATCAACCTCTCCTCCGACATTGTCCCACCCCTTCCATTACTCTAGGTCCGAACACACTCCAGGTTGTAGATTCCACGAAGCTCCTCGGCGTCACCATAGACAACAAACTAAATTGGAAAACACACGTCAGTGAAGTTGTCAAATCCTCCAGTTTCCGTCTCCACCTCCTCCGCCGACTCAAGTCCCTCGGAGTTCCTGCACCCGAGCTCCTCAGTGTTTACTCAACAGTCATACTTCCCAAGCTCACCTATGCCTCCCCCACCTGGTCTTCCTCCCTAAATGCCACACAACGTAAACACCTAGAAAAAGTGCAAAAGAGGGCATGCAAGATTATTCTCTCCCCTTCCTACTCCACATATCAAGAAGCGCTCAACACACTGACCCTTTCGACTCTCACTGACCATCACCACGACCTCATCTGCAAATTTGGTAAGAAGCTTCTGCACCATCCTCGACACCGGCTCCTACTACCACCTGAGATCCCCAGCCCGAGAATTGCTGTTCGACACCACAACCGCATCCAGCCCACACGTGCACGAACTGATCGCTATATGAACAGCCCAGTCCCAACCATTGTAAAAATTATCAATAACTTGTAATAAACCAGTGTATTCACTCCCAGTAAATACTACTTCTTGCACTGTCACTATGTTGAAATGAACTGTAGTTTGAGCTTTTCCCCATCTAGTTATTATATATCTTATTTGTATCACTTATGTTATTTGTATATTGTTTGTAAATCGAAACCCATTCCCCAGATATGTAACTGTATATTTTCAGCCTTCTGGCTGCCAAGCTCTTTGAATAAACCGTTAATAATAATTATTATTATGATTATTATTATTATTATTATTATTATTATTATTATTATTATTATAGTGACGCTAGTTGCATTATTGATGTCTCCCAGAGCGAGCCACATACACACACCCGTCAAGATAGACTGTGACCTTAACGAGGTGGCATTTAAAGGTCACTGTCAAGGGAAAAGGCATCACGCACATCCACCCTCCTCCTACTACTACAGGGGTAATGACCTCTCACTAACAAGTCCTTGGTTCTATAGTCCCAGATTCTCAGTGGCTAGCGAGCACTGAATGGGACAGACACTTGCTGCTATTACGTTTATTTCATCCAGTTAGTTGAGAGTGAAGGTCTCGGAGGCCCAGGCGAGACTGTTCTGCCATAGAGCTTATGTTGACGTGTTTGTGTTTACCTATTGTGAAGTGGACCTTATTATACATACTGTATTGACACACACTGTGGTACAGGCAATTTCTTCTGTCTGTCTGTTTGTCTGTCTGTCTGTCTGTCAATATTGCCATGGTTACCATTTATTTGACACGTGTTGAACTGGTAAACGAGAATAAGATGGACACAACTGTACCGGGAAAGAGACATGATAAGAAAATGGAGGTGAGTGAGAGAAGGGGAGACTGAGATACAGGAAGATTAGTATACTGTATGTTTGTTTTGTTTGTGATATCTCTTACTCGGGTTGTGGCTGAGTGGATATACCGTTTGGCTACTGTCTAAAAAGGTCGTTGGTTCGTACACTAGGGTTAGGGCACTCCTCGTTCATCCTGGTGTGAATTGTTATCTAATTTTACAGTTGAAGAAGTGAAGACAGTCTAGTGCAGTCTTGGTCACACTGTAGCTTTATGTTGCGTGAATAAAAGGTTTTGGTTACACTGTGCAGTCTCCTCACCGTTTTTTCTGTGGCGGCAGCAAGACAGACAGTACGAACGACCAAATCTCACTTCTTTTTTTTCCGTCTCTTCTCTGCTAAACTGACCCTCATCAACGGGTACTTTGCCAGAGTCACTCATCTGGTTCGTACCTCAAGCAAGTGAACCTTTTCCTCGAATTTACCAATGAAATCATCAATCTCTAGAGGTCCTACTTGAACAACCTTACGTAGTTTCTTGACCACGACCTTGTCCTTGTCACCAAACTCTTATTTTCTAAACCCAGTTAATGCTGTACTAGGTTAGGTTAGGTCAGGTCAGGCATGTCCTCACTTAACCTAACCTAAACTAACCTAACCTTTCCTCTCTGGCTCCCACAACCCCAGCTTATCGATATCCGGTAACAAGTGTCGAGTTAACACGTATCGAATTGATCCTTTCCCGCTTGAGTGTCCCCTGATATCTTTGTGTAGGAGGCGCCACAAGCATTCATTCTCGCCAGCTTATAGTCGAGAGGAAGAAATAAGAGCCTCAGCTATTGACGGTGGCGGGGGAGAGAAGATCAATATTCCCTTTAATTCTCCCGTGATGGGGCGAGTTCTCTGCTCATGGTAATACTCTCTACCTTCCTTTGATGCGTCTCGTATACAAACCAACACTTGGGTATTCATTACTTCCAGGTTGATATTTGAGTTATAATATCGATGCACATTGCACTGAATTATAGAGCCAGATTACACTGAATTATAGAGCCGGATTACACTGAATTAAAAAGCCAGATTACACTGAATAATAGAGCCGGACACACACACACACACACACACACACACATATATATATATATATATATATATATATATATATATATATATATATATATATATATATATATATATATATATATATATATATATATATATATATATATATTGACTCGCTTTGCCAATTACATTTACACCAATTACGATGAAAAATGGGTTAAATAATACTTCTTTGGGTTATATTGTTATTTCAAAGGTTAAATTGTCCCATAACGTATAAAAATATTGATTCCCTTTGTCCAATTATATTTAGACCAATTACGATGACAATTGGCTCGTTATAGAACACCAAACAGTTATTGTATTCAGAGTTTATTTCCACTTTATCAAACAGATGTGTGTTATATTTCCATCGTTTCGGGGTTTTTTTTATTTTTTTTACAATTAGAAAACAAAAACAAAATGAAAATAACTTTGACGATTGTTTAATGATATGGATATTGTTTATGTTGTTTAGTCTTAGGTGAGGATTTTTATTATTATTAGTAGTAGTAGTAGTAGTACTGTTGTTGTGTTGTTGATGTTGTATTCTTGTTATTAATGTAGTGTTTTTGTGTTGTTGTTCTTGTTATTGATGTAGTATTTTTGTGTTACTGTTGTTGTTGTTGTATATTTCACGCAACACTTATCCTTCCTTCTGTTAGTTCAATGTGGCAGTGAGAGAGGTCCATTAGACCACAAGACGGTGTTGAAGATGGTGACTGGGTGGTAGTGGGTGGGGGCTAGGGGTGGTAGTGGGTGGGGGCTAGGGGTGAAGGTGGTGGGTGGGGGCTAGGGGTGGTAATGGTGTGGCTAGGAGTGGAGCTGTGGGTGGGGGCTAGGGGTGGTAATGGTGTGGCTAGGGAGTGAAGACTGTGGGTGGGGGCTAGGGGTGGTAATGGTGTGGCTAAGGTGAAGGCGTGGGTGGGAGGCTTAGGGGTGGTAATGGTGTGGCTAGGAGTGAAGACTGTGGGTGGGGCTAGGGGTGGTAATGGTGTGGCTAGGAGTGAAGAAGACTGTGGGTGGGGGGCTAGGGGTGAGAGTAATGGTGTGGCTAGAATTGAAGGTAGTAGGTGGGGCTAGGGGTGGTAATGGTGTGGCTAGGGTGAAGACTGTGGGTGGGGGCTAGGGGGTGGTAATGGTGTGGCTAGGGTGATGGTAGTGGGTGGGGGGCTAGGGGTGGTAATGGTGTGGCTAGGAGTGAAGGCTATGGGTGGGGGAGCTAGGGGTGGTAATGGTGTGGCTAGGAGTGATGGTAGTGGGTGGGGCTAGGGGTGTGTGGTGTGTAGGAGTGAAAGGCTGTGGGTGGGGCTGGGGTTAGTAATGGTTATTGGCTAGAATTGAGACTGTGGGTGGGGGCTAGAGTGGTAATGGGGTGGCTGGGAATTAGAAGGCTGTGGGTGAGGGCTAGGGAATTGGTAATGGTGTGGCTAGAATTGAAGTGAGTGGGTGAGGGCTAGGGGGGTGTTAATGGTGTGGCTAGGGTAAGACTGTGGGTGGGGAGACTAGGGGTGGTAATGGTGTGGCTAGGGTGAAGGTAGTGGGTGGGGGCTAAGAAGTTGGTAATGGTATGGCTAGAATTGAAGACTGTGGGTTTGCTCTCGGGTGGGTGGGCGGGTGGGTTGGAGGTGGGCGGGTGGGTGGGCGGGTTTTTGAGGAGATTTAGGGCGCTCCTTTATTTATTCACCATTTTATTTACTCGTTCCTTTGGCCTGGTCACGAGTCGGCTTGCTTAGTGCGGATATTTTTTTTCTATTAACTTTTTTTTTGATCAATGTTGAGTCAATATTGAAAGTCGGGTACGCTAAAAAAATGGACTTGGAGCTTATCTATGAAGGCTTAGTGGTGCGGTGTGGTGGGTGGTGGTGGGGTGTGGTGGTGGTGGGTCGTGGTGGTGTGGTGTGCTGTGGTGGGTTGTTGTGGGTGTGGTGTGGTAGGTTGTGGTGGTGTGGTGGGTGGTGGTGTGATGGGTTGCGGTGTGCTGTGGTGGGTTGTTGTGGGTGGTGGTGTTGTTGTGGGTGGTGGTGGGTTGTGGTGGTGATGGGTTGTGGTGGGTTGTTGTGGGTGGTGGTGTGGTAGGTTGTGGTGGTGTGGTGGGTTGTGGTGTGCTGTGATGGGTTGTTGTGGGTTGTGGTGGATAGTGGTGGGGTGTGGTAGCTGTGGTGGGTGGTGGTGGGGTGTGGTTATGGTGGGTTGTAGTGGGTCGTGGTGAGTAGTGGCGGGTTGTGGTGGGTAGTGGTGGGTTGTGGTGGTGTGGTGTGGTGAGTTATGGTGGGTCTTAGTAGGTTATGGTGGGTTGTGGTGGGGTGGTGTGGTGAGTTATGGTGGGTCTTACTAGGTTATGGTGGATTTGTGGTGGGGTGTGGTAGCTGTGGTGGGTGGTGGTGGGTTGTGGTGTGCTGTGGTGGGTTGTGGTGGATGGTGGTGGGGTGTGGTAGCTGTGGTGGGTGGTGGTGGGGTGTGGTGCGCTGTGGTGGGTTGTGGTGGGGTGTGGTGTGCGCTGTGGTGGGTTGTGGTGGGTAGTGGTGGGTTGTGGTGTGGTTGGTAGCGGTGACTCCCCCTTATATTTACTGACTGGCAGCGCTGTGAACTATTTTATTAATTAATATTTACTTAACAAAGTTTTTCCTTTATTAATATTCTTTTAATTGTCTTCGTTTTTCTTTATTCATAGACTTTGTTTATCTTACCTTGGGCACTATTTTTAACCTAACCTAATCTAACCTAACCTAACCTAACAACTTAATTATATGTAACAACGAAACAAAACCCACCCTCCTCTCTCTCTCTCTCTCTCTCACACACACACACACACACATTTGGTGAGAAGCTTCTTTACCATCCTCGACACCGGCTCCTACTACCACCTGAGATCCCTCGCCCAAGAATTGCTGTTCGACACCACAACCGCATCCAGCCCATACCAGCACGAACTGATCGCTATAAGAACAGCCCAGTCCCAACCACTGTAAAAATTATCAATAACTTGTAATCAACCAATGTATTCACTCCCAGTCAATCTTACTTTTTGCACTGTCACTATGTTGAAATAAATGCCCTGTAGTATGACCTTCTCCCCACCTAGTTATTATATAAAATATTTGTATCACTTATGTTACTTGTATATTATTTGTAAATCAAGAGACCCATGCTCTTTCAATAAACCGTTAATTATTATTATTATTATTATTATTATTATTATTATTATTATTATTATTATCACACACACACACACACACACAGGACTTGTACACGCAAACAGTTTTGATAGAAGGCACTTGAAAACTATCATATTAGACTATCCCAATGCATTTCACGGCTCTTGAAGGACTCGAAGGACTCGGGAGGACTCTAAAGGACTTCACCTGGAATTAGTGCGTTATTCACAGTCGACTTCGCACGCCCTTCTTTTAACTGTTGTCAGAGAGCAGCTGAAGGCAGTCCTGGGGTGGTCATTAGGGAACGAGAGGGTTGCCTTGTGACATTAAGTAGAGGAGTACGTGAGAGAGAGAGAGAGAGAGAGGGGGGATAAGAGGTAGGGGAGAGAGAGAGTGGGGTAGGAGGTAGAGGGGAGAGGGAGGGTAGGGGGACGAGAATGAGAGGATGGGGGAGAAGAGAGAGGGACTAGGTTGTGATGATGTACAATAACAACGATAGTTAAGGTCACTCCACCCTCTCCCATAATCCCTCTCACTCACACTGTTCCTCCCTCTCCTCTCCTCGCTAATGCTCCCTCTCACTTACTCTTTTTTTTCCCTCTCACTTCCCTTCTAGCAGTCACTTTCACTCGATTTTATTTCCCTCAGGGTAGTGGCTAGTGATGATGCCCCATTCGGTCCGAATTCTGCCTCTTGTCGGGTATTTCCCACAAGAGCCAATAGTTATTACCATACCTCTCTAGTGGCCTCAAAACACACACACACACACACACACACACACACACACACACAATGAACACTGTGACTCCTGTTGTCTCGGTAGGGTTGTCAAAATCCTTCGTCTGTTGTGTTATATTGTCTCACACGAAAAATTGAAGTCCATTTTAATTGTCTCATGATCACACGAGACGAAAGGACACCCATTACCATAGAGAATGATCTTATTTTCTCTATTCATGATTTCATTTAGGTGAGGTGAACACTAGACTCTCACCTTGTAAACACAGGGGGAGATATAAACCAAGGTTACGAAGGAGCTTAAGCTGTAATTAGATACTGTATATATATAAAGTTAAGTGTATCATCTGTGTATGAAACTTTGACCCTTTGAGTGTTTGTGGCTAAGGGGAGAAGTGCCTCAGTAAACAGATTGTCTTCAAGTTCAGAGATTATAGAAATGTAAAATCTAAGTTATATATTTTTCTGTTATACTTCACCAGTGATTCCTTAACTACCTTTACCATGTTAATATTATGACCTTGTTTCTTATCGTCTCATAATACCTAAGAGTTTAAGGTCAACTCCCGGGCCACAAGAGTATGCTAATGTGTTTACTAAAGCTGAAAGATCATGGCTAATATTTTGGGGGTTTGATGTACGGGTGGAACTGTTCTTATTCCGTTTTCTATATGGCGAGACTGTTTTCTAATGGGGAGACTGTTTTCTAATGGGGAGACTGTTTTCTATATGGCGAGACTGTTTTCTATATGGCGAGACTGTTTTCTAATGGGGAGTTCTATATGGCGAGACTGTTTTCTATTGGGGGAGACTGTTTTCTAATGGGGAAACTGTTTTCTATAGGGGGAGACTGTTTTCTATAGGGGGAGACTGTTTTCTAATGGGGAGACTGTTTTCTATATGGAGAGACTGTTTTCTATATGGGGAGACTGTTTTTCTAATGGGGAACTGTTTTTCTTTCTAATGGGGAGACTTCTGTTTTTTCTAATGGGGAAGACTGTTTTCTAATGGGAGACTGTTTTCTAATGGGAGACTGTTTTCTATGGAGACTGTTTTCTATTAGGAGACTGTTTTTCTATATGGGGAGACTGGGGGAAACTGTTTTCTATATGTTTCTATATGGAAGACTGTTTTTCTAATGGGAGACTGTTTTCTATATGGGAGACTGTGTTTTCTATTGGGAAAGCTGTTTTCTATATGGGGAGACTGTTTTTCTGTTACTATATGGCAGACTGTTTTCTATATGGGAGACTGTTTCTATTAGGCAGAGACTGTTTTTCTATTGGAGACTGTTTCTATTAAGGAAACTGTTTTCTATATGGGAGACTGTTTTTCTATATGGGGAGACTTGTTTTCTATATGGGAGACTGTTGTTTTCTATTGGGGAGACTGTTTTCTATTGAGACGGGAGACTGTTTTTCTATTGGGAAGACTGTTTTCTATATGGGAGACTGTTTTTCTATATAGGCAACTGTTATTTTTTCTAATAGATTAAGAAGACTGTTTTCTGTTAGAGACTGTTTTCTATTGAGACTGTTTCTAATGGAGACTGTTTTCTATTAGAGACTGTTTTCTGTAGAGACTCTTTTCTAATAGAAGACTTTTTCTAATGGGGAGACTGTTTTTCTATATGGGGAGACTGTTTTCTATTAGGAGACTGTTTTTTCTATAGGGAAACTGTTTTTCTAATGGGAGACTATTTTCTATAGGGAGACTGTTTTCTATTAGGGGAGACTGTTTTCTATTGGGGAGACTGTTTTTCTATTGGGGGAGACTGTTGTTTTCTATTGGAGACTGTTTTTTCTAAGGGGAGACTGTTTTCTATTAGGGGAGACTGTTTTTCTATTGGGGGAACTGTTTTTCTATTAGGGAGACTGTTTTCTATAAGGGAGACTGTTGTGTTTTCTATTGAGAGACTGTTTTTCTATTGGGGAGACTGTTTTCTAATGAGAGACTGTTTTTCAATTGGAGACTGTTTTTCTATTAAGGGAGACTGTTTTCTGTGGGAGACTGTTTTCTATAGGGAAGACTATTTTCTATGGCAAGACTGTTTTCTAATGGGGAAGACTGTTTCTATTGAGAGACTGTTTCTAAGGAAGACTGTTTTCTATTGAGAGAGACTGTTTTTCTATTAGGAAGACTGTTTTCTATATAGAACTGTTTTCTATTAGAGACACAACTTTCTATAGAGACTGTTTTCTATTGAGAACTGTTTTCTCACTCTCTATTAGGAGACTGTTTTTCTAATGGAGACTGTTTTTCTAATGGGAGACTGTTTTCATTGTGGAGACTGTTTTCTATTGAGAGACTTTTCTAATGGGAGACTCTTTTCTAATGGGAGACTGTTTTCTATATGGGGAGACTGTTTTCTATTGGGGAGACTTTTTCTAATGGGAACTCTTTTCTAATGGGAGACTTTTTTCATATGGGAGACTGTTTTCAATGGGGAGACTGTTTTCTATTGGGGAGACTGTTTTCTAATGGAGACTGTTTTCTAATGGGAGACTGTTTTCTATTGGGGTGAACGTTTTCTATTGGGGGTGACTATGATAGATGGGTTTTAAGTGATTGTTTTATCTCATTGTGTTCTAATTATTAACCACATAGGTGTTTTAACTCATTAATTCTACCTGTTGTTACTTGGCAGGCAACACAACACCCCAGCCAGGTAACACAACACCCCAGCCAGGCAACACAACACCCCAGCCAGGCAACACAACACCCCAGCCAGGTAACACAACACCCCAGCCAGCACAACACCCCAGCCAGGCACACAACCCCCCAGCCAGGTAACACAACACCCCAGCCAGGTAACACAACACCCCAGCCAGGTAACACAACACCCCAGCCAGGTAACACAACACCCAGCCAGGTAACACAACACCCCAGCCAGGCAACAACAACACCCCAGCCAGGCAACACAACACCCCAGCCAGGCAACACAACACCCCAGCCAGGTAACACAACACCCCAGCCAGGCAACACAACACCCCAGCCAGGTAAACACAACACCCCAGCCAGGTAACACAACACCCCTGGCCAGGTAACACAACACCCCAGCTAGGTAACACAACAACACCCCAGCCAGGTAACACACAACACCCAGCCAGGTAACACAACACCCCAGCCAGGTAACACAACACCCCAGCCAGGTAACACAACACCCTAGCCAGGTAACACAACACCCCAGCCAGGTAACACAACACCCCAGCCAGGCAACACAACACCCTAGACATACGCACACAAATATACACAAACAACATAACATACACTCATCATTCTCCACAGGTACACACAAACAGACACAGACTCTAAAATAACAAGGACATACCCGTACATACTTACACACAGACACACACACATACCCGTACGTACACACACACATACCCGTACGTACACACACACAGATACACACAAAGGCCAAGACATACCCGTACATGCATACACACATAGACACACACAACAGCCAGGGCATACCCGTACATACACACACACACAAAGGCCAAGACATACCCGTACATACATACACACAGACATACACAGGCAGACACAACACCAGGACGAGCCTAATATTAAAAGCTGCTCTTCCTGACAGATGAAAACACTCAAGAGCAAGTCAGAATAACGATGAAAACATCTTCCTTGGAGGCCAGTACAGCGGAGACAACAATGTGAGGTAGTGGAGATCAGTGTGAGGTAGTGGAGATCAGTGTGAGGTAGTGGAGATCAACACGCTTACGATATCAGCTCCCGGTCTCATTACGATCTCCTAGTTTCATTGCGATTTCCTGGTCTCAATACGATATCCGGTTAAATTATCGTAAAGGTTAAGCTAATTATCGCAAAGGTAAAGCTAATTATCTTAAGGTAAAGCTATTTATCATAAGGTAAAGCTATTTATCATAAAGTAAAGCTAATTATCGTAAGGTAAAGCTAATTATCGTAAGGTAAAGCCAATTATCATAAGGTAAAGCTAATTATCGTAAGGTAAAGCTAATTATCGTATTGTTAAGCTAATTATCGTATTGTAAAGCTAATTATCCTATTGTAAAACTTGCTTCAGCTAAACACAGAATCATTCCCTCAGTCACTCGAACCCTCCTCCTCTTCCACAATTAAAACTCGCCAATTAACACAACCACGTAAACCTGTTCTTTTTCCCTTTCTTATCAAGTCTTTCTCACCCTCTCCCTTCATCTTAGTCTTGTTTCGCATTTTTATTCTCTTCTCTTTTCTCTTTTCTCTTCTTCTCTTCTCTCCTCTTCTTCCATAGCTACTCACACCTGACCACATCCCTCCTCCAAGAATCTTCCGGCCATTGTATTATTTGCTACAACTTAACTCCTGAGGCTGCTGTTTTTTTTTTCCTTGGTGTTTTTTTTTTTTTTTTTTTTTGCTGACTGGAATGGAATATGGAGTAACACTTTCGTTTTTTTTTTCTCCTCGAGTCTCCCAAATGAAACTTCAAGTTGATCGCCGCAAGACATGAAAACTGGCGGTAATTCTCTCTAGGTATTGAGACACAGTACAGTACTTACTCGTTGTTCTTCCTCAAACACTTTCCTGGTGAAGAACAACTTGATGAACAGTTCACCAATTAGAAACGTAATCCTGGTAGTGTTATTATCTCACCATTGTAGGTAAAAGTAAACAGGTCGATTGTATTTTCTTAGATTATGCCCACTTACTACACCTCTCCTCCCTCATGCCCACTCACTGCACCTCTCCTACACCATGCCCACTCACTGTACCTCTCCTTCCCCATGCCCACTCACTGCACCTCTCCTACACCATGCCCACTCACTGTACCTCTCTTTCCCCATGCCCCACTCACTGCACCTCTCCCACACCATGCCCTCCTGCACCACTCACTGCACCTCTCCTACACCATGCCCACTCACTGCACCTCTCCTACACCATGCCCACTCACTGCACCTCTCCTACACCATGCCCACTCACTGTACCTCTCCTACACCATGCCCACTCACTGCACCTCTCCTTCACCATGCCCACTCACTGCACCTCTCCTACACCATGCCCACTCGCTCCTGTATTCTGTTCCCAACATTTCCTCCCTTTCTCCAATATTTAGATGCCAACCAAGGCTCCCGGCCCAGATGGGATTTCTCCACTAGTTCTTAGAAAATGTATTCTTGAATTAGCCTCCATCTTTAGCAAGCTTTTCAGACTTTCAGAAACCTTACCAACTTTCACTCACTTTCCCCCGAACTCTTGGTAATTGAACAAACTTATAGACGCACATACGTTTTCTTCTTCGAACTACAGACGCATAGATGTTATTTCAATCATTTTAAAAGTTACGAAAACTATCATTAACTGCAAAGGAAACACACACACACACACACACACACACACACACACACATACCTACCTACTTTGGAAAACGTAACTTAAATTCTATAATACAATTCATATTTGGTTAAGTTTCAACACTGCAGATAGCCTTTCCTCCTCTTCTCCTCTCACTCCATTGACTTTATTCTCACTAAGTTTGTCGAGTTCTTTACCTTTTAGATATCAGCAAAGTTCAGAATCAAACTTGGCAAACTTCCTTTATTTAGCTTCCGTGATTCTTCCTCCGGTTTTAGTCTTTCATTTCCATCCATTCATACCGTCGATGGATAGATGAAACACACTCTATTTAAACACACTCTAGTTAAATACAGTCTAGTTAAACACACTATAGTCAAACACACTCTAGTCAAAACACACTCTAGTTAAACACACTCTAGTCAAACACACTCTAGTTAAACACACTCTAGTTAAACACACTCTCGTCAAACACACTCTAGTCAAACACACTCTCGTCAAACACACTCTCGTCAAACACACTCTAGTTAAACACACTCTTGTCAAACACACTCTAGTTAAACACACTCTAGTCAAACACACTCTAGTCAAACACACTCTAGTTAAACACACTCTAGTCAAACACAAACTAGTCAAACACACTCTAGTCAAACACACTCTGGTCAAACACACTCTAGCTGCTTCATTATTCTGCTGGAGTAATTAAAAGTTTTATTCTTGTTTTATACTTGTATATGTATAACCGGCAGTGTGCATTATAAAACTCTAGGAATATAATATAATACATATTGACACTGATCTTCAAAACGAGTAATTCTTTTTTAGTTTTTTTTTATTCATTTTCCTACATTATCTTTCACTCTGATTTTTACACTCAGGTAACTAATATTTTACACTTGTCTCGTGTAACCTGAAGACGAGTCATCTCTCTAGAGTCAGAAAAGTCTCTCAACATTCCATTTGCTTTAACAACACTCTTACTGTAATACTCTTCACGTAACACTCTTCTCGCGGCATTCTTCTCGCATCACTCATTTTAACAATCTTCTCGCAACATTCTACAAGTAACACTCTTCTCGCAACACTCTTCTCGCAACACTCTTCCCGCAACACTCTTCCCGCAACACTCTTCTCGCATCATTGTTTTAGGTTGACCTGAACTGCGTATTTCCCCTTGGATGCATTTCCATCTTGCTAAAATATTGAAAAAAAATTACTGCCTCTTATACTTGAAGGAAGAAATATACAGCCAGGGACCAAAGTTCTCTCCCTGTGGTGAAACTGAGTCACTGGAATGCGTCTCCGAACTGACTTACCCTGACTGTCATCTGGTGCGGGTGTGTGGTTTTGTCTCGTTTAGGGTCGATGCTGCTTCATTCTGGGAGGGAACGAGCTCTTGACCCCGACTGTATACTGTAATCCCCACACGTTAAATCCTCCTTGATAAAAACCATTTGAAACATTTACTTTCCAGTCTCTCTCAAAAGGTGTGTATATTTCATTCATACATTCAGTTCAATCTGTCTTATATGGTATTCAGAATCATCTTTCATTCCATCACTCAATGTTTTCACCGTATATATATCCTGGCAGATTAACCTAACCTAACCTAACCTAACCAAGAGTGTTTAGTACAGGTGTTTTAGTGTGACCTCCGTTGCTTTTAAACCTTACACAAATATTAGACATAATATTCAAGACTAATGTACACTTACACACAGGTATACACAGGTAACAACACACACAGGTAACAACACACACAGGTAACAACACACACGCAGGGGAGAAGGAACTATGGGAGAGGCAGGAACACTCATGAAGCACCACCTAACCTGGGTGTCTGAGAGGCTTGGCAGCAAACGACCCTACGCGGGAGTATCGACCCGTGGCCCTCCCAGCCTCTGGCCCTATCCCCCAATATCCAGGGCGCCACCTGCCGCCCCTCACGCTACCACCGCCCACCCGCCCACCTCTACACGCACCCTCACCGCACCCCACCCCACCATCAGTCTCAATAAGTAATTTGACATGGAAAGTTTTAAAGTTTTAATACTATATATATACTTTATATAGTGTGTGTGTGTGTGTGTGTGTGTGTGTGTGTGTGTGTGTCAAGGCGTCCATAATTGCAGGTCATCGTGGTATTTTAAAAGGTAAAATCGATTGTAGGAGATCAACAACACGATGCAGCTTGACAACACTAATATAATTCTTTCTTTAAACTGTGGGGAACATAGCGGCCCTGTATGTACGATCAAGTAATATTTTTATTCTATATATGACCAATTATTTCTACATTACATTCTTAAGTTTTTTAATTATATATTGAAATTAATGATTATTATTATTATTATTATTATTATTATTATTATTATTATTATTATTATTATTATTATTATTATTATTATTATTATTATTATTATTATTAAGAGTAACACACTGTAATGATCACCCACATGTAGGCTACTGTGCTGTGCCTCTGGTCTGTAATCAGGTCGGTTAGAGTACAAAGTTAACCCACAAAAGCCAATACAAATAAATGTTTACAAGAAGGTCTTTCATATATTTTTTTGTAAACTTTATAACATTGTGGTGATTGTCTATCGTTTTACCTCGTTTAGTCTTCACCAAAAGCCTCGTTAACTTCGCTTATTCTGTCTTCTCGAGTTTAATAATATAAATAGATCGTGTTAGGTATTATTCTTGCGTTTAATTTATTAGTCAGGTGTAAAATATTATTAGTAATATAAATATAACTCTGAGATATTTATTACTGCTATGTGTTTTGTATTTCAGAATCAGTTTTATTATATTGTTTTATTTATTTTTATTATAGTTCGAATTATTGGATGAAAACTTTGTAATTTGTGATAAAAAGTTTTGTTCTTGTTGAATAAAGATAAATTATCGCCATGTTTTATAGTGTGAGGTTAGTATTACTGTTATTATCGTGTGTGTGTGTGTGTGTGTGTGTGTGTGTGTGTGTGTGTGTGTGTGTGTGTGTGTGTGTGTGTGTTTATACTCATTATCTAATCAAGAACATGAATTAGTTTATATACATTACACCACACACACACACACACACACACACACACACACACACCCCAGACCTCATGTGGCCGTGGGTCAGGCAACACACTAAGCAGCTCCGTAACACTGAAATCGATACAGTTTTTTGTTTTACCCAACATTACTATGAGTGACGCCAGCTATTCTTACAGTGGCTCGCGTGTGTTGGGGTTATGATGGTCCTCTTCTGTCCTGGTATGTGTACACTTTGGACGATGTTATGTACGCTAAAACACGATTCAGTTATGTGTACACCTTTGACAATGTTATGTACACTAAAACAACCATTCAGTTATGTGTACACCTTTGACAATGTTATGTACACTAAAACACGATTCAGTTAAGTGTACACCTTTGAAAATGTTATGTACACTAAAGCACGATTCAGTTATGTGTACACCTTGGACAATGTTATGTACACTAAAACACGATTCAGTTACGTGTACAGTATTAGAAGTGGTTGTTAGTTTATGATATTTCAGTGTGTGTGTGTGTATGTCATTGTTACGTCCAACATGTAAAGTTTTAGCGCCCCCTTGTGTGAGGAATGTGTGACACTCAGACATGCCACTCACACACCTGACTCCCACTGTGTACATGTGACTATGAATAAAAAAGTCTGACATTCACACGTACTCTCATCCAAATATACAAACACACAGCTTCACAACAAACACATTACAGTCCCTATCACTACAGGGACGCCACTTTTAATATATCGTTTGGCAAACATTTGATTATTGAACTCAGAGGGGGACACCGTATACAAGGGGGATGGTCAGGGCGATGGACACCCGACCAAAACTACAGGTGATAGGCGATGGACACCCGACCAAAACTACAGGTGACAGGCGATGGACACCCGACCAAAACTACAGGTGATAGACGATGGACACCCGACCAAAACTACAGGTGACAGGCGATGGACACCCGACCAAAACTACAGGTGACGACATGGTACAGGTGAGGCGATGGACACCGACCAAAACTACAGGTGATGGGCGATGGACACCCGACCAAAACTACAGGTGACAGGCGATGGACACCGACCAAAACTACAGGTGACAGGCGATGGACACCCGACCAAAACTACGGGTGATAGGCGATGGACACCCGACCAAAACTACAGGTGACAGGCGATGGACACCCGACCAAAACTACAGGTGACAGGCGATGGACACCCGACCAAAACTACAGGTGATAAACGATGGACACCCGACCAAAACTACAGGTGACAGGATAATGCAAAATTCGTGTAAAAAAAAGTGGTTGGTGTTCCGTGAGGTTCCAGGTGTAAAATGCAAGAGCCAGCGTTCCTGAACATTGATCTCCTTTTAGCTACGTCAGTCCCCGTCTATGAATACCAATCTTGACGGACGGTTGAGAGAGAGAGAACTTTCTGACCAGCCCAAGTTAACTCACCTCCTGGTCACCTTCTGGTTCATATTGTATAGATTTTAATAGTGAAGATCGTTGTCTTGTTCGTTCTACCTGTCCATTTTCGCTATGATTGTGGAAATACTTTAGTAAAAAAATCTATCTATCTGCCTGCCTGCCTGCCAAGTGAGAGAGAGAGAGAGAGAGAGAGAAAGGTCAACTGTGGATCAATGTCTCTCTCCGAGTTAACATTAAAACTTTCCACATTAAACTTGAATATGTTGTGTTTTACGTCACAGTTCTAATGTACAATTGGTCTAAAAAAATAAACCAATAAAAACTCTTAAAAAAAATACGTCATGACTGTATTTTTCTCTGTATTACAGGTGATCACTTTGGTTATGGCAATTAAGCAGTGTATTACAAGTTGAAGGCATAATACAAAATACAGGAACAACAACAATAGCAAGAACAACAATAACAACACAAACTATAACAATCCCGTATAAACTATTTATGTTGAATAAAATCGTCTGGAGTAATTAAAAGTGTCGTCCCCACACTGAAGGGGTATACTGATTCCCTCCTCACACCTGACGAACACCTAACGAACACCTGACGAACACCTGACTTACAGATTGAGACGAGACTTGGGCGGTGTGACAAGAGTTATATTTTTGTTCCCAGCATTTATGGAAACGTAATGAATAATGAATGAAATAATTCTCAATTCCATTTACTAACAATATGTATAATAAATATCTTTCCACCATTGTTATTATCGACGTATAGGAACAGATCATTAACATTGTCTGCTATAACTGTACTTGTCACCTCGTGTTTCCTCTCAGTATCTCACCAAATTTTTTTTTATCAGCCGCCACACATCCGTAATTTCTACCCAAATTCTCACATCTCATCATTATTTTTGTTTAAGAGAGACAAAATAGACCCAAGTGTGTGTAATGTTTATAATCAGGGACCATCACCTTTATCAATCTGTCGACAAGACCTAGACGAGGGTTGTTGATGACGACCACCCTCTTCCTCCTCCTCGCTTGATGAAGATTCGCGTCGCCTGCCAATTCCCCACGATCGATTAATGACGGTCAGAAGAACCTTTCCCTCATTATCGCCTCATCACTGGTGTTTGAAGCTTAGAAATTACTTCTTGATCACTGGAGCCTGAGTCCCGCGTTACACGGCCACTGCCACCACCACCACCGTCTCCACCACATCTGCCACCAACACCACCACCACCTCATCCACTAACACCTTCACCACCTCCACCATCACTGCCACCACCATCAACCACTACCACCACCATCAACCACTACCACTACCACCACCACCTCCACACCATCCACCACCTCCACCACCCTCAACCACCGTGATCACCACCTCCACCAACACCACCACTTTACAAGCACGGTGGTGGACCTTAAGAAGTAAAGAATTCGTTGTGTAAAGTTTTATATATGATAGAAAAACATATCTGTTGAAAGATGGAATATGAACGTGGCATACATGAGAGAGAGAGAGAGAGAGAGAGAGAGAGAGAGAGAGAGAGAGAGAGCACAGAACCAACATTTAGGTCAGACACTATATCAGTCGTGGACAATTAAAATGCAAATATTAAGAGAAAACTTGGCTAAGCTTTCACTGCCATGATAACTGTTATAGCGAATAAGGTTTACACTTTTTTTTCTTAATCAGTGACCAAGGGTGCGTGCGTGCGTGCGTGCGTGCGTGTGTGCGTGCGTGTGTGTTAAATCAAAATATGATTCGACAATACACATTACTCGCCGTCCCACATTTAACAATTTGTTTGTGTAAAGAATTTGTTGTGGAAAGTTTTATATGCGACAGAGAAACATTTCTGTTGAAAGATGGAGTGAACGTGGCTTACGAGAGAGAGAGGCTGTCTTATCTATTCTCAGCGTGTTTTGGGTATCGCCCGCACCGTTCGTGGTTTATCCCAGCATTAACTCTTATAGAGGAAGACAGACTACCTTGTAAAGTGGCAGGGAGGGACGTTGGTCACTCATAGAGCTCAGACGATGTTAAATACAGATATGATTCTATAATTAAAAAGTACAATCGACTACACTTATACCTGGTACAGTGGCTGGGACGTTTTGTGAGATATGGCAACTGTGGAAGGCTTATCTACCATCCTTAGTCTGGCTACTATTGTGAGGTTCCTTAGGGGTCATTCCAAGAGTTTTAATACGATGTAAACAAACACAGAGGTGCCACATTTCACAAAACGTGCCAACTACTGTACCAGATATAAGTGTAGTCAACTGTACATCCAATCACAATTTCATACACATACATATACCTGTATATTGTGACGATGAGAAACATTTTATAGTAAACGTTGTTGCAGTCTTGTTAAGGTATATCCTGAATGGTCTAGTTCCTCAAGGCTCTAATGACCATTTGGGAATATAGATGATTATTGTACTGGTGTGTGTGTGTGTGTGTGTGTGTGTGTGTGTGTGTGTGTGTGTGTGTTCGTGTGTGTGTGTGTGTGTGTGTGTAAATAATAATAATAATAATAATTAACGGTTTATTGAAAGGCTTGGCAGCCAGAAGGCTGAAAATATACAGTTACATATTTGGGGAATGGGTTACAATTACAAATAATATACAAGTGACATAAGTGTGTGTGTGTGTGTGTGTGTGTATACACCATATACATACCTATACACTACCACACCACACACCACCCACACACCACCATACCACCATACACCACCATACACCACCATACTACTACCATACACCACCATACACCATACACCACCACACCCACCACCATACACCACCATACACCACCACCATACACTACCACACACCATACACACCATACACCACCATACTACACCATACACCACCATCACACCATACACACCATACACCACCATACACACACAAACACCATACACCACCATACACTATATACACAACCATACCACCATACACCACCATACACTACACTACCATACACCACCATACACACCACCATACACACATACACAACCATACACCACCACATACACACCACCATACACCACCACCACTTACACCACCATACACCACCATACACCACCATACACCACCATACACCACCATACACTACCATACACCACCATACACCACCATACACCACCATACACCGTCAATTTATAACAAGAGCTTCGAGGCCATTAAGAACATGTTATTAGGATTGTTTATGTACAACTCCCCACTAATGGCGCTTGCTTCATTAACTTGCTCCTGTAACCTGTACCTGGGTATTTATTTGTTTTATTGGCGCTTGCTTCATTAACCAGTAGAAACATTATAGTATTATATGTCTCTTTAATGGCCCAGGCTCCACTAATACTAATGGCGTAGGCTCCAATAATAATTATGGTACAGGCTCCAGTGATACTAGTGGCCCACGCTCCACTAATACTAATGGCGCAGTTATATGACCTTTTTTTCGTCTCTTAATGGCTCAAGTTGCACCAATATATTCTTCATCTATT
This sequence comes from Homarus americanus, assembly GCF_018991925.1. Classification (NCBI taxonomy): domain Eukaryota; kingdom Metazoa; phylum Arthropoda; class Malacostraca; order Decapoda; family Nephropidae; genus Homarus; species Homarus americanus. Next base: position 750,160 of record NW_024741901.1, on the reverse strand, counting down.
AGACGCCAATAGATGCCAATTCTATTTAAGTTAATTTGTGGGGATAATAATGCTTTGATATAATGGGAAGGGAGTGAAGGGAGAGAGAAGAGAGGGTGAAGGGAGAGAGACGGGAGAGTGAAGGGAGAGAGACGGGAGAGTGAAGGGAGAGAGACGGGAGAGTGAAGGGAGAGAGACCGGAGAGAGACGGAGAGTGAAGGGAGAGAGAGAGAGAAGGGAGAGAGAGAGAGACGGGAGAGGGTGAAGGGAGAGTGAAGGGAGAGAGAAGAGAGGGTGAAGGGAGAGTGAAGAGAAGGAGAGGAAGAGAGGGTGAAGGGAGAGACGAGAGAGAAGAGAGGTGAAGGGAGAGGAGAGAGGGTGAAGGAGAGTGAAGGAGAGAGACGGGAGAGTGAAGGGAGAGAGACGGAGAGGAGAGAGAGAGAGACGGGAGAGGAAGGGAGAGAGACGGGAGAGGAAGGAGGGTGAAGGAGAGAGACGAGAGAGAGAGAGAGACGGGAGAGAGGAGAGGAAAGAAAGAGGGTGAAGGGAGAGTGAAGAGAGGGGAGAGAGAAGAGAGAGAAGAGAGGGGGAAGGGAGAGGGAAGGGAGAGAGAAGAGAGGGTGAAGGGAGAGTGAAGAGAGGGTGAAGGGAGAGGAAGAGAGGGTGAAGGGAGAGGAAGGAGGTGAAGGAGAGAGAAGAGAGGGTGAAGGGAGAGTGAAGGGAGAGAGACGGGAGAGAGAAGAGAGGGTGAAGGGAGAGTGAAGAGAGGGTGAAGGAGAGTAAAGGGAGAGAGAAGAGAGGGTGAAGGGAGAGAAGGAGAGAGACGGGAGAGAGAAGAGAGGGTGAAGGGAGAGTGAAGAGAGGGTGAAGGGAGAGTAAAGGAGAGAGAAGAGAGGGTGAAGGGAGAGAAGGGAGAGAGACGGGAGAGAGAAGAGAGGGGTGAAGGAGAGTGAAGGGAGGGTGAAGGAGAGTAAAGGAGAGAAGAGAAGGTGAAGGAGAGGAAGGAGAGAGACGGGAGAGAGAAGAGAGGGTGAAGGAGAGGAAGAGAGGGTGAAGGGAGAGAAGGAGAGAGAAGAGAGGGTGAAGGGAGAGTGAAGGAGAGAGAGGAGAGAAGAGAGGTGAAGGGAGAGTGAGAGTGGAGAGAGAGAGGGTGAAGGGAGAGTGAAGGGAGAGAGACGGGAGAGAGAAGAGAGGGTGAGAGTGAAGAGAGGGTGAAGGGAGAGAGACGGAGAGAGAAGAGGTGAAGGAGAGGAAGAGAGGGTGAAGGAGAGTGAAGAGAGGGTGAAGGGAGAGAAGAGAGGGTGAGAGAGGTGAAGAGGGAGGAAGGGAGAGAGACGGGAAAGTGAAGAGAGGGTGAAGGGAAAGAAGAGAGGGTGAAGAGGGAGAGTGAAGGGAGAGAAGAGAGGGTGAAGGAGAGAGAAGAAAGGGTGAAGGGAGAGAGAGAAGAGTGAAGGGAGAGAAGAGAGGGTGAAGGGGAGAGAAGAAAGGGTGAAGGGAGAGAAAAGGGAAAGGAGGTGGAAGGTGAAAAGGGGAATAGATCAAGTTGGGAGGATGTAGGGAGGAATAAAAGGAAAGAGAATGATGGCGAAGGAGGAATGAGAGAGAGAGAGAGAGAGAACGAGAGAGAGAAGGGGAGATATCCATAAGAGAAGAGGAAGCGTCCCCTTCCTTGCTGCCGCAGTGTGGGTGAGCCAGGCTACCTTCTACATCTACTACTACCAGTACTACCACCACTACCACTACCACCACTACTACCAGTACTACCACCACCACTACCACTACTACTACCACCAGTACTACTACCACCATTTTTTTTTTTTTTTTTTTTTACGTGGCCTCCAGCCTTCCCCAATAGCCACACCTTCGCCGCCATTTTATTACCTTAATATTAACTATCCTAATACATAAGTAGCTATCCTATCTGTGTTGCATTAGTTGAGCTGCAGATCTATGCAGCATTCAGTGACTGTAGCCTCATAGTCAATATCTGCAGCAGTTGTCGGCATTGGGGCAGAAGCTCTCGTTCCCCTGAGGCAGAGCAAAGCCGACCGAAGGAGAGAGAAAGACAGTCGACATCTCATCCAGGCTGTAACATAACTTCTGGGCTGCTGCTTCTGTTCGGAGAGCACCTCCGCGAGTCTGGCGTAGAAACATATTGCACTTGGTCCCATCCCACCAGAGGTTGTGAACACTAGAGGAGTGAAGCTGCCTTGATCAACGTTTCGAATTCTCTCCCCATATGCCCTTATCTTGTCGTTCTCGTTCCTCCTATGTGCAGCATCGAGAGCTAGGTTACGGTGACATGCGGCCATGGGATCAAAAATCCTGATGTCGAAGAAAGCTCGCTGTCCCTGCGTCCAGAATCCTCGAGCACTGACGTCAACACGGGATTTGTTAGATGTGTTTGAAGTCCTGTGTTGGAAGATCTCACCATCCAATGGAAGGAGGGTTTTTCTACCATGACATCCCGGCAGATTTCCTTCAACATATTTGCTGTGAGGTCCCTTATTTCGTCATGCCTCATGCATATGAAGTCCCCTTTCTTGCACACCATGGTGTGATCGACGTCATAGGAAGAGCCACACACGCATTGGGAGGTGCAAACCTTCTACTGGCCGACCGTACCTTAGAGCAATGGCATCTGTAAATTCTTGTTTATTGAGACTGAAACCATTTGCCCTTATCGGTAACGTAGTTAGCCAGTTCGAGGCGCCCACCTCCTGCGCTATAGTTACTTTTTTTCAAATTTTCTGGTACCTGCAGCAACAGTTGCTGCAGCTTATCATTTTGGCAGTGCTGTCGTTCTGTCGTAATGGACCTACGAATCTTGTTTACTTCACTGGTATCCGCCTCCCCTGTTGCGTTCTGGGCTATTATGTGGTCCGTGAGGGCTGCCGTGAGCTTAAGTGAATTTTGATGTTCGGTGGCTGCAATCTCCTCTGGATTGGTTAGTCCCATCCCTCCCAGTCTTGATGGAAGTGCAAGAAGTGCTCTTTCTGTTGGGGTTAAGTGAGGATGTTTCACTAATTTGGTAATGAAATTGACACTGATAGCTTCTTCCAGAGGGTGGAGGAGAGGTCCGATATCAGGGATAGTACGCATCAGGTAGTTCCATCGATGCTTGACTCCATGGGTGAATGCAGCAAAGGCCGCATGTGACTCTGTGTTAGCAATCTCAGACAGAGCTTGGATTTCACGAACCCACTCATTCACCTTTCCCGCTACGTACTCGGTCTTGAAGTCCGTAGTGCCAATTACTGCGCCTAGATGTCTTTGGCCAACCACCAGTACTACTACTACCACCACTACTGCTACCACCACCACCACCACTACTACCACCACCACCACCACTACCACCACTACTTCCAGTACTTCTACCAGTACTACCACCGCTACTACCACCACTACTACCACCACCACTAGTACCACTACTACCACCACTATTACTACCACCACCGCTACTACCTGTACTGCCTACCACCACTACTACCACCAATACCTCTACTATCACCACCACTATCCCCACCAGCACTACCACTACTAATTATTAGCTTTTTGGATAATTAAAATTTTATGTGGATTTTAATTATACCCAAATATGTGCATTTAATTGCCACCAGAAAGACAACACAAAAATGTTCTCAATATCAAATAACAAATCGTATATTGATTCATAAGTGTTTAAATTGTAAAGACGTGTGTGTGTGTGTGTGTGTGTGTGTGTGTGTGTGTGTGTGTGTGTGTGTGTGTGTTGCGAAAAGAAATGTTGTTGATGTTATAAAAGTAGAGCATTGCTACAGGGAGTGATCAAGCTGGAGGGAGGTCAGGTACACAGAGCGAGGATTTGGTGAGAGGTGAGGAGAGATGTTAAGAAAGAAAGAGATAGAGAATGTAGTGAGAGAGAGAGAGAGAGAGAGATGTTATTATGGGTCGGGTGTGTGGGATAACATTACCGTGGTTGGTTGAGTAAGCGTGAGAGGACAGCTGTCTGCATTCAATGGGTAACTACGCGAGGATTAGTCTACCTTCAAACAGTGAGAATTTTTTTGGGGGGAAGTTCTTTTGTCTTGTGTTTCATTGTAAATATTGGTTTTATGAAACGAAACACACACACACACACACACACACACACACACACACACACACACACACACACACACACCAGATATTAATGCCACGCAAAAACTAGGTACAAAAAAAACACACACCAAGAGGCTCCAAGAGGCTCCAAGCTTTCATCTTTTATTTCACGAGCTCCTCAGTTGCCCTCAAAGGGTCTTAGAAAATAAAGGTGAAAGCTTTGAGAATATCTTGTTTTCATTTTACCTGTAAGAAATTATTAACACGGTACAATTAGGGAGGGTATATTATGTGTGTGTGTGTGTGTGTACATCAAGAAGGTTTCAGAATTCCGCACTCTTACCCCCACCTTCCGTGTTAAGAACGTGAAGGCGTAATTATTTTCCTTTACATTTAACCTTAAAACAATGGTCGACAACTTGTGAAAATGAGAATGCCTTTAACCCGGCTCTCACACCCAGGTCTAATTAAAAGATTTACAGGAATTATGTTAACGAGGTGGCTGGGTGTATGGTAAGTGTGGGTGTGGGTGTGGGTGGATGGGTGTGGGTGGGATGCTACTGTTACTATCTCTTGACCAGCACCCACATCTCCCTTCATCCTTCTCTCTAACAATTATGTGGGTGGACCTTTCAATCATCTCAACCACTATCTTGCTTCTTCTTTCACCACTACCACCATACCTACCACACCTTATCCTTCACCACCACACCTTATCCTTCACCACCACACCTTATCCTTCACCACCACACCTTATCCTTCACCACCACACCTTATCCTTCACCACCACACCTTATCCTTCACCACCACACCTTATCCTCTACCACCACCACCACACCTTATCCTTCACCACCACCACCACATCCTTATCCTTCACCACCACCACCACATCCTTATCCTTCACCACCACCCCTTATCCTTCATCACCACCACCACACCTCTTCCTTACTCTTCCTCCACCACCACACAACACTTACCCTGATCCTTCCTCCAACACGATACACCCCCACCACTCCCCAACACACCCCCCACCACCCCCACCACCCCCACCCCACACCCCACCCACACCCCCTCCCCCCCCCACCACACCCCACCACACCCCACCACACCCCACCCTCCCCAACACACCCCCACCACACCCCCACCACCGGCTTGATGGATTAATGAAATTTAGAAGTATCAAGGCGGTAAGAGGTGACGAAAGGCTATAGTGGATTTCTTCATCTGACCTCCATGTTATTGACACAGGTACAAGGTAATATTGCCTAAGGTATTTTGAAGTGTTCGTAGATTAATGGCAAGGTTAACTGTGTCTTGGTGGTAATGTTGATTGGTGTGTAATAAACAGCTATTAATTTTTTTTTAAGTATTTCTTTGATAGTTTTGTGAGATATATGTGTATGTTATGTTAACTCTGAGATATAACCCCCCCCCTCCCCTCCCCCCTCTCACACACATACACAGATGAACAGTGACTTACAGTGACGACGCCTAGTCTTCCTTCCTCACTCACAACCATCACAGCTATCCCAATCACTGCAATTTTATTTTATTTTATTTTTGTTTTCATTTTTTTATCTTTTTTTTTCAGGTGCAGCGATTTGTAAGTTTGATAACCTAACCTAACCTAACCTAACCTAACCTAAACCAACCTACGGGATATTAATTGGAGGTATAAGTTATTGATGGAGGCGTTGTAGAGGATTTCATTTATATTTTGTCGTTTGGATGACTGCCAGAGCTCTCTCTCTCTCTCTCTCTCTCTCTCTCTCTCTCTCTCTCTCTCTCTCTCTCTCTCTCTCGACTCAGCCACCCAGCGAGATGAACGCTCCCATAATAAACAATCTAATTACTCAGCCTTTGATTATGACTTATGTTTGAGCTCCTCGTCCTCAAAAACACATCCCTGTCGACTGAATAGGTCAGTTTTAGGTCAGTTTCTCCCGTAAAATCGCTCCTGGGTCAACCATCCCGGAAATGATAAACTGACCTGACTCGGAGGTTTTTATTTATTTTATTTTTTTATTTTTTTTTACATCAACTTTATTGGTCAGGTCTGGTGTGAGTTATCTTATTAAATTTCAAGGCAATTATTTTTTTTAAGTAAAATCTGGTCCAATTTGGGCATTTTCATCAATCAGTGTACAGCTTTTGATTGAGAACGGAAACATGGCATGCGCACACACACACACACACACACACACACACACACACACACACACTAAAAAAAAAAAAACTCTCGCTTGTTAGCACTGATGATGCCAACGGATTTCGGAAGTGTGGTCAATCTGAATCATTACTGGGACACAACCAATCAGAACTTATTTTGTACATTTTGGCGAGTTGTCAGTTAACCAACATTCCTCTCACCCAAGTTGAAGTTGATAAATAGCATGTCTAAGCATTTACACGTAAACGTTCTCCCCACTCGTGACGGGCTAACTTCTGGGTGAATATTTTAGTATTGGTGATAAGGATAATTTATTTTTTATCAAAAATAAATAAATGTTCGCTCCAAAAAGTATCTTTACGATTCTGTGTGAGACAATATGACTCAACGGACGGAGGATTTTGACAACCCTACCGAGACAACAGGAGTCACAGTGTTCATTGTGTAATTTATTGATCCTCTCCGTGAAGATACTTTTTGGGGGTGAGTTTGTGGTCAATATCTCCCGGAGTCTTGGTAATATCCTGCCGTGAGTTGTGTTGTTCCACTCCCATGATCCATTGTATGGGAGGCTGTTTGGCCCCCCACCATGATCCACTCCATCATGTGCCTCCTCTCCACCACCACCACCACCACCACCACCACTACCCACTACATCAGACCTCAGCAGGAAACATAATACCCAGCTCTTGGACAGTGATGGCTCAAGAGGCTGCTGACATCATCATCTTGGCACTATCTGCTCGCTAAATTCCCGACCATGTGGAGGGGAAAAAACACAACGTATTTGGCCTCGTATTTCCTGAAAATTGTGTGACGAGGGAAAACGCTAAGATTCCCAGCATCTAGAAAGGATTTTCTTGTTGTTCTTAAAGCAGTGTGTAAGTTGATAAGAAAGAGCTATTGTTATAACTTATTGTGGGAGTTAATAAGGAATATTTGTTAGTTTCCGATAGTCAGTGAATATTACTCGTAAGTTATGTGAATATTCCTTATTTTCAGGTTAATATATCAAATTAACTATGAACCTCACTTTAAAATTTCCCTCATGTTTTATCTTATCTCTTATGTGAAATATTTATCGTAAGAACATTGGAGAATTAGAACCCAGAAGAGTGAGCAGAATAAGACATTGTAACTGAGTGATACCAAATCTTTCTTAGGTCGATAAATCTCTCGTGTTACAGTGAATGGCAGATCAAGATGGCTCGAAAAGTTGAGTTGCCAAAGTCTAGAGTTCAATTCTACTTGTTTTGTGGTATATTGAAGAAACTCTTATATATTTGGTTTATATATGTGTGGGAGGGGATAGACTTGGTTCAGCATCGATCAATATAGGTGGAGACTGGTAACTCCTCCCATCTGGACTTCAGTAAGAGGTAAAGGTGTGGCGGCTTTATCTATCTTTGGTTGAATGTTTGCATCCACGTATTGTTTATATACACTGTTTGTATACTTGCATTGCCTATATAAATTATATATTGATTTCCACTTGATTTTGGTCTCCGGGGATAAATATTGAAACCAGTGAAGTGTTCTAGATAGAGGTGGCAACTGCATCCGTTACCTTGAGAGTTTCCTGTTTCCCGGTACACAGTCATCAACACCGTTTACTGACACACAAAATGTTGGGTGTAACGCGAGTGAGAGCTATTGGTGGCTCTGAGGGACTGTATCACTTGATCATGTATTCCACGTACTGCAAGACCGTCATAACAAGTATACTTTCCGACACCCCTGTGCTTGCTATTCCTTGTACTTTACTGTTCTTGGTACTTGAGATGATGTACTGCCACTCAAAAAACTATCTGTACAAAATTGTGTTGAGACAATATGACACAACGGACGAAGGATTTTGACAACCCTACCGAGACAACAGGAGTCACAGTGTTCATTGTGAGATTCATCGATCACCCCAAGTATGGATAGTTTTTTTGAGTGACTGTACATACAAGTTGTGGAATAAAACTGGTTTATAGGTTTATTTTTCACCGGGATCACTCACTTTAAGATTTCCCGAGTTACATCACATAAAGAACAAGGTTATCACGTCATAGAATGGATAATCAACACGATGACGAGACTCCAGATCTAAGACAACTCACAGGATATTTCGTTACCCATAAATACAGATGGAAAAACGCTTCAGGCTGAGGGGAATTACACACACCATCTTTGAACCGTAGTTTAAATAGGTCCAGTGAGGTCATTTTAACTGCCTGTAGATCATTACGAAGGTTGTTAGGAGTCAGCCGCCTCCCTGAGAGTGTTACAGTAAAGGCCAAGTTCAACACCAACACTAGTTTACCTCATTGTCTGTATAAACACTGATAACAGAAATTCATGAGCAAACACATGTTGAGCACAACCTTGGTCCCTGCCCCATCGTGGAATTCAAGCTGGAGTGGAGGCTGTATGGCTGTGTAACTGTAACCTAACCCAACCTAACTGTAACCAAACATAACCAAACCTAACCCAACCTAACTGTAACCTAACATAACCAAACCTAACCTAACTGTAACCTAACCTAACATAACCAAACCTAACCTAACCTAACCTAACCTAACCTGACCTGGTGATTTCATGTCGGATGCTGCCATAAAAGTGTGTAGCCTAATATCATATGTAAATTGGGAGTTAGTTTACCGTTAAAATATATATTTCTTATTCAAATATACCTCAGCTTAAAGGTAGAAAAACGTACGTGTGTGTGTGTGTGTGTGTGTGTGTGTGTAATGACCCTTTCCACGAAACATCTTCCAAACTTCCTAATTAAATCTTTACCTCCAGTGGGTTTTTTTTTCTAGTTCTTTTCTTATCTCGTGGGAGCCACTCTAGGAACTATTTAACACTGTTGTTGATTTGCTTGTCTGTCCTAGCCGTGAGTATTGCCCTTGTACCGATATCTCGTAATTGCTGCCCCTACATGTTACTCTGTTTTGACTTACATGGAATTTCTGCATCCGATTTCCATTCGCTTGCCGTGTTGACCATTGATAAGGAACCTCAAATAAACAGGGAATAGTGGAGAGAATGCCCCTTCACTTCACCGGATAATGACACATACACTCACACCTGCCTCTTTGTTTACCGCCATCCGTCAGCTTGTTGGGGAGCGGTCTACACAAAGCCAGATATGTAAGCCAGAACCGGAAATGGTCTGTTGGCGCCATACTGTGATGTTTACTAACCTGCGGATGTTGTTTTTGTTGTAAGAATCTCGCTGTAGCCGATCCTGTACAACCTGGAGATTCACCTGTCGTAACCCACATACCTGTACCCACACACCTGTACCCACACACCTTGTACCCACACACCTGTACCCACACACCTGTACCCACACACCTTGTACCCACACACCTTGTACCCACACACCTTGTACCCACACACCTTGTACCCACACACCTGTACCCACACACCTGTACCCACACACCTTGACCTACAGCTGTGACCTTAATACTGTTTAATACAAGTATTTTGGTGATATAAGTAAACACACAGACAGACGTAGGGACATACATACATACATACATACATACATACATACATACATACATACACAGAGCCAAGAGCGTCTGCCGTATTCATCGTTAACTTCCTTTGAGGTATTAATACGCTCGGTCACTTTTGTCTTAAGTTTCAACCAAACTTCTCCCAAGACGTATTTTTAGTTGGTCACACAATTAGGATATTTTCCATTAGATAATTAATACACTCCCCACCCCACCCCAGACCTATTATCAAGCCCCGAGGAAGATTTAATTGAGTTAACTGCGTCATGTATATAGTAATGATGGTTGAGAATTAATATTGGCAATAAGTGGGTTTTTTTTTTTAGGTGTTTGGAAGTGGTTTTTGTCTTGTTGTTTTTGTCTTTTAGGTTTAGCAATGGTGTTTGGCGGGAGATTTGAGGTTTAAGGTTTTTTGTGTTTTTGTTTTGTTTTTAGGTTTACCAATGATGTTTAGTGAGAGGTTTAAGGTTTATTAAGAGGGATCCTCAAAGTGAAGGGGTTAATGTGGTAGCAGTACAGGTAGGAGGCAGGTTATACGAGCATGGTCTTAACACAGGTAACATCTCCCTGACTCGTGAAGCCCAGACAGTTACCTAAACAAGAGAGCTTCTTCCCGCTGCCTCATCACCACTGTCAATATTGGTGAGGTCACAATGAGTCTTATTTACTTCTCCTCACAACTCTATCATTAATGTTGTTGTTCCTCATCTCTGTCGTGCGATCTGAAACATGATCAAGCAGACACCTCAGAATTAGGTAGACATTACGTGTGTACAGTATGTCATAAAACTGAGAATTACCACCATTTCTGCTATATTTCTACAACGTTCTTGATCATAAGTATAAATTAGTATATCTGTAGTAATTGTCTGCATAAGTAAATATAGTTTGTACTCGTCTCGGTCTTCGTCGTGTGAACCTTTAAGTACTGGACTGGAAGGTGATGTGGCCGCCAGTATGTCCTTGGGGCTAGTCACTTCAGTAGGTACCATGCTAACCTGGTAACTAGCGGGATCGTGGGTAGCCCCAGGCAAGAAGGCCTTGAGAAACTCCCTGCCTCAGTAGGTCCTTCCTCAGCCCATAACCAGCGGGTGTAGGAAGGTCAGGGCAGGGTTCAAGGTAAACAACTTGGGCCGAGTGTATAAAATATCCCAGAGATAGAGGCAGGTCTGACCAAGAGCTTATGTAGATATTTTATCACGTTTTCAAAGTGTGGGGTTAGGTTAGGTTAGGGGATGACGTATTGCCTATAGGTAAGTCTTTAACAGTGTTGGAAAGTGAGTTATATTCAAGTGATTCTTTACTGACTAAGACTGCCACATGTTAGTTGTAGTTTGAGATTATATAATTAACGCACTGTACCTATAACATGGAACAATACGGTGCAGTTTACCCTTAAAAAGAAAATCTGAAAATTGCATTGTTTATTTATTTATATATTGTATTAATTGTATATGATCTATTACAATAATTTTGGGATAGTGATATAAAACGAGAATACACACACACACACACACACACACACACACACACACACACACAGATGCATAGTGTGAAAGAGAAAATGAGAGACTAAAAGAGAATCAGGCAGAGATGAAGAGATTAGTTGAAAATACGAAACTTTCTGGTAATTTAGTGTAACTGGAATGACGTTTTTTTTTCCTTTATTGTTTTAGCATTGATCCTGGAGTGTGAGTAGTAGGTTGGTTAATGTGTGAGTGAGTGAGTGAGTGAGTGAATCTTGTTACCTGTCCAGTCATATGTCTGACTTAATACACGTCATCATTGTGGCCAGCCAAGGAGTGCCATGCCCCTGTGGCTTTGAATTCATTCCCTAGTTCTTTCCTTACTCATAAATTTCCTATATCAACTCTGTCTTGCTTTCTGAGACTCATGTAAGGAGGAAGCCAATTGAATTCAATCTGAAGCCTCTCACCAGACTGCAGGTAAATCTTAGACTGACTTGAGGGTTGAGGATAGAATAACAGTGATGATTAGACATTGACTTGTGTAAAGTTCATGGCTGTGAGTGTAGCAAATGGTTCAGTATGTAGAGTTGCTGTCCCGTTGTTTATTCTGCCTACCTGCTTTAGTTCATTACCATTAGGCTGAGTCATGGATGGCACCACTACCAGACCTCCCACAAACAGTGTTGAGGAAGCCATTGGTGTAGATGGGGTGTGTGTGTGTGTGTGTGTGTGTGCAGGAGGTCTTGTTTTGGTAGTTTGTTGAAGATAAAAGCTCTATGGTTACAGTAATGGTTCACGTGGGTGTGTGGTTGTGGAACTGTCCGCCAGGGTGATAGACGCAATGTTGTTTCTTGGGTCTGTCCAGTATCTATGTGTAGCTGTAGTTAGGATTCTCTTGGACACTTATGTGCTATGATCCACGCGCTCTAACACTTGTATAGAGACGGTGTTATCTGAATTAGCATACACAAGCCTCCGAGATTTTCCTAGTTCTTATCTCACGTAAAGTACTTGAGTTTTGTTTTGCATTTTTCAAGCTTCACTACTTCCGCCTCGTAGGACAAAGCCTGGTGCGTGCTAGTGTGAGTGGGGTGTTGTGTAAGGTAAATACTGTGTTTTTTTTTGTTTTTTTTATTCCTCGTTGCATTTCTGAGAGGTTCAAGTCTGTCTGCCCTTTGGTGAGTTGAGTGTTGTCCTGCAGGTAAGGTTCGGGAGCTGAAGGACACAGTCATCTTTGATGGTTTGTGTGTATCAGGTTGTCTGTTAATCACTTTAGTTTTCTCAAAAGTTGTAAGACCGAGGTTCCCACAATGGGTTTTAGTCTTTACAAAAATATCATCTGAGTAACAATTGGATATATCGCTGGGACTCTGACATCGACTTCAGTGCATAGTGCTTCCCAGAGTCCATTGAAAAAGGATAGGATTGATCACTTCACTCCGAGGGGCTCCATGCTGTATATCTTTCACTTGACTCTTGCAGCTCTGAAACATTGCTGCAGCCTTTCTCTCGGTGAAATGGTCACGGATTCAGTAAAACAGACGACTTCCTCCTATGTCCATTAATTGACGTCATCCTGTGTCCATTTTAGCCAGTTCGCCCAGTATGACTTGTCTGTTAGCGACGTCACTTACATATTTTAGGTCAAGAGATGTAGCGATGCAGTGATGTTCTGCTGTCATAGTGAATAAAATCATTAGGTCAGGGATACATGTCTTCTGGTTCTATGTAACAGTGTATTGAGATCCTTCCTACACACAAACACACACACACACACACACACACACACACACACACACACACACACACACACACAAAGATTAGTTGATCAATGACAGAGGATGAAAGGGACCATGGTGAGTGTCCCGGCTCTGGTTTTGACACAACAATACAGTCAGTTGGTCCATAATGTAGCGTGACTCATACGGGCCATTGTTTACCTTCAGCTACCTAACACACCCATCACATCCTCAACCCTCAACCCCCTTCACTCCAGGGACTACTACAGCAGAGGGGGACCCCGTACACAAGATGATATAGTGACGAGTGTAAGCCGTAGATAATGTAAATAATGACGGAAATTGTGACTTTTATTATAACTGTGTATGGTGTAGTGCTTGTGACAGTAGTGGCAACAGAAGTAACTCAGGTTGACAGTGACTTCGATCTTGGTAATGTTTGTGTAGGTGACAGTATCTGCGAGTAGAAGTCAACAATCGTTATAGACTGAGCTGTGAGGGTCAACATATGGTAGGGACTGGTCGTGCGTGTTACTGGCGAGACGATCATAACAATGACAACTTTAGTCAAAGCTTACACAGACGAAACCCAGAGGTGAAAGTCTTGCGTGGTGGAGAGTGTTGAATCATTATTTCTTCACGCTTCTGCTGCTGTTTCTTCCCTAACAACACTTAAATTATGATGTTGTTGACAATCTAATATACTATAGGACTAGGCGTGTGTCTGTCTGTCTGTCTGTTTGTGTGTGTGTCTGTTTTAGGCAGCCGAAACGGCACAATCGTTTTTCATCAAACTTGGTGGAAAAATCGCAAAAAATTCGTATAGCGGAACAAACCTGGTCCCATATCGATGGTTTCTTTAGGAAGCCATTAATTAACCATTTATAATACACTGGTAAACGATGCAAGTCTACGGACTTGGCGCACCCTCATTCGCTGTACGCTGTCAGCCCACGATTGCAGTTATCAGTTATCTTACGGCTCCCTCCTCCTCCCCCCACTTTTTTTCTTAGCCTACTTTTTTTAATGTTGTATGGATTAGTAAAGGAAGGAAGATGAGTAAATAGAAGAATAAAGAAGGGGAAACAGAAAATAGTTAGAGATAACAGGTGGGGGGAGCTGAGTTTCATCATGCGTCTGGATGCGCAGTTTCAACGTTACCAGACGACCTTACAGCTACAGTGTATACTTATTCCTGTAGCTCATGGAAAAGGAGAAGAGATAAAAAGATAATTACAGGAATGCATGGAGAAGGTGACTACAATAGACACAGGGTGAATATAGACAGTGAAACAGACAAGAGATTGACAAAAATAGACAGATTCATTCATGCACAAATAGACAATATGGCAACTAACATGACAGACAGACAGCTGACTGACTGGTTCACATTAGACTAACAGACAGACACACGCCAACAATGGATAAGACAGACAGATTTGACGACACAAGGAGTACAGACGGGCTTACTTTCAAACACCACGCAGACGAACAGACAGTTGGGATGGCAATAGACAGAACGGATAGACTTGAGACAGATTAGAAGGTATTTATAAACAAGAATAACACCAAATTGACCATAGCTGCGTCAGTGAGGGTAGCTGGTCTTACATCCACCAGCGTAAATAATAAGACGCATTGAAAACTAACACCCTCGCGCGGAAAGAACATCGATGGTCGGTCAGTCATGTGAGATGGGCCTAAAACTGACTAACGTAGATGATGACTATGATGACTTAACATAGGTGATGACTTAACACAGGTGATGACTTAAGCAGATGGTGACTAATCTAACCAGAATCAAGGTCACTTCTCTTCATAATATAATTTATCTAGGAATGATCATTGGTGATTCATAATCTTTTTTTTATGATTTTAACCTCTCCTTATGGCGAATATTTCTTTAACTAATTATTCTAACCTTTATTCTATTCCTTCTTATAGTATATTAGATACTGTAAGTATCACAACCACGACCATGATTATAAGAACCACGACCATGATTATAACAACCACGACCATGATTATAACAACCACGACCATGATTATAACAACCACGACCATGATTATAACAACCACGACCATGATTATAAAACCACGAACATGAAAAATAATGAAATATCTACCACGCAGCACGCCACCAAAAGTCTTCTTTTATACTCTTTATACTATCAACATTCCCCAATTTATATGTAACTTTCTTTCCGTGAGATCTGGTCTCATAATTATAACCACGACTATGATTATAAATAAATCCATGACCATGATTATAGCAACCACGACCATGATTATAATAAACTACCACTCATGATCAAGTAGCAAACCATTTAATATGATTAGAACAACTACCTAATTATGATCATAATAACCACCACTCAAGGATTATAAATAACCACCACCATGATTACAGCAACCACAAATATGATTATAAACTACGACCATGATGTGGATAACAACCAGGACCATGATTATAATAACCACTTACCATGATTATAAAAACCAAGACATGATTTTAATAATAGCCACGACCATAGATTATAACAACCAAAAACTAAGGATTATAATAACGGGTTTATTCAAGATTTTTATAACACTCCATGAATATGATTTTATAAATAACCACGACCATACTACAAAGCAACTACGACCATGATTTATAAATAACCATTTACTCATGATTATAACGAATACCCAACCACGACCATGGATTATAAATAAATCCACGACCATGCGATTTTACAACAATTCCACCATGATTATAAAATAACCATGCACTATGATTATAACAGCCACCACTATGATTATATAACCACGACTTATGATTATAACAACCACCACTCATGATTATAAGAAATACGATCATGATTATAAATAGCCGCGACTAAGGGGATTATAAGGTAACGACCATGATTTAATAGCCACGACTATGATTATAACAACCAAAACCATGATTATATTACCCCTGACCAAGCGATTATAACAACTACGACTCAAGGATTATAAATAACCATTTACCATGATTATAAAAACCACGACTATGATTTTAAGAGCCAAATAAGGATTATAAATAAATCCAAAAACTATGATTATATTACCCAATGACCAAGGATTATAATAATTCCACGAATATGATTATACTGAATCCACGACCATATTACAAATAACCAATGACCAAGGATTATAATAACCACGTACCAAGCGGATTATGTGTAAACTACGAACATGGATTTTTTATAAATAACCACGACCATAATTATAATAACCACGACTCATGATTATATATAACTACGACCATGATTATAATAACCACGACCATGATTATGGCAACCACGTAATATGATGGCGATAACCACGACTAAGGACTACAGTAAACTTACGAAATATGATTATAAATAACCACGCACTATGATTATAAACAAACTACGACCATGATTATAGCAAACTAATGACCATGATTATAACAACCACGACCAAGGATTATAGTAAATCACTTAATATATTTATGACAACCACTTACCATGATCATAGCAGCCACGAATATGAGATTATAACAACTACGACCATGATTATAATAAACTGACTACAGATTATAATAACCAGGACCACATGATTATAGCAACCATTTAATACAGATTATAACAACCACGACCATGATTATAACAGTCATGACTATGATTATATTGAAATATGACTATGATTATAACAACAACGACCATGATTTTAATAGCCACGACTAAGGATTATAAATAACCAAAACTATGATTATATTACCCCGACCATGATTATAACAAATACGACCTTAAGGATTATAACAATCCACGACCATGATTGAAAAAAACCACAGACCATGATTTTAATAGCCACGACCATGATTATAAATAACCAAAACTATGATTATATTAACGTACGACCATGATTATAAATAATCTACGAATATGATTTATAATAACTACGACTTCATGGTTACAACAACCACGCATGATTATAACAACGACCATGAGATTATAAGCAAACTACGAACAAGGATTAGCAAATAACCACGACCATAATTATAAATAAATCCACGACCATGATTATAGCAACCACGACCATGATTATAACAACTACGACCATGATTGGCGGCAACCACGAATATGATTATGATAACCACGACCAAGGATCTTTCATAGAAAGCAACCACGAATATGATTATAACAACCAC
>NW_024741901.1:709311-732910 GCF_018991925.1 Homarus americanus | reverse complement strand
TGTCTTCTGTTGTTTTCCCTTGTAGGTTAATCGAATGGTGATTACCTAAGTCGTCTTTGAAGCTGTCCCAGTCTGTTTTACTCATTTTCAGTCTCTTTTTATTGGTATCTGTATGGGGCTTGTTGACAGTGTTAGTATAATTGGTAGATGGTCACTGCCTGTGAGAGGTCCTTGTTTTATATGGTAATTGAAAAAGGCTTTGTTGTTGGTAAAAATTTTGTCTGGTGTCGATTGTGTATTGTGATTTCTCCAGGTTGGAAAGTTAGGACCTAGAGGATTGATTTTCCCAAGGTTTATTAATTGATTAAGGGCGCTTCCCACGGCGTTATTATTTGTATTGTCTAAAATCCTATGTCTGGCGTTAAAGTCTCCTGAGATGTACATAGGGTGACTATTGTTAACCAATTTTAATAGGTCTTCTATAGGTAAGTAGGGTCGTCTCGGTGGGAGATAAGTAGTAGCAATAATTACGTCTCCTTGAGTTGTATTTATTTTTATTGCTAGAAATTCATCCTGGAAGTCATCAATTAGTTTAAATTTTAAGTTTCTTTTAACCGCTATAGCTACTCCGTCATTTTTCTCGCCCGATTTATTTCTTTGGTTTACATAATAGTTAAAGAGTTTTATGTTGTTGTTTTCTGTCTCACCGTGACTGTTTATTAGTATAATGTCAGGGTCAATTTCTTGATATATATTACTTAGGTTAATTCTCTCGGTCTTCCAGTTTCTTACGTTGTGCTGTATTATTCTTAAAGTTCTTACTGTTTGTCTATTGTCCATTATTTCTTATACTTGGATTGTGACTGTTGGAGTGGAGACCTATCGTCCTGTTTCCCGCTTCTGACTCTTCTAAACTCTGACGGGTCTACTATTTTAAAGTCATTGGTCGTAATCTTTAGTTTATCCGTAGTAATTAGTGACCAGACATAATCTTCACTTAGGGATTTTTCTTGATATGTCCACTTGTATATCCCTCCTTCACAGTTTTTTACTATTGTCCCTCCTGTTGGTCTCGATGTTGGGATTCCATGTTTTGTTGTAGTGATAACTTTTAATCCAATATCTTGAGCAGATTCAGGTTGTATATTGTGATCAGTTTCCATCTTATCTTCTCTCCTCCTACTCCTTTGTCTTATCGTCTGTCCTTTTGTTATTTCTATCTTCTCTTTGTCACTTCTAGTCATTTGTCTGGGATCTCTATCAGTCGCTTGTGTTCCTTGTGTATCAGCTGTTGCTCCTTGCTCAAACCTTTGTTCGTCTAGATGTAGTCTTTCTCTCAGTTCGCTTGCATATGTTGCCTGAAATAGTTTTTCGGATTGTGGATTCTCTGGAAATATCATCTCTGGTAGGCTATTCAATTTAAACATTTTCCTTAATTCCTCATTGTATGATCCGGGTGCAATGATATTGTGGAAATGTGCATGGATCATACTAATCATTACCTTATCATGTATTGGCTCACTTAGGTTTAATATGGTGGATTCTGGTCTATGAGCCTCTTGGACCGCTCTCTTGGCTATTTCGACGTATGTCGTATCCTTCTTGTCTTGTTCCTTTTTCCTTGTTTCTTGTTCCTTGTACTTTATCATGTGTTTTTTTATTGGGCATGCCATTGCTAACGTCCTATGTCCTATGTATGCATTCCCGTTTCTCTTACAGTTGAGACAGCCAACATGTGTATTCTTACATTCACCAGAGGCAGTGGCTCCCTCCAGGCCTCTTTATGGTGCGCCACTGCTCCCAGGAACCCTACAAAGACAAGTGGCTCACAATAGGTCCTCCTAGGGGAGTCAGCGCACCAAAACAATGGATAGTGGTGTCGTACATATTGCATTCTTCCAGTAATCTCTTAACTGTGATTGGTGGAATAAGAGGTAACGTCATCAAATTTCAGCCAATAGGAAAACAGAGCAATCAATCAGCACAACACCCCAACTTATGTTTTGCTGTTGGATATTTATTCTCCTTTTCATTGTTCAGGTTGTGATAATACTGAAAATGTTATGGGCAGTGTGTATTTATTTAACGTCATATTTCCCAGACTTCAAATAGTGAAACGAGAATATATATCCAACAGCAAAGCATAAGTTAGGGTGTTGTGCTGACTGCTTGCTCTGTTCTCCAATTGGCTGTAATTTGATGACGTTACATCTTACTCCACCAATCACGTTTAAGTAAGGGATTACTGGACGAATGCAAAATGTACAACAAAACTATGAAGTTCTTGGGACGATGCTGCATGTGGAAGGGGTTTTGGGGAGCCATCGCCCATGGCAGAGACCCTGCCGTCCCTGGAAAGGCACCCACTATGACTAGGAGGGCCCATACCAGCGCCACCGGCCCTAGGAGGGCCCATTAGGGCACTGCAGCCCATGGCAGGGTCATTTTGGGCAGAAGTGCCCCATAGAGGGACCCTTGGGGAGACACCCCCTCTAGAAGGGCCTCGAAAATGCGCCACTGCCGTGGTATGGCCCCTGGTGGTGCCGCCGTCCCTGAGAACACCCCTGAAGGTGCCCCCGTCCCTGTAAGGGTCCCTGGGATCGTTGCTATCCCTGTGGTGGGTCACTTGGCTATGCAAGGCACGGAGGCACCCCCAGGGCCCTCTCAGGTTCGGTGGTGCCCCCAGGGGACCTGTCAGAGGCGCTGGAGCCACCAGGGGCGGTCTTAGGAATAACTGTAATCCTAGGGGCCTTCTCAGGGAAGGCAGCATCGACAGGGGCTCCTCCAGGAACAGCCGAGCTTCCATGGGCCTCTCAGGGAGGCAACGCTCCATGGGAACTTCGCAGGGACGGCAACACGCCTAAGGACCCTCACAGGGACGGCGGCGTCCCCATGGGCCCTGTTAGGGGCGCTGGCGACCCTAAGGGCCCTTACAGCGACAGTCATGATTTCTGGGGCCTTTCCAGGGACGGGGGCGCCTCCAGGTACGTTCCTAGCTGCCGCGGTGCTCCCAGAGGCCCTGCCAGCGGCTGTGGCGCCTTTGGGGGCCCTTCCAGAGGCAATGGCTCCCTCCAGGCCTCTTTATGGGGCGCCACTGCTCCCAGGGACCCTGCAAAGACTTTTGGCTCACAATAGATCCTCCTAGGGGAGTCAGCGCGCCAAAACAATGGATAGTGGTGTCGTACATATTGCATTCTTCCAGTAATCTCTTTAACTGTGATTGGTGGAATAAGAGGTAACGTCATCAAATTTCAGCCAATAGGAAAACAGAGCAATCAATCAGCACAACACCCCAACTTATGTTTTGCTGTTGGATATTTATTCTCCTTTTCATTGTTCAGGTTGTGATAATACTGAAAATTTTATGGGCAGTGTGTATTTATTTAACGTCATATTTCCCAGACTTCAAATAGTGAAACGAGAATAAATATCCAACAGCAAAGCATAAGGTGGGGTGTTGTGCTGACTGCTTGCTCTGTTCTCGTATTGGCTGTAATTTGATGACGTTACATCTTACTCCACCAATCATGTTTAAGTAGGGGATTACTGGACGAATGAAAAATGTACCACAAAACTATGAAGTTATTGGGACGATGCTGCATGTGGATGGGTTTCTAGTGGCGCCATCACCCATGGCAGAGACCCTGCCGTCCCTGGAAAGGCACCCAATACGACTAGGAGGGCCCATACCAGCGCCGCTGGCCCTAGGAGTGCCCATTGGGGCGCTGCAGCCCCTGGCAGGGTCATTTTTGGCAGAAGTACCCCATAGAGGGACCCTTGGGGAGACACCGCCTTTGGAAGGGCCTCGAAAATGCGCCACTGCCGTGGTATGGCCCCTGGTGGTGCCGCCATCCCTGAGAACACCCCTGAAGGCGCCCCCGTCCGTGTAAGGGACCCTGGGATCGCCACTATTCCTGTGGTGGGTCACTTGGCCATGCAAGGCACGGAGACGCTCCCAGGGCCCTCTCAGGGTCGGCGGTGCATACAGGGGACCTGTCAGAGGCGCTGGAGCCACCAGGGGCGGTCTTAGGAATAACTGTAATCCTAGGGGCCTTCTCAGGGAAGGCAGCATCGACAGGGGCTCCTCCAGGAACAGCCGAGCTTCCATGGGCCTCTCAGGGAGGCAACGCTCCATGGGAACTTCGCAGGGACGGCAACACGCCTAAGGACCCTCACAGGGACGGCGGCGTCCCCACTGGAGGCCTAATGAAGGCGCTGGCGTTCTAAGACGCGAAACAGTGTGATTTCTGGGGGCCTTTCAGGGACAGAGGCGCCTCAGGTAGATTCTGTACCCCATGAAAGTGCTCCCAGAGGTTCCTTGGCTAATGAACGCCAGCCGATGGGACGCCTTCCAGAGGCGGTGGCTCCCTCCAGGCCTCTTTATGGGACGCCATTGCTCCCAGGGACCCTGCAAAGACTTGTGGCCCACAATAGATCCTCCTAGGGGAGTCAGCGCGCCAAAACAATGGATAGTGGTGTCGTACATATTGCATTCTTCCAGTAATCTCTTACTTAAGTGTGATTGGTGGAATAAGAGGTAACGTCATCAAATTTCAGCCAATAGGAAAATAGAGCAATCAATCAGCACAACACCCCAACTTATGTTTTGCTGTTGGATATTTATTCTCCTTTTCATTGTTCAGGTTGTGATAATACTGAAAATGCTATGGGCAGTGTGTATTTATTTAATGTCATATCTCCCAGACTTCAAATAGTGAAACGAGAATAAATATCCAACAGCAAAGCATAAGGTGGGGTGTTGTGCTGACTGCTTGCTCTGTTCTCCTATTGGCTGTAATTTGATGACGTTACATCTTACTCCACCAATCACGTTTAGGTAAGGGATTACTGTACGAATGCAAAATGTACGACAAAACTATGAAGTTCTTGGGACGATGCTGCATGTGGATGGGTTTCTAGGGGCGCCATCGCCCATGGCAGAGACCCTGCCGTCCCTGGAAAGGCACCCACTACGACTAGGAGGGCCCATACCAGCGCCGCTGGCCTTAAGAGGGCCCATTGGGATGCTCCAGCCCCTGGCAGGGTCATTTTGGGCAGAATTGCTCGATAGGGGGACCCTTAGGGAGACACCACCTTTAAAAGGGCCTCGAAAATGCGCCACTGCTGTGGTATGGTCCCTGGTGGTACCGCCGTCCCTGAGAACACCCCTGAAGGTGCCCCCATCCCTGTAAGGGTCCCTGGGATCGTTGCTATCCCTGTGGTGGGTCACTTGTCCATGCAAGGCACGGAGGCACCCCCAGGGCCCTCTCAGGTTCGGTGGTGCATACAGGGGACCTGTCAGAGGCGCTGGAGCCACCAGGGGCGGTCTTAGGAATAACTGTAATCCTAGGGGCCTTCTCAGGGAAGGCAGCGTCGACAGGGGCTGCTCCAGGAACAGCCGAGCTTCCATGAGCCTCTCAGGGAGGCAACGCTCCATGGGAACTTCGCAGGGACGGCAACACGCCTAAGGACCCTCACAGGGACGGCGGCGTCCCCATGGGCCCTGTTAGGGGCGCTGGCGACCCTAGGGGCCCTCACAGCGACAATCATGATCCCTGGGGCCTTTCCAGGGACGGGGGCGCCTCCAGGTACGTTCCTAGCTGCTGCGGTGCTCCCAGAGGCCCTGCCAGCATCTGTGGCGCCTTCAAGGGCCCTTCCAGAGGCAGTGGCTCCCTCCAGGCCTCTTTATGGGTCGCCACTGCTCCCAGGGACCCTGCAAAGACCTGTGGCTCACAATAGGTCCTCCTAGGGGAGTCAGCGCACCAAAACAATGGATAGTGGTGTCGTACATATTGCATTCTTCCAGTAATCTCTTACTTAACTGTGATTGGTGGAATAAGAGGTAACGTCATCAAATTTCAGCCAATAGGAAAACAGAGCAATCAGTCAGCACAACACCCCAACTTATGTTTTGCTGTTGGATATTTATTCTCCTTTTCATTGTTCAGGTTGCGATAATACTGAAAATGCTATGGGCAGTGTGTATTTATTTAATGTCATATCTCCCAGACTTCAAATAGTGAAACGAGAATAAATATCCAACAGCAAAGCATAAGGTGGGGTGTTGTGCTGACTGATTGCTCTGTTCTCCTATTGGCTGTAATTTGATGACGTTACATCTTACTCCACCAATCACGTTTAAGTAAGGGATTACTGGACGAATGCAAAATGTACAACAAAACTATGAAGTTCTTGGGACAATGCTGCATGTGGAAGGGGTTTTGGGGCGCCATCGCCCCTGGCAGAGACCCTGCCGTCCCTGGAAAGGCACCCACTATGACTAGGAGGGCCCATACCAACGCCACCGGCCCTAGGAGGGCCCACTTGGGGGCTGCAGCCCCTGGCAGGGTCATTTTGGGCAGAAGTGCCCCATAGAGGGACCCTTGGGGAGACACCGCCTTTGGAAGGGCCTCGAAAATGCGTTACTGCCGTGGTATGGCCCCTGGTGGTGCCGCCGTCCCTGAGAGCACCCCTGAAGGCGCCCCCGTCCGTGTAAGGGACCCTGGAATCGCCGCTATTCCTGTGGTGGGTCACTTGGCCATGCAAGGCACGGAGGCGCTCCCAGGGCCCTCTCAGGGTCGGCGGTGCATATAGGGGACCTGTCAGAGGCGTTGGAGCCACCAAGGGTGGTCTTACGAACAACTGTAATCCTAAAGGCCTTCTCAGGGAAGGCAGCGTCGACAGGGGCTCCTCCAGGAACAGCCGAGCTTCCATGGGCTTCCCAGGGAGGCAACGCTCCATGAGAACTTCGTAGGGACGGCAACACGCCTAAGGACCCTCACAGGGACGGCGGCGCCCCCATGGGCCCTGTTAGGGGCGCTGGCGACCCTAGGGGCCCTCACAGCGGCAGTCATGATCCCTGGGGGCCTTTCCAGGGACGGGGGCGCCTCCAGGCACGTTCCGAGCTGCCGCGGTGCTCCCAGAGGCCCTGCCAGCGGCTGTGGTGCCTTCAAGGGCCCTTCCAGAGGCGGTGGCTCCCTCCAGGCCTCTTCATGGGGCACCATTGCTTCCAGGGACCCTGCAAAGACCTGTGGCTTACAATAGGGCCTCCTAGGGGAGTCAGCGCACCAAAACAATGGATAGTGGTGTCGTACATATTGCATTCTTCCAGTAATCTCTTACTTAACTGTGATTGGTGGAATAAGAGGTAACATCATCAAATTTCAGCCAATAGGAAAACAGAGCAATCAATCAGCACAACACCCCAACTTATGTTTCGCTGTTGGATATTTATTCTCCTTTTCATTGTTCAGGTTGTGATAATACTGAAAATGCTATGGGCAGTGTGTATTTATTTAACGTCATATCTCCCAGACTTCAAATAGTGAAACGAGAATAAATATCCAACAGCAAAGCATAAGGTGGGGTGTTGTGCTGACTGCTTGCTCTGTTCTCCTATTGGCTGTAATTTGATGACGTTACATCTTACTCCACCAATCATGTTTAAGTAGGGGATTACTGGACGAATGAAAAATGTACGACAAAACTATGAAGTTATTGGGACGATGCTGCATGTGGATGGGTTTCTAGGGGCGCCATCGCCCATGGCAGAGACCCTGCCGTCCCTGGAAAGGCACCCACTATGAATAGGAGGGCCCATACCAGCGCCACCGACCCTAGGAGGGCCCATTGGGGCGCTGCAGCCCCTGGCAGGGTCATTTTGGGCAGAATTGCCCCATAGAGGGACCCTTGGGGAGACACCGCCTTTGGAAGGGCATCGAAAATGCGCCACTGCCGTGGTATGGCCCATGGTGGTGCCGCCGTCCCTGAGAACACCCCTGAAGGCGCCCCCGTGCGTGTAAGGGACCCTCGGATCGCCGCTATCCCTGTGGTGGGTCACTTGGCCATTAAAGGCACGGAGGCGCCCCCAGGACCCTCTCAGGGTCGGTGGTGCCCCCAGGGAACCTGTCAGAGGCGCTGGAGCCACCAGGGGCGGTCTTAGGAACAACTGTAATCCTAGGGGCCTTCTCAGGGATAGCAGCGTCGACAGGGGCTCCGCCAGGAACAGCCGAGCTTCCATGGGCCTCTCAGGGAGGCAACGCTCCATGGGAACTTCGCAGGGACGGCAACACGCCTAAGGACACTCACAGGGACGGCGGCGCCACCATGGGCCCTGTTAGGGGCGCTGGCGACCCTAGGGGCCCTCACAGAGACAGTCATGATCCCTGGGGCCTTTCCAGGGAGGGGGCGCCTCCAGGTACGTTCCTAGCTGCCACGGTGCTCCCAGAGGCCCTGCCAGCGGCTGTGGCGCCTTTGGGGGCCCTTCCAGAGGCGGTGGCTCCCCCCAGGCCTCTTTATGGGGCGCCTCTGCTCACAGGGACCCTGCAAAGACCTGTGGCTCACAATAGGTCCTCCTAGGGGAGTCAGCGCACCAAAACAATGGATAGTGGTGTCGTACATATTGCATTCTTCCAGTAATCTCTTACTTAACTGTGATTGGTGGAATAAGAGGTAACATCATCAAATTTCAGCCAATAGGAAAACAGAGGAATCAGTCAGCACAACACCCCATTTTATGTTTTGCTGTTGGATATTTATTCTCCTTTTCATTGTTCTGGTTGCGATAATACTGAAAATGCTATGGGCAGTGTCTATTTATTTATTTAATGTCACATCCCCCAGAGTTTAAATAGTGAAACGAGAATAAATATCCAACAGCAAAGCATAAGTTGGGGTGTTGTGCTGACTGATTACTCTGTTCTTCTATTGGCTGTAATTTGATGACGTCACATCTTACTCCACCAATCACGTTTAAGTTAGGGATTACTGGACGAATGCAAAATGTACGACAAAACTATGAAGTTCTTGGGGCGATGCTGCATGTGTAAGGGCCCATGGGGGCCGTCGCCCTTGTCAGAGACCCTGCCTCCCCTGGAAAGGCACCCACTGAGATTCGGAGGGCCCATAACAGCGCCGCCGGCCCTGGGAGGGCCCATAGGGGCGCCGCAGCCCCTGGCAGGCTCCTTGGGGGAAGAGGCGCCCCATAGAGGGACCCTGGGGGAGACACCGCCTCTGGAAGGCCTCTGAATGCGCCACCGCTGTGGTATGGCCCCTGGTGGTGCCGCCGTCCCTGAGAACACCCCTGAATGCGCCCCTGTCCCTGTAAGGGACCCTGGGATCGTTGCTATCCCTGTGGTGGGTCCCTTGGCCATGCAAGGCACGGAGGCTTCCCCAGGGCCCTCTCAGCGTCGACTGTGCCCCTAGGGGACCTATCAGGGGCGCTGGATCCATCAGGGGCGGTCTTAGGAACAACTGTACTCCTAGGGGCTTTCTCAGGGAAGGCGGCGTTGACAGGGGCTCCTCCAGGAACAGCAGAGCTTCCATGGGCCTATCAGGGACGGCAACACTCCAAGGGACCCTTGCAGGGACGGCAACGCTCCTAGAGACCCTCACAGGGACGGCGGCGCCCCCATGGGCCCTGCTAGAACCACTGGCGACCCTAGGGGCCCTCACACGGACAGCCATGATCCATGGGGCGCCTCCAGGTACAATCCTACGGACTGTGGTGCTCCCAGAGGCTCTGCCCTCGGCGATGGCGAATTCAGGGTACCTTCATGAGGCGGTGGCTCCACCCAAGCCTCTTTATGGGGCGCCACTGCTCCCAGGGACCCGGCCAAGGCCTATGGTTTACAATAGGTCCTCCTAGGGGAGGCGGCGCCCCAAAACAATGGAGGCGCCACTGTCCCTGGTAGGGGCCCGAGGAGAGCAGCTTTCCCGGTGAAATCCCTTGGGGGATCTAGCGCCCCTGACGGGACGCTTGAGGGCGCCACCTTCCCTGAGAGGGCCCCTGGGAGTGCCAATGTCCCTAGGAGAGCCTCTTGGATCGCTTCCATTCCTGAGAGGGTGCCTGGGATTGCAGCTGTCCCTGGAAAAGCCCTTGACAGGGCCCTGTTGGTGCTACCGTCCCTGAGAGGGCCCCTGAGAGCACTGCCGTCCCTGGGAAGGCCACTGGGGGCGCTGCCGTCCATGGGAGGGCCCCTTGGAACGTGGCTCTCACTGGAAAAGCCCCCGAGTCGCCAGCGCCCTTGTTAGGGTCCTTGGGGCGGTCTCTTCTAAGGGAAAGCTACTGGGGGCGCTGCAATCCCTGGGAGGGCACCCTAAAGTGCAGCTGTCCCTGGCAGGACCCCTGAGTGCACCGCCGCCATTTTGAAGGCCCCTGGGGGCGCCGTAGCCCCTGGGAGGGCCCTTGGGGGCGCCACCGTCCTTTGGAGGGCCCTTTGGGGCGCCACCGCCACTGGAAAATGCCCCTAGGGGCCTCACTGTACTGGGAAGGCCCCTAGGGGCCCCACTGTACCTGGGAAGGCCCCTAGGGGCGCCGCCGCTGTTGGTTGGGCCTCTTGGGTTGCCGCTGCCCATGGGTTGGCCTCTGGGAGCGCTGCAGCCCTTACAGGGCCCCTGGGGTCGCCACTGGTCTTGGAAGGGTCTTTGGGGGTGTTTCGGTTGAGCAGGGAATGGTAGTGCTCTTTCCAGTGCTGACAACTGCCTTCAACATCTTTAATTAGGGAGTTACCATTGGATGAGCAGAAGGGGCCATGCCATTAGTTGGACCATACATTGCTTAGTTGAATTGAAAAAGTCCCACATCTATATTGATCCACAAAATTCACACGCTTTAGTTTTCCACCATTCATCCTTTACATCACAAAAGAGTACGTCGATTTCCTGATTATTTTCATCAAGCCAATCTTTATGTGTTTATTTTTTTCGATCTGGCTGAGGATCTCACTGTAGGTTTTTGTGATGACAGTGTTCAGGATACCCCATTCGGCATTCAGACTTAGGTTTTTTGTTATTGGTTTGTTTATCAGCCCATCGTCGAGCTTCTCTCTGAAAGATATTTTACTGCGTGATCCTCTAGTCGCTTGGTGTTAAAACCTCTTCTGGAGGCTTTTGGCTTCGGCGTTTTGGGACGACATGAGGGGAGTTTGGCTCTGATGAGCCGATGACGTAACTGTATGTCAAAGTGGTCTGAGCCACGCATGGCTGAGATGATGAGAACATCTCGGCAATCTCTCTCTGACAACAATGTTGTCAATGAGATGCCAGTGTTTGGATCGTGGGTGTTGCCAAAAACCCTTCAACGCGTCGACCTGCCTAAACAAGGTGTTGGTGATAGGTTATGTTCAGCACACTTGCTGCGGTGGGATTACACTTACCCGGTACCAACTCCATTTCTCCCTATGGTTCCCTGCCATAAGTCAGCATCTATGCCAACTCTGGCATTGAAGTCACCTAAGAGCACAATCCAATCTTATCTTCTCTGGGAATAGAGGTTAACACTCTGTCAAGGTCGACGTAAAAAACATTCTTGATGTTATCCTCTGCATCCAGTGTTGGGCGCATGCACTGATGAAGAAAGCATGAAGTGAGTAATTCAGTGGGACCCGTTGACCCCAACAGGCATTTCAATTACCCTATGTAGGATGGATTGGCGAATGGCAAAACCAACTCCATAAATCCGGTTTCTCTCCACACCAAGCTTATCCTTTCAGGAGAAGGTATAGCATTACCCATTCTGTGAGATGACCTTCGTCTGGGAGCCAGGATTCACCAATGGCTGCTACGTCGATGTTGTACAGTCAATCAAAACACTATCTTTACAAAAAAATATCTTAAACAATATGACACAACGGATGAAGAATTTTGACAACCCTACCAAAACAACAGGTGTCGTAGTGTTCCTTCTAAAATTCATTGAACCCCCCAGTAAAGATACGTTTTCTTAGAAACTGTACCTGGACAGCTCTTTTGCCACAAGGGCGGTTCTTCCTAGCACTCTTATTTGTACCAGTATCCAGAAGGGTCCTGACATTCCATGAAGTGACCATAAGAGATTGTAGATTCGTTTTTGCTTTGATCTGTGATTGTGTTTTTGACCATATTAGGATGACCTTACTGGATGCGGTTGCCCAGTCAGTTTGGTTTTAAGCAGGTCATGTATAGGGCACCTTTTCTAGCCCCCTACCCATGTGGGGATGGAGGAAAAATCACCTTTCAGGGGACCCATGCTTGATGCAGTCATTTCACCAATAAAATTTTAAGTTCACAAGGTGTAATTCAAGATTATTTTATTTAAATCAACACTGCACTGTGCTATATATTGTCAATATGTTAAATATATTTCAGAATGACCAATAATTGTACTGTAAAAACATAAAAATACTCTCAAGAGACCCACAAGCAAGATGTTTCCTCCACTGAACAGACACCTATTCAGCTGCTGGGGTCTTACTGGAGCTCTGTAAGCATGTCTGCCTGATATGGAAC
This sequence comes from Homarus americanus, assembly GCF_018991925.1. NCBI lineage: Eukaryota > Metazoa > Arthropoda > Malacostraca > Decapoda > Nephropidae > Homarus > Homarus americanus. The sequence continues at coordinate 720,703 of NW_024741901.1, read as the reverse complement.
TCCACCACAAACTGTTCATTCAGGGTTTACTCCTGTAGCCTTATACCTACTAAGGTTAACCTGCAAGGCAGTGGGGCAGTGGTTGGTAGGCGCCAGGGCATGTCCACATGCCAGTGGGCCTATGTGCCGTACCTCTGGGGCACACTGCTGCTCCGAGATCTTCTGCTGGTCTAGCCTGGGGCTGCAAGGCACCCAGTTACCGTTTGTTGCCACGAGGAGGCACAGCAGGAGTCTTGATGGTGAAGAGGCTGTGTACTGTCAGGGGAAGACTTACACAAGGCTGTTTCCCTGTTCGCCACGAGGGCTAGCCAGTGGCGGTAGCTAAAAGCGAGAAGCAGCAAGCAGTGCATGCACCTTAACACTAACCTAATGCTGCCACACTAGACGCATTACACCACCCTGTAGAGAGAAGTGCGTGCACACACACACACTATTCATTATCATTGTACTGTACTAGCATTACGGTACTGTATAAGGAATAGATAAACTTATAATGTATAACACTTTTATTAAATATATATTCCTAAGATATGTACAGAGTATATTGTTATTACATAGCATTAACGGTTTCACCGTACAGGGCTTGTGAACAGTGCAATAAGTTCAATGTGTGATAATAATACTGCCCTTGAGCTGAGGATTGACATTTATAAGTATATCAGCACATGACCTCACACAAACCAAACAAGTAGTAAGGCTTCTTTTTAAGTATATACTGTATATAAAAAAAGATAGGCAGACTATTACATGGTTAGAGATTACATAGACAGAGCAATTGGGGTCTTATTTGTGTTGTGGCTTGGCAGGCTGTATAATGTAGTGCTATACAGTATAAATAAATAATACCTGTACAGTCTTTATAACCAACTGTGTACAATGTGTTAAAACTTTGGATATATGAGTGGTATTTTTTCTTTAAGATGAGAATTCAGTTTATAGTACATGTACTGTACTGTACTGTATTATTAATTTGTTCCTTGTGATAATGGTGCAATATACTGTGTTTTAAAATTACAAGGTTGGTATACACTACCTGTATACCAAAATTAAAGATTTATAAAAATAAGTTCAGAATGAAAATCAATGCCTTTAATTATTCTGTATGATTCACTTTTATGAATTTTTAAAATAATTTTCATACTAAAGCTACAAAGGACATTTCCTACATACGCGGTTCAAGTATTTTTCCGGGTATTCTTAAAAAACATGAAAATTAATATTCTGAGTACCAGTATATCAGTTCAGAATATTTCATCTTAAGCAGAAGTCTAAAATGGGAAATGTATATGTTTTAGAGCTTCAAAATAAAATAAAATATAAAAATATTATGCTGGTTCTAACAAGGCATCGATATAAATATCTGCAGACCATAAGTTTCTCCAATATAGTACAGTATACAGTGGTCCCTCGGTTAACGAACACAATTAGTTCCAGAAGGTCGTTCGTTAACCGAATCTATTGTTTCAATGGGATATTGGGTAATTAGTTCCAGCTCACAGAAAAGTACATACAATGTAAAAAAATGCAGTAAAGTACACTTACTTTGAGGTGTGTATGTAGAAGGCTCCTGGTTGATGATGATGATGATGGGAATTAGAAGTGGGGGTGGAGGAGAAGGGAGAAGAGAAGGAAGTGGGGATGGAGAAAAATCACCTTTCAGGGGACCCATGCTTGATGCAGTCATTTCACCAATAAAATTTTAAGTTCACTAGGTGTAATTCAAGATTATTTTATTTAAATCAACACTGCACTGTGCTATATATTGTCAGTATGTTAAATATATTTCAGAATGACCAATAATTGTACTGTAAAAACGTAAAAATACTCTGTGTTCAAGAGACCCACAAGCAAGATGTTTCCTCCACTGAACAGACACAAACTGATACCTTGGTGGGTGAGTGAAGTGGCTGATGGGTGCACCAAAAACTAGTTCCCTGTACTGCAATTATGTTAAATAAGTGTTAAAATAACTAATAATTTTAATATAAGACTTGGAAAAATATTGAATAACACAACCTTCTTGATATTTACTCCAATGGAAACGAATATAAGCCCTAGAACCGATTACTGTATTGGCGGACTAATCTTCCAGCTGGTGAGCAAGCCAAAACATGTTGACACGTTTTCGTAAGAATTTCGTTAACCGAATTTTTGTTCGTTAACCAAAATGAAGATTCTTATGGAAGGTAATTCGTAAACCAAAATTTCGATAACCGAGGCGTTCGTGAACTGAGGGACCACTGTATATAGATCTTATTAGCATCTTTCTGATTATACTAAAAAAAATAAAAATGAATGAATTTTGCTGATATATTACTTTGCTTTAAATGTACCGGGTAATTCAAACACCGTTCTTAACCCGTTCACTGTGGGGTCACCATTCTTAATATCTTACTTGGCTAATGCCAGACAATTTTATTCAGCAGAGAGGGGGACCCGTACACAAGGAGCTCACCATTTTTCTAAGGAGAGATCCCAGCTGGCACTAGTTGTCATTTCAACATTGAAAAGATGACTTCAGCATTGATTCAGCTTTAGAACAAAGATGTGTGCCAGCTGGGGTGGATGGATGTTAATATTAAAGAATAAAGAGCGCTGCTGGATACATAAACCATCGATTAACTGAGGGATATGGTGTAAAAACCTGACAATGTTATAGACAGCACATGATGAAGATAAAGCTATACTACCTGTATTTAAATTATGTTGGAGAGGAAGTGCACAAAATGACGAATGTTTCAGCTTGTGGTATGAAACATGAAAAGGGCATAAGAAAGTCTCTAAATGCAGGTACAGTATAGTATGTTGGGTGCAAGTAGAAACTTTAAATTAAGTAGTAAAACTATGTTATGTGAACACAGTATATAAGACAGGAAATATAATGAAAACTGAAAATGTTGCATATCAACTGTGTCAATAATCCTGCATCCTGTAGTAAATAAAAAAATATTGCATACTATAAATCAAATGAAGGTGCAAAAAATATAAACTGTACTGTACTGTAAAGTTAAAATGTTCAGTTATACTGTATATTGTACTGTATACACTATGAGGAACTATTCTGACAAACCAAAACAGTGGTATGGTAATGCTAAAATGCTAAGTGAGGACAATTACAATACAAAGTTGCCGTCATAAACAAAGTACGTATAAGCCACATAAGAAATATGCATCTTTTCTGCAATGTTATTTTTTTATTCTCAAAAGTATACTGTGCTGCACACTCATAATAATAGTTAATATTTGTTTTTATAATTTTCACCACTTCTCAGCTCATCAGCCATTCGGGTGGTTGGTCTATCCAGTGTAAGTACAATATGAAACCAGAGTCTGGGAAACCTATGCTGCTTGGAAGTGAGGGTCACATTGGATAACACCTTTCTCATGTGTGTCCAGGTCAAGTAGGACTCGAACCCTTGACTTGTTGGTGAGAGATACGCGTGTTAACACTGTACCACCAACTTTAACTATAAAATGTTTAATATTCTTTCTGGGTTTTTGGCTTCAAATTATTACTAAAATGTCAAGGGCTACAATAAAGAACAGGTATTGTACATTAAATTTTAAACTTTCAACTCAAATTCAGATGCTGGGTACATTTAGAGTCATCTAAAACAGTGGTTCTCAACCTTGTTTGCCCCATGCACCCCTTTCACCATATGTCAGAATGTCATTCCCCCCTCCTTTCCAAGATTGTCTGCCTCAAAAAGTGCATTCCAAATAATATGCATATAATACTGAAAATCCTTTATTTTTTCCATATTAGTATCAGTTTCCCCCCCCCTGAAAACCTGAGGGGGGAAATTCCCCCCTGGTTGAGAACCCCTGATCTAAAATATAAAATGACCTGAAAAGATGGAATACATCAAATGAGAATTGCTTGACTAAAGAAGCATATACCCCAAGTAGATAGCCTTGAGAAAAACATTTTACAATAATTTTCCAATACCTATAATGAGTGGCAGAAAGTAAATATTATTATCATTTCCTGTGGCATATGTATCTACAGTGACCTTTTATATTTGGCTAAATACAGTGGGGTATGCTATAACGAACGGATCCTACTACGAATATTCCTATAACGAATGGTTTTACCTATAAAATTGAGAATGCTATAATGAACGAAACTCCTACAACGAACATTATTATTATTATTATTTTTTTTTTTTTTTTTTTTTTTTTTTTTTTACTAATTTATTGTTTCTGTATTACAAGTATTAATGATATTCTTTATTTCAGGGGTTTAGATGCATATTTATGCACTTTTTTATAATTTTTACAATTTTATATTATATTTTTCAGTGTTAAGTGGTTGTATTTGGGGGCCTGGAACGGATTAATCCTATAACGAACGAATGCTATGACGAACAAGGTTCTAGAACCAATTAGATTCGTTATAGCATACCCCACTGTATGATGTTTTGTACATACATTGTTGAATATTGTAGTATGACAAGAAGAAATTTCCCTAAATATTCCTTTTTACTTTCCAGAACTTCTAATGTTAAGTATTCAGGTACAACACAAAGATCCATACATTGAGTAAATTTGTGTTGATTTGTAAATAATTTAAATAAATATACTGTGCTGTATGTAATACATAAACTGAAGTGAGGGTTTCTTCGGCTAATAATAATCATATAAAAAAACAGTGCAAACAATATGTCTATGATAAATGTCTGCAAACTTTCCTTTTTAGCTATGGTATACAATAGGATCTAGCCAGAGGCATGCGCAATATAATAAATTTGTGTACTTAACACCCAAATTTTTTTTATTGTATAAAAGGATGCCTGACATGAATATTACTGCTCCTCTTTTATTATTAATTAGAGAATAAAATATATGAATATAACTAAAAACCTTTTAGTTGTGTAACTACGAGATATAATTAATCTACCAAGGCCCAATAGTCATATCCAGGAGGATAATGTCTTTAAAAGACATATGTAGTCTTTAATTCCAGTAACTAATGAAGATCATATTTCCAAAAGAAATGACTCAAACCTAATAGAGACCAGTCACTTAAAATATTGAAAAGCAAACAGCACACTGCCACATTTGATATAATAACTGCACACTACAATGGATTTGCCAGGTTGGTCATCTTTGATAATGTATTCAATGGCATGTGTAGTATTGACCCCAATTGTCTCAATCCTTACAGAACATATTTCAACTCGATTAAGTTCTTGATTAGAAATTTGCTTGGTAACCAAACTTAATGGTAACTAGAATTTTTTTTTACTAGGCTGTTGTCATTCTTGATGTAGATGTTCACAAATAATTGTATGGTCTTGAATAGTGAGATAAAGTTTATATAATTCACTCCTTTGTATAATTTAAACAACTGTTTGATATAACCAGTAAATTATGAGTGTGCTGGAATTTAGAAACTACTGTACTTTAGTTCTGCTTGCTCATCATAAGCACTACTGGTGTCTAGTTAGCTTGGAATAACAGAAATTTCACTGCCATCATCATTAGACAAATCTCCAATTCAGCTAGAGAAAAGTTATCCCAGGCAGATTCAGTCACACTCTTAAGCAATAGTTACAAGTACACTCGCTCCAAAACGTGTCTTTGCAAAGGGGTCCGATGAATTTCAAAATGAACACCGTGACTCCTGTTGTCTTGATAGGGTTGTCATAATCCTTTGTCTGTTGTGTCATATTGTCTCACACAAAATAGTAAAGATACTTTTTGGAGCGAGTGTTGAGTACAATCTTGTTTTACTGCAAATTTCAACCAAACTTAATCAAGAACAGTTCGAGGCAGAAATATGTCAATCGGTACAAAATACATCGTGTACAAATAAAGTGTCATGGAGTTTGGGAAAGAGAATGGGTTGAGCTACATTAGGTCAGCATCAAGGCATATGTACATTTAACAACATACAATTCAACATGGTTTGATTTTCAGTACAATCCTACCAAGTTCAAAGAGGCAAATAAAAAAAAAATCTATTGAAGATCTGCAAACTTCTGAGAACTTGAGAGTAGTAGAGAACCCATTTGTGAGATTACTGGATGAAAATTAGTACTGTACCTGTATTTCTTTGAGATTATATTCATGAATTGTCTGCTCTGTAGTTGTAGGAAAATTCATTGTCTTGTAGTATGAGACTTTTACAAGAATTAACTGTGATGAAAAAAATACAACCACAAGCAAAGGGCAATAATATCATAACACTATATATCGCGTTCGTGCATCCTTTAACATCATGAACTATAAAATCTATAAATGACTAAAGTACATTGTTATCATTGTGCATGGTTGATTTAAAAATTTATAAGCTACTCACTGTTTATAAAAGCCATTACATTCTTCCCTGACACTCAAACAAGTCACTCAGCACGGTAGACCTGCTGACGTGTCTGACATCGCCTAACAGGACGATAATGACTAGTAAACTAGGTCACAGTCTAAAAACTCAGGTTAATTAGGTCTATCTCAAATTTCCTATGAAGCTGTAATGTATCATAATATTTGGTCAGAGCTTCTCGGTATTAACTTCTTGAAATCCAATAAGAAATTGATATGGTATCTTATACCTTACTTCCTATTATAGTGGACAACCTAGGATGGAATATCATTTGAGTAGATGCAAGAACATAAGAGATATCATATTAAACAGTGACTTAATCCTTACATCTTATAATACTGTTATACCATACAAGTATTGGTATAAATGTTGAATGGTCAAATTCACAATCCTTTCTTTATTGTATTTATGAAATTCCATATACTGTACTATACTGTATTTGAATGTTTTTCTTTAGTAGTAGAGAGATACTAAAGTTGAAGTATGGTACAAATATTGACAGTCTCTAATAAGAAAGACATCAAGAGTATTTTTCTAATGATATGGTATTCTAGGTACAGTAATATGTAAATAAATACCATTCAGGGTGGGCTACAATAACAGGGTAAAATAAAATAAAAATACAACATAGTATTTGGTCTTAGGGCACTTGTTTGACAACTTCTACATTAGAAAGTAACGTACTGTACACATGAGTCATCATTAACATTTTTTGGAGTATTCAAAACTGGATAAATGGCTACAGTGATATTTCAGTAGATACATAAAATTAAAAAAGGTAAAAGAGATGAGAACGTAAAAGTCTAACAGAACTTAATTCAACAGGTGTAAAGTAAGACTTAAAAGTGGTAATAGATGTTGGTTGAAGGTTCTCATAAAATACACATTTTTGTAGGGAATCATTCACAGTCTCAGACTTGAACACCATTATCACAATTTACTTCTGTTACAGAAACTAATGAAGGAAGACACATCACAAATGTACAAATAATAATAGAGGTTTTACCAATATGAAATTTAGAACGTAGGCATTTAAAAAATGGCTACATATGCATAATTCTTATAATGGGCAATATAAAAGTACTAACTACGTTTAAACATTAAGGCCACCCTATGACAAGGCATTATGTCCTTGTTTGTGACATTAAGAAGCATATCTAGCTTACTCTCCTTATTAGTGATTCATCACGGAACCATTTCTTTGTTTTTCTAATCTGTGAATGCTAGTCACCATTAAATGCCTCTTGAAATGGACTTTCATGACTAGAATAATTTTTTTTTCGTCATGAATAGAAAATGAAAACCTCATTTACCATGTAGAGCACTCTGGTAACTTCACTGGAAAATAAGCCATTTTCAGTGTTCACTAACAGTGTTGATAATTAACCATCACTTGTAATCCTCTGGTACAGTATACCTGTACCACCTTTCTAAGCAACAACAATAACTTTGATTTATGAGTTTTCCTACATTTCCTAATGTCACCATCTTGAAGTCATCTATTATATATAATTTCCCTTTTTCTAATGTTATTCTTATATCAAGACATACGGCTTGCACGTATTCATAGTTTCTCACATGTAAAGTAATGCAAGTTATGTTCATCACTCAACAATTGCCCATAATGAAAGGCAGTCCATATCAAGTAATGACTGAAGACAAGACCACTGTTTCAAAATCAAAGTGGCACAGAGATGCCCAGTATTTTATCACATGAGTAAGTATCTAGTATTGCAACAGCACCATACTTCTTCCTTCATATACACCAATCCTCTCGCCTATCCATAACCTAAATGTTAATGACCTCACACCTGCCAGGTAATAATGTCAGCTCCATTACACTTTTCAAGTATCCAATATAATTATTATACCTTTGAGAAAAACTAAAATTGTGCAACTTTGAAAATTTAAAAAATAATATTATTACTGTCTAGTTATTGCATTAATGACCTAATGCTTACCAAGATTTTTGCATTCTTGATGATGCACCTGTCAGGTAGTCAGGTAAATATGGGCACAATTAACAAATAGTGAATTATTATAAAAGATCACTATTGAAAATAAAAGGTCCAGTAAAAAATCTCTTAACCACAGCAAATGAAGCCACAAGTTTTACATACAGTACTGTATTTACAGAAGCGTTTTGATACTTGAGTGAATTGACATTACCATACCTGTACAGAATAGGTTTATATCTCATTAGTCTATGATTAAAGATTATAGTACTGTACAAAGATTTCACTGCAATGTTGAGAGCTTTAGGGTACAATACAACTGATATTTTACTTACGGAACATTATCATGATATTTTGTAAATGGCTAGTACAGGTATTTTGATCATAATGGTTCTGCTAGTCTGTGAACATTGGTCATTTCATATTCAACTGCAATAAGTCTACACTGTAACTAACCCACAGCTGATTCTCTTAACTCACAAATTCAGAATCCCAGGTATTATTGTTTTTGGGGGTCAAGAAAGTTTTTACTGTACTGTACTTACAGGTATATTCACCTTATAGAAAATAATGCTTTCTGATACACTGTAATATACTTTATGGTTAGCTGCTAAGCAGTATGGCAACCTCTCTGATGAGAAAGAGTCATTTAGTCTACATCCTTGGACTCAATACTCTACATTTCTCTGCCAAGGTCTGAGATCATTTCCCAGTTTCCCAAGGTCATCCCTTATTCTTTACATATCTTAAAATTACTACAGTACAGTACTGTATTTTAGAGAAGGGAAACTATCTTCTTACAAATAAAAAATAAAAGTACAAATTTGTGACACCATCTATTTCAAAGATGTTATTTATAGATCATGAAATTTCAATGGTAACATTCTAAACCACAAAACAAATGTGATATAAAAACCAACTTAAAATTTCATTGCACATTATTTTAGGAACTGAGGAAACTCAAGCTCACATTATGACTCACATACTTTTAGGGCTACTTTCACAAAGCATTCTTGGAATGGAGTCACACATCACTGATAACCTATACAGGTATTCCTCGACTTACGACCTACTCGACTTACGACCACCTGGACATACGATTGCCGCAGTCGTATAAAATATTCTTAAAATTACGTATTTTCGAGTCCCGACGTTAGTGATCGCGCTGTGTACTGCCAAAATTTTCGTTTGTAATTCCCTTTAAAATGGCTGGCAAGTGTAAAAGTGAGAGTTCTCGTGGTGCCGAGAAGAACATGAGACACCCATTTTAGATTTTCTATGTATTATTTTCGCATTTTCGACTTACGACCAATTCGACTTACGACCTGGTCGTCGGTCCCTAACCCCGTCGTAAGTCGAGGACTGACTTACAATGTCTGTAAAAATGTCTCCTTTCTTTACTTGTTCAATTATTTTGTAATTTCTCCTGAATAAATAGAAATTTGCACTTCAGAAAGTACATTCATGTTTCATTAATGCTATAAAAAATATGATAACTGCAAAATAACATCCATTGAAAAATACTCAAATAATTAAATGACAAAACACCAATTTTTGCCATAGTATATCTTAACAGTATATTTAAAATTTCATATACTATAACATATTCAATTTTGATAAACCTTGAATAGCAGAAAACTGCCTCGTCCAGGTACTACAAAATCTGTTTAAATTTGTTCACGAATACAGTTAATAATGCAATTAAAAGATTGATGACAAAGAGCATAGAGCAGATATATCTAATTAATCAAAATACATGTAGTATTGTCTTACACATAAAATGTGAAAATTCCTTCAGTGATATGCTCCACCATCATGGCACACGTATTTATTTTAAAGATATGCTCACTACAGTACTGAGCATTAATGAGAGAAAAGCATCAATGTTATTTTCCAGAAAGTGTTCTGACAAAAAGCAATCTATGAACATTCATACTTAGAAAAAATAACACCCTCATCTTAGAGGCACATTACACAAAAATTTGACTTGATCCACAAACATGACCTGAGGATACTTAAGTATGGAAAGGATCTAGTTCTATGTCGTAGCGACAGGTACAGTCAGGATGTGCTGTAATTCTTGGCTTCTTCCTTACTCACATCAGCTTCTTTTGTAATAATATATATATATATATATATAAATCCTAATTTCTGAGATACTTGGTTACCTATGTCTTCATATACAATAGTTCATTCTCCCTTTCTTCATCAGAGTCTTCCTCCATGAACGGTGTTAGAGTTAGGGAGACTCGCTCTGACATGTTCTCTGGCTTTAGGAATCTATATGAATAATTTCTGGCCCAACATAGAGAGCCCGTTGATCTTGCCTGCAAGGGTAAAGAAAACAGATTTCATGTTACTGTGAAATATGAAAAAAAAAATTAAAATAGAGAAAGATTACACAACAAATTTAACTAATTTCATCTTCGACAACAGAAAAAATATTACACTCTATTTTACTTCCTTACTTCACTTGCTGTTCCACGTGCAGGTATATTCCACATAATAACAAATACAAATGTACACTCGCTCCAAAAAGTATCTTTACAATTTTGTGTGAGACATTACAGATAGCACAACGGACGAAGGATTTTGACACCCTTATTGAGACAACAGGAGGCGTAGTGCACATAAGCTTCAGATTAAAATAAAAATCCCATATTTATGTTAGTACATAAACGGCAGTTTTATGGAATGAAAGTGACTGGCTGGTAAAATACAAATTTGTTGCTTTGTACAGTTTCAATATTGGCTGGTATGTATGAAATTCCTAAGCATAATTTGGTAAAATTATTCTTCAAAACTGTACTTAAGGTTTTGATAATGATTTGTGTAACTCAATGGCATAGTACAGTACTCCTAACTTGGAGTACTGCTATCATATCTGGGGTGGCTCTTCTTCTGTCCAACTGTTAAGATAGGATGCAATCAAAAGCATTTTGGCTTATTAACTCTCCTTCTTTAGTTGATAATCTCTCTTCCCTTTCTCTTCACCACAATGTTGCTTCACTCTCTCTTTTACAGGTACAGGTTGACAACTCTTATCCGAAATTCCGAAAACCGAAAAGCTCTGAAAACCGAATTTTTTTTTTTTTTTTAACAGGGATTAGCC
>NW_024741901.1:651943-709211 GCF_018991925.1 Homarus americanus | reverse complement strand
TACAGTTGAGACAGCCAACATGTGTATTCTTACATTCACCAGAGGCAGTGGCTCCTCCAGGCCTCTTTATGGTGCGCCACTGCTCCCAGGAACCCTACAAAGACAAGTGGCTCACAATAGGTCCTCCTAGGGAGTCAGCGCAAAACAATGGATAGTGGTGTCGTACATATTGCATTCTTCAGTAATCTCTTACTTGTGATTGGTGGAATAAGAGAGGTAACGTCATCAAATTTCAGCCAATAGGAAAACAGAGCAATCAATCAACACAACACCCCAACTTATGTTTTGCTGTTGGATATTTATTCTCCTTTTTCATTGTTCAGGTTGTGATAATACTGAAAATGTTATGGGCAGTGTGTATTTATTTAGCGTCATATTTCCCAGACTTCAAATAGTAGACAGAGAATATATATCAACAGCAAAGCATAAGATTAGAGGTGTTATGTACTGCTACTCTGTTCTCCATTAACTGCAATTTGATGACGTTATCTACCTCCACCAATCACGTTTATAGGGATTACTGGACGAATACCAAAATGTAACAAAACTATGAAGTTCTTGGGACGATGCTGCATGTGGAAGAGGGTTTTGGGGAGCCATCGCCCATGCAGAGACCCTGCCGTCCCTGGAAAGGCACCCACTATGACTAGGAGGGCCCATACCAGCGCCACCGGCCCTAGGAGGCCCATTGGGGCACTGCAGCCCCATGGCAGGGTCATTTTGGGCAGAGTGCCCCATAGAGACAGGGGAGACACCTCTAGAAGGGCCTCGAAAATGCGCGGGTAGCACCAATTGGTGCCGCCGTCCCTGAGAACCCACCCTGAAGGTCCCGTCCTCTGAGGGGTCCCTGGGATCGTTGTATCCCTGTGGTGGGTCGTATGCAAGGCACGGAGGCACCCCAGGGCCCTCTCGGGTTCAGTGGTGCCCCCAGGGAGACCTGTCAGAGACGCTGGAGCCACCAGGGGCAGTCTTAGGATAACTGTAATCCTGGGGCTTCTCGGGAAGGCAGCATCGACAGGAGCTCCTCAGGAACAGCCGAGCTTCCGCGGCCTCTCAGGGAGGCAACGCTCCATAGGAACCGCGGGGACGGCAGCACGCCTAGGACCCTCACAGGGGACGGCGTCCATGAGCCCTGTTAGGGCGCTGGCGACCTAAGGGCCCTTACAGCGACAGTCATGATTTCTGGGGCCTTTCCAGGGACAGGGGCGCCTCCAGGTACGTTCTAGCTGCACGGTGCTCCCAAGGCCCTGCCAGCGGCTGTGGCGCCCAGCCCAGGGACTTCAGGCAGCCAGGCCTCAGCTTTATGGGTCGCCATGGGACCTCACAAAAGACTTGTGGCTCACAATAGGTCCTCTAAGGATGGCGCAAAAACAATGGATAGTGGTGTCGTACATATTGCATTCTTCCGTAATCTCTTTAACTGTGATTGGTGGAATAAGAGAGTAACGTCATCAAATTTCAGCCAATAGGAAAACAGAGCAATCAATCAGCACAACACCCCAACTTATGTTTTGCTGTTGGATATTTATTCTCCTTTTCATTGTTCAGGTTGTGATAATACTGAAAATGTTATGGGCAGTGTGTATTTAAATCATATTTCCCAGACTCCAAATAGTAGAACGAGAATATATATCCAACAGCAAAAGCATAAGGTGAAGTGTTATTGACTACTGCTCTGTTCTCGTATTAGCTGTAATTTGATGACGTTCATCTTACTCCACCAATCATGTTTAAAAAGGGATGACTGGACGAATGAAAAATGTACCACAAAACTATGAAGTTATTGGGACGATGCTGCATGTGGATGGGTTTCTGGGGGCGCCATCACCCATGGCAGAGACCCTGCCGTCCCTGGAAAGGCACCCAATACGACTAGGAGGCCCCAGCGCCGCTGGCCCTAGGAGTGCCCATTGGAGGCGCGCTGCGGCCCTGGCAGGATTTTTGCAGAAAACCCCATAGAGGACCCTTGGGAGACACCGCCTTTGGAAGGGCCTCGAAGCCACTGCCGTGGTATGGCCCCTGGTGGTGCCGCCATCCTGAGCACCTGAAGGCGCCCCCCGTCCGTGTAAGGGACCCTGGGATCGCCACATATTCCTGTGGTGATCTTGCCATACGGGGGCGCTCGGGCCTCTCAGGGTCGGCGGTGCATACAGGGGACCTGTCAGAGGCGCTGGAGCCACCAGGGGGCGGTCGGAAGATAACTGTAATCCTAGGGGCCTTCTCCAGGGAAGGCAGCATCGACAGGGGCTCCTCGGACAGCCGAACTTCAGGCTCAGGAGGCGGCACTCCATAGAACTTCGCGAGGACGCCTAGGACCCTCACAGGGCGGCTGACGTCCCCACTGGAGCCCTATTAGAGGCGCTGGCGCCCTAAGACGCGAAACAGTATGATTTCTGGGGCCTTTCAGGGACAGGGGCGCCTCAGGTACGTTCTGTACCCCATGGAAGTGCTCCCAGAGGTTCCTCGGCTGTGGCGCCAGCCGATGGGACGCCTTCCAGAGGCGGTGGCTCCCTCCAGGCCTCTTTATGGGACGCCATTGCTCCCAGGGACCCTGCGGTTATGGCCCACAATAGATCCTCCTAGGAGTCAGCGCGCCAAAACAATGGATAGTGAAGTGTCGTACATATTGCATTCTTCAGTAATCTCTTACTTAAGTGTGATTGGTGGAATAAGAATGCGTCATCAAATTTCAGCCAATAGGAAAATAGAGCAATCAATCAGTCACCCCAACTTATGTTTTGCTGTTGGATATGTATTCTCTCATTGTTCAGGTTGTAATACACTGAAAATGCTATGGGCAGTGTGTATTTATTTAATGTCATATCTCCCAGACTTCCAAATAGTGAGAACCAGATATCAACAGCAAAGCATAAGTTGAGGTGTTCTGACTATTACTCGTTCTCCTATTGGCTGTAATTTGATGACGTTACATCTATCCACCAATCACGTTAAATAAAGGATTACTGTGCAATCACAAAATGTCTGACAAAATATAGTTCTTGGGACGTGCTGTGGATGGGTTTCTGGGGCGCCATCGCCATGGCAGAACCCTGCCGTCCTGAGGCACCCACTACTAGGGGCCCATACCAGCGCCCTTGGCCAAGAGGGCCCATAGGGATGCTCCAGCCCCTGGCGTGTTTTGAGCAGAATTGCTCCATAAAGGGGGACCCTTAGGGAGACACCACCTTTAAAGGGCCTCGAAAATGCGCCTGCCTGTAGTATGGTCCCTGGTAGTACCGCCGTCCACCTAGAACACCCCTGAGTGCCCCATCCCTGCAAGGGCCCTGGGAACTACGTTGCTATCCCTGTATTGGGTCACTTGTCCATGCAAGGCACGGGAAGCACCCAGGGCCCTCTCAGGTTGTGGTGCAGGGACTGTCAGAGGCGCTGGAGCCACCAGCAGGGCAGGTCTTAGGAATAACTGTAATCCTAGGGGCCTTCTCCAAGGCAGCGTCGACAGAGCTGCTCCAGGAACAGCCAAGCTTCCATGGGCCTCTCAGGGAAGCAACGCTCCAATGGAACCGCGGGGACGGCAACACGCCCTGGGACCCTCACAGGGACGGCAGCGTCCCCAGGCCTGTTAGGGGCGCGCAGCCTAAGGGGCCCTCACAGCGACAATCATCATCCTGGGGCCTTTCCAGGGACGAGGCATACCCAGGTACGCCTAGCTGCTGCGGTGCTCCCAGCGGCCCTGCCAGCGGCAGTGGCGCCTTTAGGGGCCCTTCCAGAGCCGGTGGCTCCCCCCAGACCTATTTACTGGGCGCCACTGCTCCCAGGGACCCTGCCAAGGCCTTTAGCTCACAATAGGTCCTCCTAGGTGAGGCGGCGCCCCAAAACAATGGATAATGGTGTCCGACATATTGCATTCTTCCAGTAATCTCTTACTTAACTGCAATAGGTGGAATAAGAGGTAACGTCATCATATTACAGCCTATAGGAAAACAGAGCAATCAGTCAGCACAACACCCCAACTTATGTTTTGCTGTTGGATATTTATTCTCCTTTTCATTGTTCAGGTTGCGATAATACTGAAAATGCTATGGGCAGTGTGTATTTATTTAATGTCATATCTCCCAGACTTCAAATAGTGAAACGAGAATAAATATCCAACAGCAAAGCATAAGGTGGGGTGTTGTGCTGACTGATTGCTCTGTTCTCCTATTGGCTGTAATTTGATGACGTTACATCTTACTCCACCAATCACGTTTAAGTAAGGGATTACTGGACGAATGCAAAATGTACAACAAAACTATGAAGTTCTTGGGACAATGCTGCATGTGGAAGGGGTTTTGGGGCGCCATCGCCCCTGGCAGAGACCCTGCCGTCCCTGGAAAGGCACCCACTATGACTAGGAGGGCCCATACCAACGCCACCGGCCCTAGGAGGGCCCACTTGGGGGCTGCAGCCCCTGGCAGGGTCATTTTGGGCAGAAGTGCCCCATAGAGGGACCCTTGGGGAGACACCGCCTTTGGAAGGGCCTCGAAAATGCGTTACTGCCGTGGTATGGCCCCTGGTGGTGCCGCCGTCCCTGAGAGCACCCCTGAAGGCGCCCCCGTCCGTGTAAGGGACCCTGGAATCGCCGCTATTCCTGTGGTGGGTCACTTGGCCATGCAAGGCACGGAGGCGCTCCCAGGGCCCTCTCAGGGTCGGCGGTGCATATAGGGGACCTGTCAGAGGCGTTGGAGCCACCAAGGGTGGTCTTACGAACAACTGTAATCCTAAAGGCCTTCTCAGGGAAGGCAGCGTCGACAGGGGCTCCTCCAGGAACAGCCGAGCTTCCATGGGCTTCCCAGGGAGGCAACGCTCCATGAGAACTTCGTAGGGACGGCAACACGCCTAAGGACCCTCACAGGGACGGCGGCGCCCCCATGGGCCCTGTTAGGGGCGCTGGCGACCCTAGGGGCCCTCACAGCGGCAGTCATGATCCCTGGGGGCCTTTCCAGGGACGGGGGCGCCTCCAGGCACGTTCCGAGCTGCCGCGGTGCTCCCAGAGGCCCTGCCAGCGGCTGTGGTGCCTTCAAGGGCCCTTCCAGAGGCGGTGGCTCCCTCCAGGCCTCTTCATGGGGCACCATTGCTTCCAGGGACCCTGCAAAGACCTGTGGCTTACAATAGGGCCTCCTAGGGGAGTCAGCGCACCAAAACAATGGATAGTGGTGTCGTACATATTGCATTCTTCCAGTAATCTCTTACTTAACTGTGATTGGTGGAATAAGAGGTAACATCATCAAATTTCAGCCAATAGGAAAACAGAGCAATCAATCAGCACAACACCCCAACTTATGTTTCGCTGTTGGATATTTATTCTCCTTTTCATTGTTCAGGTTGTGATAATACTGAAAATGCTATGGGCAGTGTGTATTTATTTAACGTCATATCTCCCAGACTTCAAATAGTGAAACGAGAATAAATATCCAACAGCAAAGCATAAGGTGGGGTGTTGTGCTGACTGCTTGCTCTGTTCTCCTATTGGCTGTAATTTGATGACGTTACATCTTACTCCACCAATCATGTTTAAGTAGGGGATTACTGGACGAATGAAAAATGTACGACAAAACTATGAAGTTATTGGGACGATGCTGCATGTGGATGGGTTTCTAGGGGCGCCATCGCCCATGGCAGAGACCCTGCCGTCCCTGGAAAGGCACCCACTATGAATAGGAGGGCCCATACCAGCGCCACCGACCCTAGGAGGGCCCATTGGGGCGCTGCAGCCCCTGGCAGGGTCATTTTGGGCAGAATTGCCCCATAGAGGGACCCTTGGGGAGACACCGCCTTTGGAAGGGCATCGAAAATGCGCCACTGCCGTGGTATGGCCCATGGTGGTGCCGCCGTCCCTGAGAACACCCCTGAAGGCGCCCCCGTGCGTGTAAGGGACCCTCGGATCGCCGCTATCCCTGTGGTGGGTCACTTGGCCATTAAAGGCACGGAGGCGCCCCCAGGACCCTCTCAGGGTCGGTGGTGCCCCCAGGGAACCTGTCAGAGGCGCTGGAGCCACCAGGGGCGGTCTTAGGAACAACTGTAATCCTAGGGGCCTTCTCAGGGATAGCAGCGTCGACAGGGGCTCCGCCAGGAACAGCCGAGCTTCCATGGGCCTCTCAGGGAGGCAACGCTCCATGGGAACTTCGCAGGGACGGCAACACGCCTAAGGACACTCACAGGGACGGCGGCGCCACCATGGGCCCTGTTAGGGGCGCTGGCGACCCTAGGGGCCCTCACAGAGACAGTCATGATCCCTGGGGCCTTTCCAGGGAGGGGGCGCCTCCAGGTACGTTCCTAGCTGCCACGGTGCTCCCAGAGGCCCTGCCAGCGGCTGTGGCGCCTTTGGGGGCCCTTCCAGAGGCGGTGGCTCCCCCCAGGCCTCTTTATGGGGCGCCTCTGCTCACAGGGACCCTGCAAAGACCTGTGGCTCACAATAGGTCCTCCTAGGGGAGTCAGCGCACCAAAACAATGGATAGTGGTGTCGTACATATTGCATTCTTCCAGTAATCTCTTACTTAACTGTGATTGGTGGAATAAGAGGTAACATCATCAAATTTCAGCCAATAGGAAAACAGAGGAATCAGTCAGCACAACACCCCATTTTATGTTTTGCTGTTGGATATTTATTCTCCTTTTCATTGTTCTGGTTGCGATAATACTGAAAATGCTATGGGCAGTGTCTATTTATTTATTTAATGTCACATCCCCCAGAGTTTAAATAGTGAAACGAGAATAAATATCCAACAGCAAAGCATAAGTTGGGGTGTTGTGCTGACTGATTACTCTGTTCTTCTATTGGCTGTAATTTGATGACGTCACATCTTACTCCACCAATCACGTTTAAGTTAGGGATTACTGGACGAATGCAAAATGTACGACAAAACTATGAAGTTCTTGGGGCGATGCTGCATGTGTAAGGGCCCATGGGGGCCGTCGCCCTTGTCAGAGACCCTGCCTCCCCTGGAAAGGCACCCACTGAGATTCGGAGGGCCCATAACAGCGCCGCCGGCCCTGGGAGGGCCCATAGGGGCGCCGCAGCCCCTGGCAGGCTCCTTGGGGGAAGAGGCGCCCCATAGAGGGACCCTGGGGGAGACACCGCCTCTGGAAGGCCTCTGAATGCGCCACCGCTGTGGTATGGCCCCTGGTGGTGCCGCCGTCCCTGAGAACACCCCTGAATGCGCCCCTGTCCCTGTAAGGGACCCTGGGATCGTTGCTATCCCTGTGGTGGGTCCCTTGGCCATGCAAGGCACGGAGGCTTCCCCAGGGCCCTCTCAGCGTCGACTGTGCCCCTAGGGGACCTATCAGGGGCGCTGGATCCATCAGGGGCGGTCTTAGGAACAACTGTACTCCTAGGGGCTTTCTCAGGGAAGGCGGCGTTGACAGGGGCTCCTCCAGGAACAGCAGAGCTTCCATGGGCCTATCAGGGACGGCAACACTCCAAGGGACCCTTGCAGGGACGGCAACGCTCCTAGAGACCCTCACAGGGACGGCGGCGCCCCCATGGGCCCTGCTAGAACCACTGGCGACCCTAGGGGCCCTCACACGGACAGCCATGATCCATGGGGCGCCTCCAGGTACAATCCTACGGACTGTGGTGCTCCCAGAGGCTCTGCCCTCGGCGATGGCGAATTCAGGGTACCTTCATGAGGCGGTGGCTCCACCCAAGCCTCTTTATGGGGCGCCACTGCTCCCAGGGACCCGGCCAAGGCCTATGGTTTACAATAGGTCCTCCTAGGGGAGGCGGCGCCCCAAAACAATGGAGGCGCCACTGTCCCTGGTAGGGGCCCGAGGAGAGCAGCTTTCCCGGTGAAATCCCTTGGGGGATCTAGCGCCCCTGACGGGACGCTTGAGGGCGCCACCTTCCCTGAGAGGGCCCCTGGGAGTGCCAATGTCCCTAGGAGAGCCTCTTGGATCGCTTCCATTCCTGAGAGGGTGCCTGGGATTGCAGCTGTCCCTGGAAAAGCCCTTGACAGGGCCCTGTTGGTGCTACCGTCCCTGAGAGGGCCCCTGAGAGCACTGCCGTCCCTGGGAAGGCCACTGGGGGCGCTGCCGTCCATGGGAGGGCCCCTTGGAACGTGGCTCTCACTGGAAAAGCCCCCGAGTCGCCAGCGCCCTTGTTAGGGTCCTTGGGGCGGTCTCTTCTAAGGGAAAGCTACTGGGGGCGCTGCAATCCCTGGGAGGGCACCCTAAAGTGCAGCTGTCCCTGGCAGGACCCCTGAGTGCACCGCCGCCATTTTGAAGGCCCCTGGGGGCGCCGTAGCCCCTGGGAGGGCCCTTGGGGGCGCCACCGTCCTTTGGAGGGCCCTTTGGGGCGCCACCGCCACTGGAAAATGCCCCTAGGGGCCTCACTGTACTGGGAAGGCCCCTAGGGGCCCCACTGTACCTGGGAAGGCCCCTAGGGGCGCCGCCGCTGTTGGTTGGGCCTCTTGGGTTGCCGCTGCCCATGGGTTGGCCTCTGGGAGCGCTGCAGCCCTTACAGGGCCCCTGGGGTCGCCACTGGTCTTGGAAGGGTCTTTGGGGGTGTTTCGGTTGAGCAGGGAATGGTAGTGCTCTTTCCAGTGCTGACAACTGCCTTCAACATCTTTAATTAGGGAGTTACCATTGGATGAGCAGAAGGGGCCATGCCATTAGTTGGACCATACATTGCTTAGTTGAATTGAAAAAGTCCCACATCTATATTGATCCACAAAATTCACACGCTTTAGTTTTCCACCATTCATCCTTTACATCACAAAAGAGTACGTCGATTTCCTGATTATTTTCATCAAGCCAATCTTTATGTGTTTATTTTTTTCGATCTGGCTGAGGATCTCACTGTAGGTTTTTGTGATGACAGTGTTCAGGATACCCCATTCGGCATTCAGACTTAGGTTTTTTGTTATTGGTTTGTTTATCAGCCCATCGTCGAGCTTCTCTCTGAAAGATATTTTACTGCGTGATCCTCTAGTCGCTTGGTGTTAAAACCTCTTCTGGAGGCTTTTGGCTTCGGCGTTTTGGGACGACATGAGGGGAGTTTGGCTCTGATGAGCCGATGACGTAACTGTATGTCAAAGTGGTCTGAGCCACGCATGGCTGAGATGATGAGAACATCTCGGCAATCTCTCTCTGACAACAATGTTGTCAATGAGATGCCAGTGTTTGGATCGTGGGTGTTGCCAAAAACCCTTCAACGCGTCGACCTGCCTAAACAAGGTGTTGGTGATAGGTTATGTTCAGCACACTTGCTGCGGTGGGATTACACTTACCCGGTACCAACTCCATTTCTCCCTATGGTTCCCTGCCATAAGTCAGCATCTATGCCAACTCTGGCATTGAAGTCACCTAAGAGCACAATCCAATCTTATCTTCTCTGGGAATAGAGGTTAACACTCTGTCAAGGTCGACGTAAAAAACATTCTTGATGTTATCCTCTGCATCCAGTGTTGGGCGCATGCACTGATGAAGAAAGCATGAAGTGAGTAATTCAGTGGGACCCGTTGACCCCAACAGGCATTTCAATTACCCTATGTAGGATGGATTGGCGAATGGCAAAACCAACTCCATAAATCCGGTTTCTCTCCACACCAAGCTTATCCTTTCAGGAGAAGGTATAGCATTACCCATTCTGTGAGATGACCTTCGTCTGGGAGCCAGGATTCACCAATGGCTGCTACGTCGATGTTGTACAGTCAATCAAAACACTATCTTTACAAAAAAATATCTTAAACAATATGACACAACGGATGAAGAATTTTGACAACCCTACCAAAACAACAGGTGTCGTAGTGTTCCTTCTAAAATTCATTGAACCCCCCAGTAAAGATACGTTTTCTTAGAAACTGTACCTGGACAGCTCTTTTGCCACAAGGGCGGTTCTTCCTAGCACTCTTATTTGTACCAGTATCCAGAAGGGTCCTGACATTCCATGAAGTGACCATAAGAGATTGTAGATTCGTTTTTGCTTTGATCTGTGATTGTGTTTTTGACCATATTAGGATGACCTTACTGGATGCGGTTGCCCAGTCAGTTTGGTTTTAAGCAGGTCATGTATAGGGCACCTTTTCTAGCCCCCTACCCATGTGGGGATGGAGGAAAAATCACCTTTCAGGGGACCCATGCTTGATGCAGTCATTTCACCAATAAAATTTTAAGTTCACAAGGTGTAATTCAAGATTATTTTATTTAAATCAACACTGCACTGTGCTATATATTGTCAATATGTTAAATATATTTCAGAATGACCAATAATTGTACTGTAAAAACATAAAAATACTCTCAAGAGACCCACAAGCAAGATGTTTCCTCCACTGAACAGACACCTATTCAGCTGCTGGGGTCTTACTGGAGCTCTGTAAGCATGTCTGCCTGATATGGAACTCCACCACAAACTGTTCATTCAGGGTTTACTCCTGTAGCCTTATACCTACTAAGGTTAACCTGCAAGGCAGTGGGGCAGTGGTTGGTAGGCGCCAGGGCATGTCCACATGCCAGTGGGCCTATGTGCCGTACCTCTGGGGCACACTGCTGCTCCGAGATCTTCTGCTGGTCTAGCCTGGGGCTGCAAGGCACCCAGTTACCGTTTGTTGCCACGAGGAGGCACAGCAGGAGTCTTGATGGTGAAGAGGCTGTGTACTGTCAGGGGAAGACTTACACAAGGCTGTTTCCCTGTTCGCCACGAGGGCTAGCCAGTGGCGGTAGCTAAAAGCGAGAAGCAGCAAGCAGTGCATGCACCTTAACACTAACCTAATGCTGCCACACTAGACGCATTACACCACCCTGTAGAGAGAAGTGCGTGCACACACACACACTATTCATTATCATTGTACTGTACTAGCATTACGGTACTGTATAAGGAATAGATAAACTTATAATGTATAACACTTTTATTAAATATATATTCCTAAGATATGTACAGAGTATATTGTTATTACATAGCATTAACGGTTTCACCGTACAGGGCTTGTGAACAGTGCAATAAGTTCAATGTGTGATAATAATACTGCCCTTGAGCTGAGGATTGACATTTATAAGTATATCAGCACATGACCTCACACAAACCAAACAAGTAGTAAGGCTTCTTTTTAAGTATATACTGTATATAAAAAAAGATAGGCAGACTATTACATGGTTAGAGATTACATAGACAGAGCAATTGGGGTCTTATTTGTGTTGTGGCTTGGCAGGCTGTATAATGTAGTGCTATACAGTATAAATAAATAATACCTGTACAGTCTTTATAACCAACTGTGTACAATGTGTTAAAACTTTGGATATATGAGTGGTATTTTTTCTTTAAGATGAGAATTCAGTTTATAGTACATGTACTGTACTGTACTGTATTATTAATTTGTTCCTTGTGATAATGGTGCAATATACTGTGTTTTAAAATTACAAGGTTGGTATACACTACCTGTATACCAAAATTAAAGATTTATAAAAATAAGTTCAGAATGAAAATCAATGCCTTTAATTATTCTGTATGATTCACTTTTATGAATTTTTAAAATAATTTTCATACTAAAGCTACAAAGGACATTTCCTACATACGCGGTTTAAGTATTTTTCCGGGTATTCTTAAAAAACATGAAAATTAATATTCTGAGTACCAGTATATCAGTTCAGAATATTTCATCTTAAGCAGAAGTCTAAAATGGGAAATGTATATGTTTTAGAGCTTCAAAATAAAATAAAATATAAAAATATTATGCTGGTTCTAACAAGGCATCGATATAAATATCTGCAGACCATAAGTTTCTCCAATATAGTACAGTATACAGTGGTCCCTCGGTTAACGAACACAATTAGTTCCAGAAGGTCGTTCGTTAACCGAATCTATTGTTTCAATGGGATATTGGGTAATTGGTTCCAGCTCACAGAAAAGTACATACAATGTAAAAAAAATGCAGTAAAGTACACTTACTTTGAGGTGTGTATGTAGAAGGCTCCTGGTTGATGATGATGATGGGAATTAGAAGTGGGGGTGGAGGAGAAGGGAGAAGAGAAGGAAGTGGGGATGGAGAAAAATCACCTTTCAGGGGACCCATGCTTGATGCAGTCATTTCACCAATAAAATTTTAAGTTCACTAGGTGTAATTCAAGATTATTTTATTTAAATCAACACTGCACTGTGCTATATATTGTCAGTATGTTAAATATATTTCAGAATGACCAATAATTGTACTGTAAAAACGTAAAAATACTCTGTGTTCAAGAGACCCACAAGCAAGATGTTTCCTCCACTGAACAGACACAAACTGATACCTTGGTGGGTGAGTGAAGTGGCTGATGGGTGCACCAAAAACTAGTTCCCTGTACTGCAATTATGTTAAATAAGTGTTAAAATAACTAATAATTTTAATATAAGACTTGGAAAAATATTGAATAACACAACCTTCTTGATATTTACTCCAATGGAAACGAATATAAGCCCTAGAACCGATTACTGTATTGGCGGACTAATCTTCCAGCTGGTGAGCAAGCCAAAACATGTTGACACGTTTTCGTAAGAATTTCGTTAACCGAATTTTTGTTCGTTAACCAAAATGAAGATTCTTATGGAAGGTAATTCGTAAACCAAAATTTCGATAACCGAGGCGTTCGTGAACTGAGGGACCACTGTATATAGATCTTATTAGCATCTTTCTGATTATACTAAAAAAAATAAAAATGAATGAATTTTGCTGATATATTACTTTGCTTTAAATGTACCGGGTAATTCAAACACCGTTCTTAACCCGTTCACTGTGGGGTCACCATTCTTAATATCTTACTTGGCTAATGCCAGACAATTTTATTCAGCAGAGAGGGGGACCCGTACACAAGGAGCTCACCATTTTTCTAAGGAGAGATCCCAGCTGGCACTAGTTGTCATTTCAACATTGAAAAGATGACTTCAGCATTGATTCAGCTTTAGAACAAAGATGTGTGCCAGCTGGGGTGGATGGATGTTAATATTAAAGAATAAAGAGCGCTGCTGGATACATAAACCATCGATTAACTGAGGGATATGGTGTAAAAACCTGACAATGTTATAGACAGCACATGATGAAGATAAAGCTATACTACCTGTATTTAAATTATGTTGGAGAGGAAGTGCACAAAATGACGAATGTTTCAGCTTGTGGTATGAAACATGAAAAGGGCATAAGAAAGTCTCTAAATGCAGGTACAGTATAGTATGTTGGGTGCAAGTAGAAACTTTAAATTAAGTAGTAAAACTATGTTATGTGAACACAGTATATAAGACAGGAAATATAATGAAAACTGAAAATGTTGCATATCGACTGTGTCAATAATCCTGCATCCTGTAGTAAATAAAAAAATATTGCATACTATAAATCAAATGAAGGTGCAAAAAATATAAACTGTACTGTACTGTAAAGTTAAAATGTTCAGTTATACTGTATATTGTACTGTATACACTATGAGGAACTATTCTGACAAACCAAAACAGTGGTATGGTAATGCTAAAATGCTAAGTGAGGACAATTACAATACAAAGTTGCCGTCATAAACAAAGTACGTATAAGCCACATAAGAAATATGCATCTTTTCTGCAATGTTATTTTTTTATTCTCAAAAGTATACTGTGCTGCACACTCATAATAATAGTTAATATTTGTTTTTATAATTTTCACCACTTCTCAGCTCATCAGCCATTCGGGTGGTTGGTCTATCCAGTGTAAGTACAATATGAAACCAGAGTCTGGGAAACCTATGCTGCTTGGAAGTGAGGGTCACATTGGATAACACCTTTCTCATGTGTGTCCAGGTCAAGTAGGACTCGAACCCTTGACTTGTTGGTGAGAGATACGCGTGTTAACACTGTACCACCAACTTTAACTATAAAATGTTTAATATTCTTTCTGGGTTTTTGGCTTCAAATTATTACTAAAATGTCAAGGGCTACAATAAAGAACAGGTATTGTACATTAAATTTTAAACTTTCAACTCAAATTCAGATGCTGGGTACATTTAGAGTCATCTAAAACAGTGGTTCTCAACCTTGTTTGCCCCATGCACCCCTTTCACCATATGTCAGAATGTCATTCCCCCCTCCTTTCCAAGATTGTCTGCCTCAAAAAGTGCATTCCAAATAATATGCATATAATACTGAAAATCCTTTATTTTTTCCATATTAGTATCAGTTTCCCCCCCCCTGAAAACCTGAGGGGGGAAATTCCCCCCTGGTTGAGAACCCCTGATCTAAAATATAAAATGACCTGAAAAGATGGAATACATCAAATGAGAATTGCTTGACTAAAGAAGCATATACCCCAAGTAGATAGCCTTGAGAAAAACATTTTACAATAATTTTCCAATACCTATAATGAGTGGCAGAAAGTAAATATTATTATCATTTCCTGTGGCATATGTATCTACAGTGACCTTTTATATTTGGCTAAATACAGTGGGGTATGCTATAACGAACGGATCCTACTACGAATATTCCTATAACGAATGGTTTTACCTATAAAATTGAGAATGCTATAATGAACGAAACTCCTACAACGAACATTATTATTATTATTATTATTTTTTTTTTTTTTTTTTTTTTACTAATTTATTGTTTCTGTATTACAAGTATTAATGATATTCTTTATTTCAGGGGTTTAGATGCATATTTATGCACTTTTTTATAATTTTTACAATTTTATATTATATTTTTCAGTGTTAAGTGGTTGTATTTGGGGGCCTGGAACGGATTAATCCTATAACGAACGAATGCTATGACGAACAAGGTTCTAGAACCAATTAGATTCGTTATAGCATACCCCACTGTATGATGTTTTGTACATACATTGTTGAATATTGTAGTATGACAAGAAGAAATTTCCCTAAATATTCCTTTTTACTTTCCAGAACTTCTAATGTTAAGTATTCAGGTACAACACAAAGATCCATACATTGAGTAAATTTGTGTTGATTTGTAAATAATTTAAATAAATATACTGTGCTGTATGTAATACATAAACTGAAGTGAGGGTTTCTTCGGCTAATAATAATCATATAAAAAAACAGTGCAAACAATATGTCTATGATAAATGTCTGCAAACTTTCCTTTTTAGCTATGGTATACAATAGGATCTAGCCAGAGGCATGCGCAATATAATAAATTTGTGTACTTAACACCCAAATTTTTTTTATTGTATAAAAGGATGCCTGACATGAATATTACTGCTCCTCTTTTATTATTAATTAGAGAATAAAATATATGAATATAACTAAAAACCTTTTAGTTGTGTAACTACGAGATATAATTAATCTACCAAGGCCCAATAGTCATATCCAGGAGGATAATGTCTTTAAAAGACATATGTAGTCTTTAATTCCAGTAACTAATGAAGATCATATTTCCAAAAGAAATGACTCAAACCTAATAGAGACCAGTCACTTAAAATATTGAAAAGCAAACAGCACACTGCCACATTTGATATAATAACTGCACACTACAATGGATTTGCCAGGTTGGTCATCTTTGATAATGTATTCAATGGCATGTGTAGTATTGACCCCAATTGTCTCAATCCTTACAGAACATATTTCAACTCGATTAAGTTCTTGATTAGAAATTTGCTTGGTAACCAAACTTAATGGTAACTAGAATTTTTTTTTACTAGGCTGTTGTCATTCTTGATGTAGATGTTCACAAATAATTGTATGGTCTTGAATAGTGAGATAAAGTTTATATAATTCACTCCTTTGTATAATTTAAACAACTGTTTGATATAACCAGTAAATTATGAGTGTGCTGGAATTTAGAAACTACTGTACTTTAGTTCTGCTTGCTCATCATAAGCACTACTGGTGTCTAGTTAGCTTGGAATAACAGAAATTTCACTGCCATCATCATTAGACAAATCTCCAATTCAGCTAGAGAAAAGTTATCCCAGGCAGATTCAGTCACACTCTTAAGCAATAGTTACAAGTACACTCGCTCCAAAACGTGTCTTTGCAAAGGGGTCCGATGAATTTCAAAATGAACACCGTGACTCCTGTTGTCTTGATAGGGTTGTCATAATCCTTTGTCTGTTGTGTCATATTGTCTCACACAAAATAGTAAAGATACTTTTTGGAGCGAGTGTTGAGTACAATCTTGTTTTACTGCAAATTTCAACCAAACTTAATCAAGAACAGTTCGAGGCAGAAATATGTCAATCGGTACAAAATACATCGTGTACAAATAAAGTGTCATGGAGTTTGGGAAAGAGAATGGGTTGAGCTACATTAGGTCAGCATCAAGGCATATGTACATTTAACAACATACAATTCAACATGGTTTGATTTTCAGTACAATCCTACCAAGTTCAAAGAGGCAAATAAAAAAAAAATCTATTGAAGATCTGCAAACTTCTGAGAACTTGAGAGTAGTAGAGAACCCATTTGTGAGATTACTGGATGAAAATTAGTACTGTACCTGTATTTCTTTGAGATTATATTCATGAATTGTCTGCTCTGTAGTTGTAGGAAAATTCATTGTCTTGTAGTATGAGACTTTTACAAGAATTAACTGTGATGAAAAAAATACAACCACAAGCAAAGGGCAATAATATCATAACACTATATATCGCGTTCGTGCATCCTTTAACATCATGAACTATAAAATCTATAAATGACTAAAGTACATTGTTATCATTGTGCATGGTTGATTTAAAAATTTATAAGCTACTCACTGTTTATAAAAGCCATTACATTCTTCCCTGACACTCAAACAAGTCACTCAGCACGGTAGACCTGCTGACGTGTCTGACATCGCCTAACAGGACGATAATGACTAGTAAACTAGGTCACAGTCTAAAAACTCAGGTTAATTAGGTCTATCTCAAATTTCCTATGAAGCTGTAATGTATCATAATATTTGGTCAGAGCTTCTCGGTATTAACTTCTTGAAATCCAATAAGAAATTGATATGGTATCTTATACCTTACTTCCTATTATAGTGGACAACCTAGGATGGAATATCATTTGAGTAGATGCAAGAACATAAGAGATATCATATTAAACAGTGACTTAATCCTTACATCTTATAATACTGTTATACCATACAAGTATTGGTATAAATGTTGAATGGTCAAATTCACAATCCTTTCTTTATTGTATTTATGAAATTCCATATACTGTACTATACTGTATTTGAATGTTTTTCTTTAGTAGTAGAGAGATACTAAAGTTGAAGTATGGTACAAATATTGACAGTCTCTAATAAGAAAGACATCAAGAGTATTTTTCTAATGATATGGTATTCTAGGTACAGTAATATGTAAATAAATACCATTCAGGGTGGGCTACAATAACAGGGTAAAATAAAATAAAAATACAACATAGTATTTGGTCTTAGGGCACTTGTTTGACAACTTCTACATTAGAAAGTAACGTACTGTACACATGAGTCATCATTAACATTTTTTGGAGTATTCAAAACTGGATAAATGGCTACAGTGATATTTCAGTAGATACATAAAATTAAAAAAGGTAAAAGAGATGAGAACGTAAAAGTCTAACAGAACTTAATTCAACAGGTGTAAAGTAAGACTTAAAAGTGGTAATAGATGTTGGTTGAAGGTTCTCATAAAATACACATTTTTGTAGGGAATCATTCACAGTCTCAGACTTGAACACCATTATCACAATTTACTTCTGTTACAGAAACTAATGAAGGAAGACACATCACAAATGTACAAATAATAATAGAGGTTTTACCAATATGAAATTTAGAACGTAGGCATTTAAAAAATGGCTACATATGCATAATTCTTATAATGGGCAATATAAAAGTACTAACTACGTTTAAACATTAAGGCCACCCTATGACAAGGCATTATGTCCTTGTTTGTGACATTAAGAAGCATATCTAGCTTACTCTCCTTATTAGTGATTCATCACGGAACCATTTCTTTGTTTTTCTAATCTGTGAATGCTAGTCACCATTAAATGCCTCTTGAAATGGACTTTCATGACTAGAATAATTTTTTTTTCGTCATGAATAGAAAATGAAAACCTCATTTACCATGTAGAGCACTCTGGTAACTTCACTGGAAAATAAGCCATTTTCAGTGTTCACTAACAGTGTTGATAATTAACCATCACTTGTAATCCTCTGGTACAGTATACCTGTACCACCTTTCTAAGCAACAACAATAACTTTGATTTATGAGTTTTCCTACATTTCCTAATGTCACCATCTTGAAGTCATCTATTATATATAATTTCCCTTTTTCTAATGTTATTCTTATATCAAGACATACGGCTTGCACGTATTCATAGTTTCTCACATGTAAAGTAATGCAAGTTATGTTCATCACTCAACAATTGCCCATAATGAAAGGCAGTCCATATCAAGTAATGACTGAAGACAAGACCACTGTTTCAAAATCAAAGTGGCACAGAGATGCCCAGTATTTTATCACATGAGTAAGTATCTAGTATTGCAACAGCACCATACTTCTTCCTTCATATACACCAATCCTCTCGCCTATCCATAACCTAAATGTTAATGACCTCACACCTGCCAGGTAATAATGTCAGCTCCATTACACTTTTCAAGTATCCAATATAATTATTATACCTTTGAGAAAAACTAAAATTGTGCAACTTTGAAAATTTAAAAAATAATATTATTACTGTCTAGTTATTGCATTAATGACCTAATGCTTACCAAGATTTTTGCATTCTTGATGATGCACCTGTCAGGTAGTCAGGTAAATATGGGCACAATTAACAAATAGTGAATTATTATAAAAGATCACTATTGAAAATAAAAGGTCCAGTAAAAAATCTCTTAACCACAGCAAATGAAGCCACAAGTTTTACATACAGTACTGTATTTACAGAAGCGTTTTGATACTTGAGTGAATTGACATTACCATACCTGTACAGAATAGGTTTATATCTCATTAGTCTATGATTAAAGATTATAGTACTGTACAAAGATTTCACTGCAATGTTGAGAGCTTTAGGGTACAATACAACTGATATTTTACTTACGGAACATTATCATGATATTTTGTAAATGGCTAGTACAGGTATTTTGATCATAATGGTTCTGCTAGTCTGTGAACATTGGTCATTTCATATTCAACTGCAATAAGTCTACACTGTAACTAACCCACAGCTGATTCTCTTAACTCACAAATTCAGAATCCCAGGTATTATTGTTTTTGGGGGTCAAGAAAGTTTTTACTGTACTGTACTTACAGGTATATTCACCTTATAGAAAATAATGCTTTCTGATACACTGTAATATACTTTATGGTTAGCTGCTAAGCAGTATGGCAACCTCTCTGATGAGAAAGAGTCATTTAGTCTACATCCTTGGACTCAATACTCTACATTTCTCTGCCAAGGTCTGAGATCATTTCCCAGTTTCCCAAGGTCATCCCTTATTCTTTACATATCTTAAAATTACTACAGTACAGTACTGTATTTTAGAGAAGGGAAACTATCTTCTTACAAATAAAAAATAAAAGTACAAATTTGTGACACCATCTATTTCAAAGATGTTATTTATAGATCATGAAATTTCAATGGTAACATTCTAAACCACAAAACAAATGTGATATAAAAACCAACTTAAAATTTCATTGCACATTATTTTAGGAACTGAGGAAACTCAAGCTCACATTATGACTCACATACTTTTAGGGCTACTTTCACAAAGCATTCTTGGAATGGAGTCACACATCACTGATAACCTATACAGGTATTCCTCGACTTACGACCTACTCGACTTACGACCACCTGGACATACGATTGCCGCAGTCGTATAAAATATTCTTAAAATTACGTATTTTCGAGTCCCGACGTTAGTGATCGCGCTGTGTACTGCCAAAATTTTCGTTTGTAATTCCCTTTAAAATGGCTGGCAAGTGTAAAAGTGAGAGTTCTCGTGGTGCCGAGAAGAACATGAGACACCCATTTTAGATTTTCTATGTATTATTTTCGCATTTTCGACTTACGACCAATTCGACTTACGACCTGGTCGTCGGTCCCTAACCCCGTCGTAAGTCGAGGACTGACTTACAATGTCTGTAAAAATGTCTCCTTTCTTTACTTGTTCAATTATTTTGTAATTTCTCCTGAATAAATAGAAATTTGCACTTCAGAAAGTACATTCATGTTTCATTAATGCTATAAAAAATATGATAACTGCAAAATAACATCCATTGAAAAATACTCAAATAATTAAATGACAAAACACCAATTTTTGCCATAGTATATCTTAACAGTATATTTAAAATTTCATATACTATAACATATTCAATTTTGATAAACCTTGAATAGCAGAAAACTGCCTCGTCCAGGTACTACAAAATCTGTTTAAATTTGTTCACGAATACAGTTAATAATGCAATTAAAAGATTGATGACAAAGAGCATAGAGCAGATATATCTAATTAATCAAAATACATGTAGTATTGTCTTACACATAAAATGTGAAAATTCCTTCAGTGATATGCTCCACCATCATGGCACACGTATTTATTTTAAAGATATGCTCACTACAGTACTGAGCATTAATGAGAGAAAAGCATCAATGTTATTTTCCAGAAAGTGTTCTGACAAAAAGCAATCTATGAACATTCATACTTAGAAAAAATAACACCCTCATCTTAGAGGCACATTACACAAAAATTTGACTTGATCCACAAACATGACCTGAGGATACTTAAGTATGGAAAGGATCTAGTTCTATGTCGTAGCGACAGGTACAGTCAGGATGTGCTGTAATTCTTGGCTTCTTCCTTACTCACATCAGCTTCTTTTGTAATAATATATATATATATATATATAAATCCTAATTTCTGAGATACTTGGTTACCTATGTCTTCATATACAATAGTTCATTCTCCCTTTCTTCATCAGAGTCTTCCTCCATGAACGGTGTTAGAGTTAGGGAGACTCGCTCTGACATGTTCTCTGGCTTTAGGAATCTATATGAATAATTTCTGGCCCAACATAGAGAGCCCGTTGATCTTGCCTGCAAGGGTAAAGAAAACAGATTTCATGTTACTGTGAAATATGAAAAAAAAAATTAAAATAGAGAAAGATTACACAACAAATTTAACTAATTTCATCTTCGACAACAGAAAAAATATTACACTCTATTTTACTTCCTTACTTCACTTGCTGTTCCACGTGCAGGTATATTCCACATAATAACAAATACAAATGTACACTCGCTCCAAAAAGTATCTTTACAATTTTGTGTGAGACATTACAGATAGCACAACGGATGAAGGATTTTGACACCCTTATTGAGACAACAGGAGGCGTAGTGCACATAAGCTTCAGATTAAAATAAAAATCCCATATTTATGTTAGTACATAAACGGCAGTTTTATGGAATGAAAGTGACTGGCTGGTAAAATACAAATTTGTTGCTTTGTACAGTTTCAATATTGGCTGGTATGTATGAAATTCCTAAGCATAATTTGGTAAAATTATTCTTCAAAACTGTACTTAAGGTTTTGATAATGATTTGTGTAACTCAATGGCATAGTACAGTACTCCTAACTTGGAGTACTGCTATCATATCTGGGGTGGCTCTTCTTCTGTCCAACTGTTAAGATAGGATGCAATCAAAAGCATTTTGGCTTATTAACTCTCCTTCTTTAGTTGATAATCTCTCTTCCCTTTCTCTTCACCACAATGTTGCTTCACTCTCTCTTTTACAGGTACAGGTTGACAACTCTTATCCGAAATTCCGAAAACCGAAAAGCTCTGAAAACCGAATTTTTTTTTTTTTTTTAACAGGGATTAGCCCATCGGGGCCTGGGGGGCGAAAATGTAATAGTAATAATAATTATAATAATAATTATTCATAGTAAATAAAAAATTTAATACAAAATACACCCAAATAAAATAATAATGATAACAATAATAATAATAATAAAATATAATAATAAAATATAATAATAATAACAATAATACTGTAATAATAAAATAATAATTAAGAAATACAAGAATGAAAAAAAGATAAAAAGTGAGAAACACGACCTAGACCTAAGAATTATTATTATTATTATTATTATTATTATTATTATTATTATTATTATTATTATTATTATTATTATTATACTTTCGCCCCCCAGGCCCAAATGTGGGTCAGTGACTTGTGCCCAGGTGGGCTAATACACACATAAAAAAAAAACTAACCATTCTGTAAACCAAAAAATTCCGAATTCCGAAATGCCTCTGGCCCCAAGGATTTCGGATAAGGGATTGTCAACCTGTACTTTAATGGGCGATGTTCGGTGGACTTGGCATCCTGTGTACCGCTGGCAGGGCAGTGGGCTCGTAACACTCATATTGCCCGCGGTGCCCACCGTTTCTGTGTGAATGTTGGTCACACTACAATAACCCATTATAGTACATCCTTCTTTCCTCACACAGCCAAAGTGTGAAATGTTCTGCTTTCTTCTGTGTTTCCTTCCTCTTACAATTTGTCTCACTTCAAAAAGATGGTTTTTAGCATCTTTATGGTGTAGATTAAGATAGTTTTTTCTCCTCTAATTTGTATTTATTTATTTTTTACTCTTGCTTTTTTGCCCCCCAGGCCCCATTGTGGGCCAATAACCCATGCCCAGGTCGGCTATTCTCCGTAAAAAAACAACAACAAAAAACAGCAAACACATGGATTAAATTATCAAATGGTAACACAATATCAATTGCACTCAAATATAAACAAGGTTGTGAGCAAGTCTCTTCTCAGTATGACAGTAAAGTCCAAGGGACCATTACTTTGGCCATTATCATCATCATTTTATGACCATTATCCACACTTGCGTAGGTTAGCTGCAGTTTTCTGATGGCAGCTCTCCATGCTGCACAGCCTTTTTGCAGTTTCTCTTGTCAGGTTCATAATTATAATGCCATTTCTTACAACCTCTCCTCATGTCATTCTTGACCTAACCCTGCACTCCTCCCCTCCACACTCCACACTTAGGTTAATGCACCTCTTGATCCAATTGCTGATTATTAAATTCATCTGAAATCTTACAGTTTAACACCTACATACAATGTTTGGCTAAAATCCTATGCTGGATATATGGATGACATTCGATCCCATGTTCTCTTGTGACTATGGCAAATATCAAGAAAGAATTTTTAGCTTCAACCTTCTATCAAAATTGGTAAATTATATAATAAAGACAATCCTATCACTGTACTGTTTTGAAGTCCAGGTCTTAAACAGAAACATTTGAATATTTGTTTGCCTTCAACACTAGACCAATGGCACAGTATCGTGTAGCTTTACAGAATTTGCTCACTGTTTTAGGTTTGTTATTTAACCCCTTCACTATAGGATGCAACTTATAATATTTTATTTGGCTAATGCCAGACGATTTTATTCAGCTTAGAGGGGAGCCTGTACACAAGGAGTTAATGTTCTTCAGCAGCTATTTATTTTTTGACATCTTTTCTTCCTATGAATGGTGGACCACAGTCACTACCAACAATTATTTTTCCCTTTAAGGTTCTTGAGTTCTGTCACTTCAACATTCATTTTGTAAACCAAATTGCTGTTGCCAAACTCTCATACAAAGCTGATTTTCCTCCAAATTGCAAATCCAGTATTGTATGGAATCAAATAAAGTGCTCATTTTGCTAGAACAATCTTGATGAATTATAAATTTCTGTTACTCAATACACTATACAAAAATAGCAGAAACCTAAATATTTTTTTTTTACTGAGCCCTGACACGATACCCCTGTGCAAACAAGTACTGTAATTCCATTAATTATTCATTTCTTTCACTCACAAATACTTCACGACTAAAAGATAGGGCCACAGGAATCAAGAGAGGTATGCATGATGGCTTGTACTCTCAATACTCTCACACTGATTTGATGGACTGTATCATATGTTGGAACAAATTAAAACAATCAGAGAGACGACAAACAACGGTGACTTACCTGGAGTACGGTGAACACTGCACCAAATATTACAATATTGACAAAACAAATAACAGCAACAAGTGATGTGACAGATGAGAAGTAAGATCCTCTATGTGGAGTGTGATGTGAACCAGAGTCCAAGCTCAGGGCTATTCTTCGCTTATCTGCTGATACTGCGCCGTGACACTGACCTGATGACACAGAATAGAAACTGTATCTAATATGCATGGAGTTCATTGCACTTCATTCATACAACATCTGACAATCATCACATCTTTAAAAGCCTTACAAAACATCTATAACATTGCACTGCTTCTTTACCATCGCTCCAAAAATTCTCTGGTACACCTAAATATCTCTAGAAATTGCATCCCAAATATCTCCTTAACAGTGGTGCAGGTTTATATTTTCAGCAGGTCTCCAACACTTCCCTAACACTCATTAAAACTTTCAAGGTTTTGAGGATTTCTATAACTCATCTCCAGTATTCTTTCATCACTCATACTGTACTGCATTATAACCATCGCAAACGATCCAATATATCTCAAGCACTGCTCTCATCACACACCCAATATTGCATTTCATTAATTTCCTCACATCTTCAGTCCTCCAAAACTGACTTTAAGATTGCTTAATAATTATCCAGCACTTTAAAAATGTTAAATAATTTTGTGTATTTTCTTGTATTAACACCACAAGAGTTTTCCACTATTTACATTTATATAATTGTGTTTGTAATATATTATTTAAAAATATAAAACCAGTTAATACAGTACAAAATATTTTTGCCCTTAACCCATTCACTACTGGGATGTCACTTTTACTATTTTATTTGGGTAATGCCAGGCAACTTTATTCAGCACAGAAAGACCCCTCGTACCTAAGGGGTTAATACAACAGAAAGGAAAGATCAACATGTGTAAGAGACATAAGATATACACACCAGTAACAGGATCACAAGCGCAGCAGAGTTGTTCGTGCTCCTCTTCTGTCACACCAGGAGGACAACAAGTCCGGCAGGTGCTAGTGGCAGGATGGAGAGACAAAGGTGCCTGGCAAGATGTGCACCCATTTTCTCCACTAGATGAACAAGTCAGGCATGAGTCACTGCAGGATTCACACGCCTGGGAACTGAGGTTATAGTACCGGCCTGACCGACACTCAATACACATTCCACCATCAAGAGTGAGATAATCATGGCAGGAAGTGCAATCATTAAGACCTGAGCCTGAAACACATAAAGAAAGTGGTTGATAGTCAATGGGTTTAGAACAGGGGGGTCCACAACCTTTATACACTAATTGGCCACTTAATGGTGCAAGTAATCAGCGATCGGCAGCAGGTGTACTAAGCCAACATAAGTCAACAATGCGTTCCACAGAATTGAATGTAAAATCAGAAATGCAGGACTATATTTTATTGTAAGTTGTTATAAGCAACACCAATATTTAAGACTAATGGATATCAATTCACTAGAGTCGGTGCAGCGAGGAATGACTATAGACATAATTTAGGTGACTGCAGCCAATGCCAATAAGTGATATAATTTTATGCTGAGGCATCTAAATCTGTATGGTATTCCCACAATTTGTTTTTGGCCAGCCACCACTAGTAAACACCCTGTTTCCCTCCAGAAGCCTGAGTAGTTATTTTTAA
The DNA here is from genome assembly GCF_018991925.1 of Homarus americanus. NCBI lineage: Eukaryota > Metazoa > Arthropoda > Malacostraca > Decapoda > Nephropidae > Homarus > Homarus americanus. The sequence goes on along the minus strand of NW_024741901.1, from coordinate 683,700 downwards.
GTAAGTTTGGAAAATAGAAAGAAATTATCACAAGTACAACACCTGTAAAGGTAAAATAAAGTAAAGTAAATAAATGTTAGGAAACATTGCTGCCTACAAACACCCAAATATCAGCCACTGCTGACCACCAACATCTAAACTTTACTCAACAAAAGAGGGCTCCCTGCCCATTATTGTACATACCCTGTAGAAGAAAATATCCACTACACAAGTTGTAAGGCAATTAAAGACTTTTCCCCCATATTCTGTTATGCCACATGCTTTTCTACAATTTTATAAGAAAATGGCAACAGTGGGGTCTGGCCATTATTGTACGTTATTATATTGGACTGCAGGTGAAGAAAACATCTACTACACGAGTTATAAGACGGTAGCAAGAACAATCTAAATTACCATTATTTTGACAAAATAGATAGGAACTTTATTGACACCCTGTAACTGTATTTCTACTACATTCATCACATTTTCATGTAAAACTTACTGCTTAACCCTTTCACTGCTGGGACTCCATTTTTACTCCCGTTTTTTAGTTGGTTAACACCAGATGATATTATTCAGCTCAGAGGGATCCTGATACCCAAGGGATTAAATATCTTGTGATAGATAGGCATCAGATTTTTTTGTAAGGGACTGTGCATCTGTTACAATAATATAATAAAAAGATTGATATTGAATTGAATTGAAACAGTTTATTTAGCCTGAAAAACACAGATACAAAGTGGATAACAATAACAATATTAACATGGCTGAGCCAGTTGAGAGCCTGAGCTGTCTTGTAGGCACCTGATATATACTGTACATTTAACTCAAGGAAGTACTTATGTAACATTTAGCATCATCTGGAATAGTACCGTACATAAAACATGGTGTTAGCAAGAACTTATTAGATTGGTTACCACGATTATCAGTTTATCACTTTGTTATTTATTGATTGATTGATTTTTTTTTATTTTACCTTTTTTTACATTTATATTATAAGTACAGTACATACATATTTTACAATGGAGTTGAGATATATTAATATGATAAGTGAGGGAAACAATACAACATGGGTAGTATTATGGTGAAACAAGAGGACAGAAACAGTCAGGATCATGTTTTGACGGCAAATATATAATTACAGTATTGCAATGCTAATTTCTACTTACTACTTTGCTGTCACTCGGTATTGCGTAAGACTATCTATCCACGTGTCAATATATGATATAATAGTTTTGGTGGTATAATAAAAGTAAGAGGATAAAGTAAGTGTTACAAAAATATTAATAAAGATGATTTAAAGGAAAGGAGCGTAGTCTTTGCGCGGATGGGTGGGGGTAAGTTGTTCCACATCTTCAAACCATGATATTTTATGGAGGTCTGGGACTGAGAGGAGCGCATGGGGGTGGTCTTAGTAGCTCTTGGTGCCTTAAATTATGTATCTCTGATTATTCCGGAAATGGAAATGATTATTGTCAATCAAGTGATCAAAAGATTCATAAATAAATAGGGCACAGCAGTAGATGTTAGTATCATCGAATTTTAACAGTTTCAGTTTAGCAAATTGTTCGTTAGTGTGATCATTTTTTTAAATATAGGTCATTTTACGCACAACTCAATTCTGTGCAGTGATCAGAGGTTGTATTTTTGTGGAGCCAGAGGAAGTGTAGTCATTTAACAGTCAGTTCACAGAGTCTTTTGAGTGGCACGGCTTCCTTTCCATGCTACTAACACTATGTCACTCTCACATGGGAGAGCCGGACAATACCAAATAAATGCTCACTGAGCCATAATAATTCGGCAATACTGGACACTTAATAATACCCAAATTCTAAAAGTGTAGATAAATAAATAATTAAAGTTTAATGTAATGTGTAAAATTTTTGGCAGATGGAGCTGGTGAGGCGTCTCGCTCTAAAATTATTTGTAAGGAGGGTTCAATAAATTTCAAAATGAACACTACAACTCCTGTTGTCTCGGTAGGGTTGTCAAAACCCTTCGTCCATCGTGTCATTGTCTCACACAAAATCATAAAGATACTTTTTGAACAACTGTACACTACATGCTGATCATCTGTATTTCTTGACTTATTTATTTGGGAAAGACTTATTCAATCACTGACAAAAAAAAAGATGTAAAGGAGGAAAATTCTTAGTAGAGTAGTACTGTACTAACCTTTGCAAGTATGGCAATTATGGTAACATGGAAGGCATTCACTCCCCTCTGGATAATGAGAAGGTGGACATGTGCTGTGGCAAGATGAGTTAAGTAAGAAGGAATTATTAAAGCAGGAGGCACACTGGTCACTTCTGGGGCCATAACACGTCTTACAGCCTCCTTCACAGGGTGAGCAGATGCCTCGGTCACTGTAGTACCTGCGAGACAAACGGATATATTTCTTTACTCTTATACTTTATACATAAAGATATTTACATTCTTAAACAGTGTATTCATGAGAAACACATACTGTATATTCATTAAATAATCTTCACCCCAGCATATCTTACCTGAAGATTAACCACTACCTAATCTAATGTCATCCCATCTACTGTATAGTACTGGTACTAAAAAAAAAAAGGTATAAATTTTACTGTATTTGCCTAATTTGCATTAAGTTATAGCAATAACGACAAAAAGTAACCCCAGTTTGATAACAATGAAAAGTATAATAATGTCCTTCACAAAATAAGGTCCTTCAACTGCACACTTACCCCGGGGGACATGCAACAACACACTGGTTGTTGTGAAGATAAAAGTGTAGGGAGCATGTACTGCATGATGTATATGAGGTACAAGTACTACACCCATGAGGGCACGGTAAACACCTGCCTCGTAGAGCAAAATATCCAACAGGACACGCTTCAATGCATTTAGAATCAAATAAAAAGAGATTGGGAGCACAGTGAAGACAGTGTGTGTTGCTGGGTCCAATACAAGAGAGGCAAGAAGAATGGCAATCTTGACATACACCATTCTGAGTTGAATATTCACCTGGAAAAGATATTGACATCAATTTACTTAATATATACATTTCATAGGTTGTAACAGTGCAGAATTATGTAGCATCACATGTAATTTACTCTTGTAACATTTCTATTTGAATTAGAATTAATAGTCTATCAAAATATACTTTCTAATTTCAGTTTTAAAGGTTGAAGCTTAATACAGTATAAATAATTATGGCAGTGCAGATAACATATCTGAGCTTCAAACTTTAGTAATGAAAATTCTAATAAAGCAACTTTCACTTTTCACCTATTAAATTAAATTTCTTAGTAAGAAAAATATGTAAAATTCTGATTTTATATTAATTTTTTTTTATTTATTTTGTGGAATTTTAACCATTACTGTAAACTCCTTTATGTCTTTGCTATTAACAGGCAAAGTGACTGTACACCGTTACTTACTGATATGGCAGCGACTCGGGCGGGCCACACAACGACCTCCTTTGATTCGCCAGCCATCAATACAGGAGGTGCATATTTCCCCGTTGCATGAAGCACACCCAGTAGGACACACTAAACATTCACGGGTAACCTGCCCACCATAAGTACCTGAAAGAGACCACAGATGAATAATTCCCTGTAAGATCTCCTTCACCATCTTGCTGTCTTAAAACCTTATTCTGGGATGATAATATACTCCTGAATAGTTGATGAGATTTTTAAAATACAATACTATACCTCACAAACAGTAATGGTAAGAATGAATATTAATCCCTTGAGGATGGTGATGGGGACTAGCGATCACTACCAACTGGATGGATGAATATTGAGGCGAGAAACAAAAATATTTGAATCTTACCATAAACTCTTGACTCATGCCATCAAAGTTCAGAGGTTGGTTAGTAAACAAAGAATTACTCCAATCCCATGTCTCATGTGGGGGTCACATCGAAGCTACCCCTCTATCGCCAGCATATTCCTCATCCTCGTCACTCAAATTCCTCTAAGATTCGCTTGTCAATTCACCATTTTCACTTTTATGACTGTCACTATGCATGGGAGCGTCACCCTTGTCTCCCAAATCAAATATAATGGCATCAATTTCCTCCTGTGTTGGGCACCACACATGAGCTGGAGCAGCATGTCTTGACTTAACAAATACTTTATGGGCAAAAGGCTTACACTGCCTCGGGGCAATTGCCAGAAAGCTCCACAAGGATACTCAGCAAAAATTTGGGCAATTTAAAATGGGGGCACAAAAAATATAACACAGCAGCTGTGGGATATGACTAGTGAGCTGGGACCCTCCATACTGCACTTGTCATGGCATATGTTGGCAAAGGGTCAAATGCAGATGATTTTGATTGCAAATAGTATTACTAACTAGAAATATGTTTAAGGAATGACCCTTACCCCAGATACCTAGTTTTCTTGGGTCCTAATCACCATTTAGCATCACACAATGGTCACTAAAACTCTCACATACTGTACCCTAAAGGAATATAATTTTCTCTTTTCTTCTCTTCAGCTCCCCAGAGTCAGAAGGAGTACTGTACTGCACTGCTATAACTCAAGTCATCAATGTGCTTCTGTGTCCATTCTTGCTTCTCACCTTATTGGTCCATTTGACTCATCTTATATACAATAAATGTAAATAACCGGAGAAAATTTACCAATAATAATTTCTGAATCCCCATAGTGCACAGATAAGCCGTTTCAAGGTGAATTCTGCAGCAAGTAGGTCTCCATAGTCTCTATGTTGTGCATAATTTCTTACCCCTCCACATCTGCATGTTGCTCAAAACTATTTTTACCTAAGAATGTTTTCCCTTATATAAATTTAATCTGTGTTCTACTTCTTCCGTTTGGGAATATGAATATACAGGATTGGGTTTGAGATTAACAAATAGGAGTACAGTTAAAGTTTGAGATGTAAATGGAAGCATGAAGATGGGAGAGAAAGGTGGGCGAACAAAGTGAAAGAGTATGAGGGTGGGGTAGAGAGTACAAGACCTGCCTTCATTGAACAGTAGAGTACTGTACATACAAAAGTAAATTATTTTCTAGTGCAAGCAAGTGATAATGATTTTTTTGTTTTGTTTTCTAGAAACTAAGAACATAAGAACATAAGAATGGAGGAAACTGCAGCAGGCCCATTGGCCCATGCTGGGCAATCCCATTTACACCCAACCCCCATTGCTCATACATCCATCCAACCTATGTTTGAAGCTATCCAGTGTTTTCGAGTTAATGATGATGTTTGGTAACTTGTTCCACTCATCCACTACTCTATTTCCAAACCAATGTTTACCTATTTTGTGCCTAAGTCTAAATTTGTCTAATTTAATACCATTGCTACGAGTTCAATCCTGGTTGGATAGTTTGAGTACCTTTGTTATATCACCCTGACTTCCATTTATACACCTCGATCATATAGCCCCTCACTCTACGTCTCTCGAGGGAGTTCTCCTCTGAATTCTTTCTAGGGATTCTACATCCATTCTGTAGTACGGTGACCAGAATTAAACTGCGCAATCCAAGTGAGGTCTCACACATGCAAGATATAGTTTTAGGATGACCTCGCTAGTCTAATAACTAACACTCCTTTGTATGAACCCAAGTACTTTGTTAGCCTTGTTTTGAGCAAATACACATTGTTTACTTGGTTTAAGATCCCTACTTATCATTACTCCTAAATCTTTCTCGCAATCGGATTTCTCTAAATCATCTTTGTTCATCTGGTATCTGGTATCTCTGTTTACTTCTCCTACACTAAGTACTTTACATTTGTCCACATTAAATTTCATCTGGTGTAAGTATTTGTCAACACAAGCTGATTTCGTTTTAAGGAATTAAACATTCGCTGCTATTGATATTATGCAAAAACATTATGTAGTGGACATTATAATAAGATTACTGGGACGTGGAGATTACAAGAAAGCTCTGATATGGCGGGCATGACGTATGAGTATTGTGAGTATGGGCCAATAGGCTTGCCGCAGCCTCCTATATTCTTATGTTCCTATGTAAGTGAACTTAAGATAACTGTGTCGTCAAGGCTACAGAGACACTTGAGGTTATCAAATAATATTTCTAATAATTCCACTTGGACCGTACTTCATTTGTTTAAAACTCTCTTCAGGCAGTGATTTAGGGTTCGTTTAAATTACATAATAATGGAACAATCAGAAAAGTTTTGCAGAGCTCACACTATCCAGTGTTGCCCAAGACCACAAGAAAGCCTAGTGAATATAACCACCCGGTAGGTAGTAGGCAGCTACTGTAGTGGATTCCCCCCCTACAAACGCTTGTCGCTGAGTAGCCAACCCTGCGAATTCTCCAGTGTATGCCTCATTGTCTAGGTCAACCAGCGCCGCCTTACATGACGGAGGTCAACTATTAAGCCACGCCTACCTCCGCTATATAAGACCTGACCTCATGGTGACCTACCTCTCTTTCTACCTACACCAACCAGCAAGCAACACCTCCTCCTCCTGCCTGGCGGCCCTCGCTCCCGCCGGCGAGCATGGCACCTCTGAGCACCCTCACCAACCAGCTCTCTCTACTCAACGCTTGTAACCATGCTGCCTTCTCAGTACCAAGCTGCACTGTACATCCAATACAAAATGTATACAGAGAGCACATTGTGATTTTCATTTCTCCATCCCATCCTGAGTGTGAACCAATAACTCGTACCCCACAAATGGTGACCCCCGGAGATTCGCACTCACACAGGATGGAGGAGAAACTGATCACTCTCTCAGTCTTCAAGCAACATGGAAGATTGGCTTACCCACGCAGAGGCAGCTATCATCAGCTCTACAGCTACTGTCTCTACACCGCAGGTTAGACACCATAGAGCAGCTCTGCTACTCTAAGCAGACAGCCGCTCCTCTTCCTGCCCCAAGCACCACGTCCTACCGACCCCAACACACCCGTCCTGCCTCAGACGCCACCCCCGGCCCAGCAGTAACCCCTGCCACTGTCCTGGACCCTCCTCCTGACGCGGACCCTCCTCCGCTCCTGCCTGGCAGTCCCTGCTCCCGACGCGGCCCATGCGCCTGAGTGCGGCCCCACACACCCTTTTTTTTTTCCCCTCAGGTACCCCCTGCTACTGTCCTGCACCCTGCTGCTGTCGTGGACCCTACTGCTGTCATGCACCCTGCTGCTGTCATGGACCCTCTTCCTGCTGACACAGCCCCTGCTCCTGACCCAGGCCCACACACCCCAGCAGGCGCATCTGAGGACTCTGTACCTGTCGCGAGTGAAGCACAACATTCATCGCCTCCACAACCCTCCTTCTCCCTCTTTTCTCCCACAGATCTCGTGTATCTAGACAGAGTTGCCACCCCCCCTCCCAGCGGCCGGCTCATCCACGCCCTCGCCGTTATGTCCCACATGTGGCATGCGCCGCCCGTTCTGCCTCACATGTGCCATGCAACCCTGCAGACAACAAGTCTCCTACACCGCCTGGAGGGAAGGGGGAGTATTGTAGTGGATTCCCCCCCTACAAACGCTTGTCGCTGAGTAGCCGACCCCGCAAATTCCCCAGCGTATGCCTCGTGGTCTAGGTCAACCAGCGCCGCCTTACATGACGGAGGTCAACTATTAAGCCACGCCTACCTCCGCTATATAAGACCTGACCTCGTGGTGACCTACCTCTCTTTCTACCTACACCAACCAGCAAGCAACACCTCCTCCTCCTGCCTGGCGGCCCTCGCTCCCGCCGGCGAGCATGGCGACCCACAAGCTGATCCTCCTCTGAGCACCATCACCAACCAGCTCTCTCTACTCAATGCTTGTAACCATGCTGCCTTCCCAGCACCAAGCTGCACTGTACATCCAATACAAAATGTATACAGAGCACATTGTGATTTTCATTTCTCCATCCCATCCTGAGTGTGAAGCAATAACCCGTACCCCACACTACCAAACAGGGAGGTACTACCCCCTGGGAAGATATTGGAAGCACAATGTGTTGTCTAATGGTAGACCCTGCTGCCATATGGTATCACAAAAATTGAGACCAAGTCCCAGGTTACTGATCTGACTTTCTGCCTCATTTACACACAATTGCAGGGTCTCAATTGTTTCACTTATTATTGACAACAACAGTAAATACATTTTTTCACCTAATTTTCAAGGTCCGACGATGAATTAAAATGATTAATGAGGATTCAGTACAGTAATTTATTGTTGAGAAAATACCTGTAACTGATTTGTATATATAATTATTTAATACTGTTTCTGGACTAGATAGAGCTTACCAGAAGGAAGAGCTTCACACTTAAACAAGGTGTGGTGGAACATCACACTCACCTTTAGGGCAACGGTACACACACTTTCCTTCATTGAGGTAAGAAGTAGATCGGCACGATGCACAGTCAGTGACACTGCCGCCTACACAAGTCTTGCATTGTGGGGAACATGAACCACATCTGTAGGTTTAATACTTCATTAATAATTTGTTAAATGGAGTGGACTGTGTAATACACTAGTATCATATTCACTTCTTTTTACTTCACAGTTCTGTTTGTTTTGTGAATGTTCATATTACAGTTGAGTTGTATCTGACCATTCATGACACAGAATTCAACTTCTTATTTTTGAGATTGTAATGAATTTCATACATTTTCTAAAATTTTAATGAAGTCCTGTGTTATTAAATACAGAGAGGAAAATAAAGTAAAAACTTACTTATTGTCTTGAGTCTCATAGAAGCCTTCAGGACAGTTGGTGAGACAAGAACCATTGGACAGAAGAAGGTGATGGTCACATCTTGAACACTGTTCTGGGTTAATACACTCAGAACAGTGGCCACCACAGTGTAGACAAGAGCCATTTACTAAAAGAAAATTATGTTTAACCATTAAAAATCTGACCCATGAAGAATATAATCATAAAGGCTGATGTTTCTTTGAGCAAGCAATTTATTTGCCAAAATTCAGATTTCTATGAAAGCCAAAACCAACTGAACTTTCTTGCAGGAGATAAAACAAGAAAAGATGTTCACCTGCAAAATATCCTTCAGGGCATCTTTCAACACACAGACCAAGGTGAAGAACATAGAGGAAATCAACACGACAAGCTAAGCACTGATTCTGTGCCAGGCCGCTACACATGGCACACGATGCATGGCAGCCTAAGCAGTCACGTTCCTCTGACCCATAAGTTCCCTCTGGACAGCTTCCCACACACTCCCTTCAAAAGAGATAAATCAAGAATTAATAAACCTAAAATATTTCAATCAGTTCTAATATCCTACACTAGTTACAACAATAAAGTCAGATACTGTATACCAATTGCCTTCTGCACCTCCCCAAGCTCACCTCTTGGGTTTAGGATGACAATAAGTTCTGGAAATAAAAAACTGTTCAATTTTCACTTTTACATAATAAACGAATGTGTGAATATGTAGCTTCAGAAAGGGAGGTACAGTTGATGTGGAGGTCTATCAATGAACAATGGCAGCAGGTGACAAGTCAGAGAATGATATGGTACTGTACCAAGTAGGAAACTGTTGTACAGGTGCAAGATTAAGTGCTAGTACGTACCTGTAACAAGGTGGTATGGAATTAAGGTCCCATTGAATATGAGATGAATTATTAAAATATTGTATGTACAGGAGGAAACTATGAATAATACAAAGGAAGACCAAAAGTACTGTCAGGGAAAAACATAAGCTGAAGGAATACTACAGAAAGTGTAAAGATAACCATTTGAAGAAAAAGTTTAGGGCATGCAATGTGAAGGAGTTCTGCCTGTGATGATCCACTTATGGTTAAATTTGCAGTATGTACAGTACTGCATGAACACTGTACTGTATTTATAATGATTGTACAGTACAGTATTAAAATCAAACTACAGTACATCTGAATTCTTACCCTTCAAGACTAAAATGAGCACAACCTCGGCACTTGTCTGGTCCCGGGCCGGAACATCCACCGAGACACTGACTGTGGCACACTTCAGACTCCGCATACTTATTCAGGTTGTTATTGTTCTCAGGTGTGGCCAACTGGTTCGGACCTGGCACAACTTTCCCATCAATTGTGGCATATGTAGCATTGGGACTGGACCCTGCCAGAATTTGGTCCAAGATACTATGAAAGAGAACAAGTAAGGAATATAATGTTTAACTTTGCTTTAAGATATCAAATGACTATGGCATAAGCTGTGTTTTTTACATTAATGGCTCACCTCTCTGGCCAAGCTTGAAGGGCAACCACATTTCCAATCTAAACTATCATTCAAATATTGTACAGTAATTCCTAGTTTTCTCTCATGTATTATTACTATTTACTTTAACATCTAGCTTTTCAAAGAATCCTAAAAGACCAAATTTTAAAGTGCTTAAAGTAGTTTTTTGTAAGACTTTATTCTTAAAGATGTAATATGTAAACAGTACCTAGCAGTGAAGGGAAAACTAGGAGTCCTTCTTGTTGGGAACTGTATTCCTGAAGACTGTGTAGAGAGAGGCTGAGAGAAGGAAGATGAATCTGATCGTGGAAGTTGATCTGTGCGCAGACGTCCTGGACGTTCTTTAGTGCCGTGTAATATGAGCTGCCACTGGATCAGTACGCCTGTGCAAAACAGAAAAGAGATACTGTAGATAAGGACCTCTGTTTAATATTTTAGTTATTTTAGTAAAGGGATATACAGTACAGTACTTAACCTGAATAAATAATCTCTGAACTCTCAATCAAAAGAAATCATTCAAGCCATAACTATTATGATGTGTAATGTAGATAATTATTACTTAGTATCTTTTTGAGACTAATGTTCCTATATTTACATGACATGTCCAGGCTAGCTATTAACAAAGTGGATAACATATAGCTCAGTGAAGACTGAGGAACACTTTCCATACACAATATCACTGACCTGTAAAACACCTATCAGTAAATACAGTATACCCCTGTATAGTATGAAACTCAATTTACATAATTATGCTGTTTACAGTACCACATTTTGAGTAGGGCTACACCTGGGTGTAGGGCTTCAGAATATGTATCCAAACATCAAGTGACTCATTGGATAATCAGTTGCAGAAAGAACATTTCACTAAGAGTTATTTATTCTTGAAGAGAAATATTCAGTACAGTCAATTTATTCAGGTAATTGAGTTAAATTTATGAAAGACATGAACAAATTATATTGTATGCTTTTCATTTTAATGTAAAACTTGAAAAGGAGGAGGAAAGCCCAAGTAAAATAGAGAAATAAGGTGCTGTACCTGGGTGGTGAACCTGTTTTGCCCCAGCATTAGTGACCTGCAGCTGCCAGGTCCCTGCTGCCTTCTCCCCCCAAAAGTGGACTGAGAGGAATGGCCAGTCATCAAACTTTTCTGAGAACACATCCCGCGGCCTTTCAAATAACAGTGTAGAGGTGGTGCCTGAAAACAAAAGCACAATTAAACAAAATTAATTAAAGTTATACAGGGTTTATCAGGGAATGTGTATGGTAATATTATCATTAGGAGAATGGTAGCAAAAACCAAAAGTGTACAAGAAGAGGATCAGTGTTTTAGAAAAGGCAGAGGGTGTGTGGGATCAAGTTTTTGCAACAACAACCATAAGTAAATGAAAAGTTTCTGGAGAAGGAAAATAATTTAGCTGTGGTAGAGTATTTATGGATTAAGAAAAACAAGAAAATGCTTCAGAGAGAGTAAATAAAAAAAAAACTGGGATGCATTAAAAATCTACTTAATAAATGGGAAAATGTTGAATGCTGTCCCTGTGTTGAGAGCTTGTTGGGAAGGGCTCAGAGTGAAACTAGGATTATGCTAAGACGGTGGTATGTCCATTTAAATGTTTAGGAAATTCTTTCATTACTTCATGTCTAAACATTTTATCATACTATTGTAAGATACAGATCATACAATAGATGTTGCACATACTGCATAAAAAATGTGTTCATCTAAAATTAGACTTCCAAAGATCTTTGTCAAACATATAATTTACAGGTGAACAAAAACTAAACGTACCAGAGGGGGATTTAAGTTTGATTCTGATGTTTCCACGAGGGAGGAATCGAAGAGAAACTCTTGCTTGTACATGTTCTAAATAACGGACTTCTCTAGAGGTTCCTGCACAGCCATCTGTGGTGATCTCTGCGAACACTGACTCTCCCATAATTGTAGGAATCCCCCTGAGAAGATGAAAACACGTTGATTAGAGGAAGAACATTACAGCTGAATATTCCTACCAATAGTGTCAAGAGGTGCATAATATATTGAGAAACTAGATGAATACAGTATAGTTAATATTGTTTTGATTATTTAGTTATTTTGGGGGATCGGTCTGCTAAAGAGATTACAGCAGTGACACTGGCAACATAATCTTGGGAATTATATCTGGAGAAAAGACATGATAAACGAGAGAAGAAAATTGGAATAAAATTATGATTGTGAGGGACTTAATGCCACATGTTTTAGAATTCCGAGATATCAAGGATGTGTTACCTACTGCACAGTGAGATCTGTGAACACCTGTACATGTACTGTATTGAGAGAATGGAGATCTGCATTAGAATGGAATGCTATGTCACTTTTAGCCCCTTCACTACAGGTATGCCACTTTTAGTATTTTATTTGGCTAATGCGAGACTTTTATTCAGCTCAGAGGCAACCCCATAAACAAGGGGTTAATTATCCAACAATAGTGCCTTGTTCACTGTAACTGAGAAGTCATTTAATTATAAAGTATGATGAAGAGTTTCCAAGATAATAAGACTGCTCTAAGGTTCTCGCCATCTTTCATTACCCCCTTAACTACTGAACATCACTTTTACTACAGTATTTTATTTAGATAATGCCAGATGATTTTCTTCAGCTCAGAGAGATCCCCGTACCCAAGAGATTAAACTAAGTATGTGGACTGTCATACGTCACACACACACACATATTTGTCACTACAGTACAACACTTAAAATCTTTATAGATACTTACTGATCAGTTCGGTCCTTAATACTCTGGCAGACATGTTGAGGTGGAACGGTGGTCCATTTTTCCGCTAACTCCACCAACTTGCCGGCATCCATCAGACCATAGCCAAACTTGTGACTCACTGCAAACATAACATGAACAACTATATTAATGACAGTCCATGACAGCATTTTACAAATGTTGCAAATTAAATTTCAATAAATCTAATCTCATTATCAACTAATTTGCTTCAATACTTCAATAACCAACTTGGTGAAGTACATCAACACACTATGTATTACCTTAATAAAATAAAGTCCTTCAAAGAATTAGCAAAATACTAAAAATTAAAAGATTAATTTTGTGATGGAGGCTCTGGTACACCAGTGACACAGTTTTTCTGGACAGTGAAAATACTGAATAAATAAATTCGTGGAACATAAACAGACACTCACTGATGGTCAGTACAAAGGGGACACAAATTTACCATCAGTGATTAGCTGGACAAACTGAATTATTAGCTTGTCTAATAAACTTGCAACAGAAAAATTTACATATACCCTGTATTATATATATATATATATATATATATATATATATATATATATATATATATATATATATATATATATATATATATATATATATATATATATATATATATATATATATATATATATATATATAGATATATATATATATATATATATATATAGATATATATATATATATATATATATAAACAGTAACAGTACAACTACAGTATTTAGAGCAATGAAAGCTATCAGTGAAGTACTGTAATATACTACAACTGAAACACCATCCAGCCATCCATCAAGCCCACTCCATTCCCAACTCAGTAGGGTGGAGTAGATGCACCAAGCTGCTCATGTACTGTACAGTACAGTACAGTAATTCTGCTTGTTGTACAGTTACTTTATCTTGTTGTCTGGCTTCCGTAAGCTTTATAAACCTAAATATGCACTTTCATTCAGCATAGATTATCCAAGCAATGAGGTAAAAATACAATAATTCTTTAAAAAAGCTATCTTGCAGAACAGAACCTCAAAACACCTGGAAAAACTGGTAGTAGCACTTTCAATAGTCACCATTATTCTCATGTCACCAAAAAAATGGTCATAGTAGTCTGAGTTAAATTAGTGCATACATAAACCATTAGGTTTACACACACCAGGAACTCACATTACCTTACAATGGCTGAGGTTCTGGGTCTCAGTGTGACCTGATTGTATTCCTAGGCTGTTTTGTCCATTGCGATGTTGCTGAGGCTTGTTGCACTCACTTGTGTCTGTCTGTCTACTTCAACATTGTCTCGAGTCTTGTGATGGCTGGTAGTCCATCATGCAGTGAACACATAGCTACGACTTGCTATGCCAGAAAAGCAACACTTATGAGGCTATACATACAGATTAGCACAAAGCCTTGCTAATGCAAGCAAAGGCATGCTCCTAATATCTGACAAACACCACTGATTATCTACCATTACAGGTTAAATAATTACTAAATATTTGATTTAAAATAATGGGAGGTAGTCAGTGATGTTATCATGTCTGGGATGCTCAAAAGGCAATATAGGTACTGTATATGGCTATAATATAGGTACTGTATATGGCTTTAATATAGGTACTGTATATGGCTATAATATAGGTACTGTATATGGCTTTAATATAGGTACTGTATATGGCTTTAAAATAGGTACTGTATATGGCTTTAATATAGGTACTGTATATGGCTTCAGAAAAAAGATACATTAAGGATTTCTTGGCATTATGTTTACATCAAATTTACATTTTGCTTCGAAGAACATAAAATTCTAATCCAAATATTTATGAATAAATCAAAATGCTTATTTAGCAAAACAATAATTATATTGAATGATTCTAAGAACCTGAGACATGCAGTATGGCATTTAGGTTGAAGAGCCAGGAAAAATTATATTTATATTTTATTCATTAGCACAAAATTTCAAAATACAGTACAGTAATCTATCATTCACTGGCACCACCCATGCAGAACATACCCAATCCTAATCCACATTATAATTATCTCTTATCAACAAATTACTCAACATGTACTGGGTAGTTATATGTATTTGAAGAAATGTTATAAATCTTCATAAGGGTTGTCTTTTATCTTAACACTGACTGCAGAGTATTTGGATACTTCCTACCTGTTTTTAGTCCATGAGTTTATCACATATAAGTAGAAATATATTCACAAAAACAGGCAAAGTTTTGGAAATAAGGGTGTGAACATTTGCCTTAAGCTACAGTAGTCTGGGGTAACCTAAAATATCACTTCAAAACTTAGTTAAGTCAAGTCAATTAGTCAGTTTGGGTTGGCATTCTTAGAGCTGGTTGATGTATCTAAAAAGATACACAGGAAAATAAAAATAAAAGTAGTCATCTCTGGAGAGTAGTTTGGAGTATGAGAACATATCATGAATATCTATAAATGTCTTTGACTGGGACATGGTCTGTTATGAAACATGGTAACACCGAAGACAGAAGCCATTCACTGGAGAAACAATCTTCATCCAATGGCAGTCCTTACTGATATGAAGAGAGTGAGAGAGATCCATCAGGTTTGATATCTCTTACTAGGAATGGTGCACTCTACACTATCAGATGGTGAGAAAGTGGGACACTACCCCATTTTGCACTTGACTCCCACAGAAATTCATAATATAGAGACAATATTTTGCATTATACCACTGTGTCATAACCTTTGACACCATTTCATTATAAATTGACATTCCATCAGATTACTGAGACAGGCTTGCCGATATTACACCCACAGATCACCAAAATACTGTACTGTATATAGCCATCCGTAGGTATGACTATGGGTGTCTTACGGTAATCGAACCCGTAAAGCTCTTAAACAGTCTTCTAGCAGTATGGCATTCAGTTTTTTTTTAATATTACCGTGTACTATATATTGTAATATTATAAGTGTTATTAATATTTGCCCTATTGACTCACATATTTTAATTAAATGTCTAACTGTTATGAAGTGTGTCTCCAGTATTGTTTCAATGATATTCCTTTTTATGAAACTGCTTCAAATGATACTTAATTGTATCGAGTTTTGAACTGTTCAAAATAAACTGAAAAGTAGTGGGAATAAAGTGCAAAATGGGGTAGTAATGTACAGTACTGGCAAGTGTTGTGTATGCAAAGGTTCTGTATTTTTAGTACATGTATAAACACACACCCAAAGAGAAGAGAAAACGAAAGAGAAAGACTATCATTTCATCTCCAATTTAGAGTCTTCTTCTTTAATCTCAAGGACAACTACAATCTTCAAGAACACTCAAGTTAATGGGTGAAGGTTGAACAAGGTTGATCACCTAATTCAAACTGCAAAGATAAGGAAGAGGAGTACTTTATTGTCCTGAACTTGTCTATTACAGCAGTAAGATTGAATGAATGACAGTGAATCAAGTAAGTAAGTAAGTAAGTAAGTAAGTAAGTAAGTAAGTAAGTAAGTAAGTAAGTAAGTAAGTAATTAAGTAAGTAAGTAAGTAATTAAGTAAGTAAGTAAGTAAGTAAGTAAGTAAGTCAGTGTGTGTGTGTGTGTGTGTGTGTGTGTGTGTGTGTGTGTGTTTTGTTCTTCATTCCAGATAAACCGCATTGTAGGAGGTAAAGATTTAAATGAACAAAAACTTGGCTCAGACCTGTTTAAACAGATAACCAGCTGAAGCTAACTTATGAATTTCTTGTTATGGAGCTCTTTCAAAACTGCCCTATACAGCACAGTACATATATTAATAAACATAATTATTCAATACAGTGGATGTTTAGTTAGAAATAAATAAGGAAAATGACTTTTATGAAGGTTTTCAGTGGAGGTGTAGGAGAGGTGTGTGTCAAGCTGTTGTCTTCTAAGTATACAGTACAGTACTGTATGTGGATTATTATTTGGTAGCTTGGTTAAAACACACATTTGACTCAATTAAGAAATTTTGAATGCATTTCAATTTTTAAATGGCTTTAAAAAACTAACATCATTTACATAGTTACGAGATGGACAATTAAAATGATCATGCTTCAAGCAACTCCGGGTATGAAAGGCCTAAGGGTTAGTGCAACACTCAAAAGCTATAGCAATCCAGGCTAAGATGCAATAATGCTACATGAAAATTAAATATTGTACCCCTCATGTAAAAGGAATTACTCACCACTCCGTCCAATACCATTGATGAACCAGCCCCTTTCTTGACTCAGTGGCTCAAAGCGTGAAGACATGACCACAAGATGTTGCATATCACGCCATGTTAAATCTGGGTTTGCCTCTAGAGCCAGGGCACACAACCCTGCTGCTAAAGGTGCTGAGGCACTTGTACCTGCATGTAAAAATTACTTTAGTTTCTTGCAACAAATTACATTCTTACTTTAAAAATTAAAAATGTCAAACAAGATATACACTCAAGCTTTATTTCCTATGCATATTTCTGAAAGTGGAATAATTATCAAACTATCCATATCTTCATCATAACAAACTAAACAAAGTATGGAAATCCTATGAGAAAATACAGTGGAAGGTGTACAAATAAGATAAAAAATATAAAAATCTTCTTTTCAGCGCTTATTTCCCATGTAGAGTATCATTAATTTTCCATCACCAATGTTTCCATTGAAACAATATAACATCAGTGTTTTGTCTTTCTTCTCTATTCCTATTACTGTACCTCCTTTCCCTCCCATAATGTATGCTAGCTGTCTCCCTCAACCCTTCCTGCTACATTACCTCTATCACTCATTTTGTCATCATATCCTCTGGTATCCTCCTCATAGTTTTCTCCGGGTACTCCGGTTTCCTCCTGTACTAACACTGGACAATGAAGCTCATGTGTAACAAAAGTACAGACTGACTGCCGTTATGTCCCAAATTTTTTTTAACAAGCAAATGACTAATTTTTTCAAATAAATATGATTTATTTCAAACATGAAATAGAGTACAGTTGAGTCTGGATTTACGCGGATTTGGTTTACGCGTTTCGTCATTTACGCGGTGCCTTGCCAGAATTGAAATGCTTGATTTACGCGGCAAATTTGGTCATTTACGCAGGAAGCGGCCCGGGCAGGGTGCGCACAAGGTCGCCCAGTCATCAAAAAATTACCGGGTTCTTCACCCGCCACCCACCACAGCTGGCCCAAGTCAGTGAGTGATAGTGAGGATATGGACTTATATGGACTTTGAGGGGTTTGACAAAGAGGCCCTGCAAGCCTCTGTGGTGGATAGTGATACAATTGATAAAAGTGATACAGGTGAGGGCCAATAATCTGCCCTCTGCCTCGGAACCAACCCCCCATCCCCATGTGCCCAGCCATCTTTTCTACTAATATAAGTGTTAAAAAACCTAATATTATTGCTATTTCTCTTAATTATTAATTGTGTGTGCATACCATCATAAAATTAAGATGTTATTTTGACTACAAGGTACGTATTGTGTCGGAAAAAGTGGAGTTTGGGGGTCGGCCCAGTCTCTATTTCAATTAATCCCACATGTTCTGTTATTTCATTTACGCGTTTCTCGTTTTACGCGGTACTCCGCGGGTTCAATTGACCGCGTAAATAAAGACCCAACTGTATTTCAAATGCTACTAAGTTTCTGAGTTGAGTTTGTTGATTGATAATTTTTTTTTTTTTAGAACATTCTGAATGGGAAATACTGTACTGATTTATCTTTACGATACAAGATTCTAACAGATTTCAACTGCAAATAAATACTGTACAGTGATGTACTATACAGCACTTACAACTTTGGTATACCTTATGTGCTGGGATATAAGATGCTACTCAATTACTGTGAAACTCAGTTCTATTAAGACAAATATCAAGCCTTCTTCAGAACATTAATCTTTTCTCACCTGTGTGTTCAAGAGTGCACATACGATCAGGCCTAAGACTGCCATCCATATCAACTGTGGCAACACTACTATCGAGTCCTGGTGTTCCTGAACTGTATGTTGTTGCCAGAGTAGAAGAACATTCCTCCAGGTACCATGGCTTAAACCTGCAGTCAAAGTTATATTACATTAATAAAGCTGCCATGGCATCTCTTATACAGTATACTGTACCATTAAATATCTCATTAAATACGAAAACAACAACAAAAGAGAGACATAAATATAGTATATTAACTAAAAACAACAGAACACATGTACGTTAAAGCATGATATACTCTACTATTTAAATTACAAAATTACCAAAAAAAAAAAATATCACCTTGATAATAGTTTTACAGTACAGAATGTAAGCTGGTATATACTGTACCTCATCAATCAGTTATAATACAATTTCAACATATATTTATATCATAACTGTATGAGGAGTTCATGGAGGAATGGGTGCCCCTTGAAACATGTCCACCCACCTGTAGTTCTGTTACTTTTCTTTATCTTTTGAAGTCTGAATGACATGCTACTGCCCTTCATAATACAAATGATGTGTATCTTGTGTGTGTAGAAAAATAAAACACTGTACACACATTAAAATTATTGCCTCTCAAATCTATGAATGACCATTCTTAATATAAAACAAAGGTACCACTGCACCAATAACTATACCCAACTTTATCCATCCTGATTAAAGTGAGCTGAAACAAGAACCTGAGAGGTGTTAATGACATTGTCTTTATGATGTTAACCTTTGGTAGCTGAGACTAATCTTCAAGTGACCTGCCCTACTGTACACACTATTATTATTAACATCCTTCACTGACTAATAACCTATAAACCAGACTAGAAATACTGGACAGATGACCAGAAAAAATGCACAAAATGGTGACTACAGGAATTGCAAAGGCTGTTGGTCTGTGATGGTAAAAACTGTATGGAAGAAGAGGAAAAGCTTATCCATGATTGAAGAATGATTTATTTTTGACAATGCTAGTGTGGCCTGACATATGTCCCTCACACCTTAATAACATGACAGTACAGTACATTTGCAACATAAACCACTGCAAAGTTGGATTCTCATTGATGCACAGACAACCGCATGCACTTCTGAAGCACTTTGGGGATTGTTAGATTCTGTTTGGTTACACTTCTTATGAATGACTAATTTACTATTTTCAAAACTGCATTAAAACAAATATATTACAGAAAATTCTACTAAAAATACCTGATAAAAAAGATAGCGGTACTGAACGTGCCCCGAGGTCCCCCTCCCCCATACTTGTGTGGTCTTTATTACTCACCCTCTCTGTGAAGCTGACGAGATAGACAGTGTGAAGATGGAGTTGGTATAGCCGTCACAGTTGCAGTTATCTGTGTGTCGCCCGCCATTACCAGACGCCCACACGAAGATGGAGCCCTTGCCATGCCGACCCTACACACGGAAAATATTGCTTATTAATAAATGATGAAGAAATACATAAGCCTACTTTTGCCAGATTAAATCTTTACTGATAAAACAATGAATATAAAACATGATATTAATTACGGTAAACCCTCAATAACTCGGCATGTGATAACTCGGAATTCCATATAACTCGGCATGGATATGGTCTCGGAATGTATTAGTATAACATGGGAAATGTTGAGATATGTAAAATTAACAGGGAAAATCTCGGTATATCTGGCCACCTGCATCACCTACCATGCCTCTGTGTCATCTACCATACCTGTGTCACCTACCATGCCTCTGTGTCACTTACCATGCCTCTGTGTCATCTACCATACCTCTGTGTCACCTACCATGCATGTGTCACCTACCATGCATGTGTCACCTGCTATGATGCTTCATTCTTCACCTGCAGTGCTGGTAAGTGTTACTTTCTTACATTTAGTAATTATATGTACACATATATGGGTCAATAACTTTTTATTGTTATATTTCTGTAGGAGGGGGGAGGAAGTGCCTCGATAAGTCAGAACTTGGGATAACTCAGCAAGGCCAGAGCCCCATATGTGCCGAGTTATCGAAGGTTTACTGTATACTGTACACCAATCTCATAATTCAACACATTCCTTGAATATATAACTAGAGTACATACAAAAAATACTGCAAATACAGTAAATAAATGAATACTGTATATCAAAGTATAAATATCAGTGAAATGCCACTATTCCTAGGAAGGTGCTTGTCAAAAATCATGGTACTGCAGGCTGAAATATGGCCAGCAAAATAATCCTTCATTCTGTGCCCGTGACAAAGCTAAAACTTAATATATAAAGAAAGAGTTTACCAGATATACCTACTTGGAAACTAATTTAAATATCTATCAGCAAGAGATCTAAGGTATCTGACAAAAATTATGATACTAACAGAAAAAAATATGCAACAGGCTTTAAACACACTGAATTTCCGCTCAATTAAAAAATGAATACTATGGCAGACTCGGAAGTTCTCATACCCTGATGACACCATTGATGAAGGCTCTCTTGGCCAAGGGTCCCGGGCCATCAACTGTCTTGCCATCGTCCTCAGGTCCCCAAGACGCTGAGAAGATGTCGATGTGCTCGGGGTTGAGGGAAATAGCCCGGGCCTCCACTGCATCATTCACGGTTCCATCCAACATCCTCACACCTGCAACACAGATTACAATACAAATTAAAATGCTGTCAACATCCTAATTTAATCGGAGGCTTACACATAACAATGAGGCTTCTGTGGGACAATGTAACAGTTAAGTAACCAATATTCAACATAGGCTACCTCAGCATACCACTGATAAGAGAGAAAATACCTTTGTAGGCAGTAGGCAGCTATCAAACTTTTTACTTTTACTTTTATCCCCTTCGCCACTGATCGGCTTGTTAGCCGCTTGGGCGATCGGTCACATCTCTGTCACGCACTGTTGGCAAATACTGGGCATGCACCGGCTCCTGAATGTACCTGAGCCCGCTCCAGTGTTGGTCAAGTCTTGTCTTGAAAGAGCTCACACTCGGTGCCGTCACAACACTCTCTGGTAGATTGTTTCAAGAGTTTACAACCCTCACTCCGAAAAAGTATGCCCTCATGGTTTTCTGGACTTGCGGCTTCTTCAATCTTGAGCTGTGACCCCTTGTGGGGCGAGCGTCCGCCAGCTCCAAGTAAGGACACTCAACTGAGTAGTGCCCCCTGAGATGCTTATACACCTCAACTAGGTCCCCCCCTTGCCCGTCTGTAGTATAAGCTAGGCAAGTTCAGGCGCTCCAATCTGTCAGGGTAGCTGAGGTGCCGAAGTGCAGGCACCAGTCTGGTGGCCCTCCTTTGAACATTTTCAACCAACTGACAGTCCCTAGCATATCTCGGGGACCAGATGGGGTGACAGCACTCCAGATGGGGAAGCACTTCACTCCTGAAGATCGTTACGAGGGACGGACCGTCTAGATATCTGAACGACCTTCGTATAAGACCCAACAATTTATTTGCCTGATTTACCTTCTTCTCGCAATGGCCCGAGAACTTCAGCTCATTGTCAACACACACACCTAGGTCCTTCTCACACACAGTCTCAACTAGTGCAGTTTCTTCATCCCGTTGGGACATATGATATGCCTCCTTACCGTTGGTACGCCCCAGGTGCATCCTCTTACACTTCGTGACATTGAATCTCAGCAGCCATTTCTTCGACCATTCCTGGAGCCCACAGAGGTCCTTCTGCAGTTCTTCACAGTCCGCTTGGTTCTTAATTTCCCGAAATAATTTGGCGTCATCGGCAAACATTTGTATGGAGGAGTGTACAACGTCAGGCATGTCATTTACGAAACAAACAAACAACAGCGGGCCCAATACACTGCCCTGTGGTACCCCACTTGTGGTACTACCGCCTGGGAAGATATTGAAAGCATAATGTATTGTCTAATGGTAGACCCTGCTGCCATATGGCATCACGAAAATTGTGACCAAGTCCCAGGTTGCTGATCTGACTTTCTGCCTCATTTACACGCAATTGTAGGTTCTCAATTGTTTCACGTACTACTGACAACACAACATACATATATTGTTTCTCACTTTTGATCTTTTTTTTCTTATTTTTGCCAAGGCTTTCGACAGATCTCCCCATGAAAGGCTGAGAATTAAATTGGAAGGGTACAAGATTCGAGGAAGTGTCCTAGCGTGGATCGGAGACTTTCTGCATGACCGCAAGTAGTGTGTGGTGATAAATGGTACGAAATCTTCATATGTACCCGTAACAAGCTGGGTACCACAGGGCAGTGTATTGGGCCCCGTTGTTGTTTGTTTGCTTCACAAATGCCATGCCAGAAGCTATACACTCCTCCATACAAATGTTTGCGGATGACGCCAACGTATTTAGAGAAATTAAGAACCAAACAAACTGTGAAGAGCTACAGAAAGATCTTCTATGAGCTTCAAGAATAGTCTAAGAAATGGCTGCTAAGATTCAATGTCACGAAGTGCAAAAGGATGCACCTGGGTTACACCAACAGTAAGGAGGCGTATCACATACCCCAACAGGATGAAGAAACTGCATAAATTGAGACCAAATGTGAAAAGGACCTGGGTGTGTATGTCGACAATGAACTTGAGTTCTCGGGCCATTGTGAGGAGAAGTGAATCAGGCAACGAAACTAGTAAGTCTTTGAGAATGTCTTTTAAATATCTGGATGGTCCGTCACTCGTCACGATCTTCAAGGGTGAGGTGTTTTCCCGTCTTGAGTACTGTCTCCCCGCCTGGTCCCCGAGGTATGCTAGACTGTCAATTGATTAAAAATGTCCAAAGGAGGGCCACCAGACTGATGCCATTCTATGGAACCTAAGTTACCCAGCTTATACTACAGACAGGCGAGGGGCGACCTTATCGAAGTGTATAAACATCTGAGGGGGCACTACTCGGTCGAATGTACATACCTGGAGCTGGCGGACGTCCGCCCCACAAGGGGTCACAGGTCAAGATTGAAGAAGCCACAAGTTCAGAAAACTGTAAGGACAAACTTTTTTGGAGTGAGAGTTGTGAATTCTAGGAACAATCTTCCAGAGAGTGTTGTGACGGCGCCGAGTCTGAGCTCATCCAAGGCCAGATTTGACCAACACTGGAGTAGGTTCAGATATACTCAGGAGCCAGTGCATGCACAGTACTTTCCAACAGTGTGTAACAGAGACGCGACCGACTGCCCAAGTGGTTAACAAGCCGATCAGTGGAGAAGAGGATAAAAGTAAAAGTAGGTAAAAGTATAAGAATATATAGCTCACAAAGCACTTGGCATGACAACTATTCAATAAAACAACACTAATATAACAACTGATATACAGTACAGTGGGGTATGCTATAACAAACGGATCCTACTACGAATATTCCTATAACGAACGGTTTTACCTATAAAATTGAGAATGCTATAACGAACGCAACTCCTACAACGAACGCGGATGAATACGGGACTATTTCGCCTGGCGCATGAATATTGTTGTACCGCGACCACAACAAGAGCGTCAGGCGCCATCTTTGTCTCATTGTGTAGCCAGTGCACCACTGTTATTGTTGAAATTTCGTCTTTTGATGTGGAAATTCGCGTTATTTGTATAACTATTTTGTTGTACAAGTATACAATTGTAACAATGAATCGTTCAAAGCGAGTGAGAAAGCTAATAACCCTTGAAACTAAGAAAGAAATTGTAAAGAAACGTGAGAATGGAAGAAGCATTGCGAAACTTAGTGATGAACATGGGATGGCTAAATCGACTATATGTACGATTTTGAAGAATAAAGAGGAGTTAAAAACTGTGCAAGTGGCTAAGGGAATCTTTAGACTTAGCAAAGCAAAGTGTAATGTGATTGAAGAGATGGAAAATTTACTTAGTGTGGATAAAGGAGAAAAAAATGGCAGGTGGTAACATTAGTGAAGCTATAATTTGTGAGAAGGCTAAACAATTGTTTGAGGACCTTAAAGCCAAGACTCCCAGTGGAAGTGATAGTGATGTGCCAGTGTTTAGGGGTACCTGCATGCTGAATAACACTAAGGTAAGATAAAGTACCGTATTTTTTACATTTTCCACAGAATTTTTTCAGTGTTAAGTGGTTGTATTTGGGGGCCTGGAACGGATTAATCCTATAACGAACGAATGCTATAACGAACGAGGTTCTGGAACCAATTACGTTCGTTATAGCATACCCCACTGTATATAGATATATATATATATATATATATATATATATATATATAATATATATATATATATATATATATATATATATATATATATATATATATATATATATATATATATATATATATATATATATATATATATATATATATATATATATATATATATATATATATATATATCTCCTAAAAAAGGAGGATGTCACACAGTAAATATCCACGGGAGGAATGATAATGTCATTGGAAATGTTGGGACATAACAAACAAGTCTAACACATATCATTTTTATAATTAACTCACAAAGACAAGTAAACAAATAGTCAGCTAGCACGTGTCCACAACCAATGAGTTTAATATAATACACTATATTGTGTTTTATATGGGATGACCTGTTACGTCAGATCTGGGTACACGAGTCCAGGAATGAGGTGTGGAAAGCCTCTGTTAGGGGTTGAGGTGTGGAGAGCCTCAGTGAGGGGTTGAGGTGTGGAGAGCCTCAGTGAGGGGTTAATGTGTGGAGAGCCTCAGTGAGGGGTTAAGGTGTGGAGAGCCTCAGTGAGGGGTTGAGGTGTGGAGAGCCTCAGTGAGGTGTGGAGAGCCCCAGTGAAGGGTGAAGGTGGGGATGGCTGGAGGCGGTGCCCCTGGTCGGCCTGGATCACTCACCACTGTCACACACAGATCGGGAAAGTAACTCTTAATTTCTGTTTGCTCGCTGGAATTAGCAAGCCTTTACAGAGAGACGCAGCAGAGAGAAATACTTTGACTCTCAGACCGTGACTTCCCACTCACAGCAAACGCAATCCCGGAGGTAGACTTGGACAGGTTTAGAGCCCGTCCCATTTTACCAAGTGACGCCACCGCCCCCGAGTTTCCACTTTCACAACACACGCTGTACAGTACAGTATACTCCACACAGTTGATCATTTTACTTATTCTTTGTGTAACAGTCATCTTTTAATATGCTGGGGAGGAAACAGAAACGAAAAGATACTAAGGTTTTATATAAAATAATAGGTGCTACTATAAGATTTTTTTTTTTTTTTGCCGCTAACATCGGCTACTTTATTGTGCACCCCACACTCATCCTGTCAGCGGTAGCGCAAAAGGATTACAAAGTAGAGTTTACAACGGGTCATAATAATTAACCCCCGTGGTCAGGATATTATGGCACTGAATGCTACACAGTATTTCAATTACATTATTTGTTTGGTTCTATACATAAAGGGTAACTTATGCACAAATGCGTGAGTACAGGCGTGTGAGGCAGTATGTCTGGCCTCACACTTTGTTATTCACATTTGCGTGAGAAGTATTCAAGCACATTGTGTGTTTGGTTCTATACATGAGAACTGATACAGTTACTAAGTGCAAAAAAGTGGGTACAATCTTAATATGTCGGCTATCTTGCCATTAGAGATGAAGTGTTGTGCCATTTCACACACAGTGTGCTTGGACCTGTCCCTAAAAGGTTCTATCTTCACACAGTCGAGGACGTAGTGTTCAAGTGTGTGGCTGTATGTCTGGCCACACACTTTACATTTAGTTTTGTTTACATCTGCTTGAGGAACATACTGCCAAAGGTACTTATATCCTAACCTTAATCTAGCGGTTACAACATCTTGTAATCTAGTGATCTTGTTACTTGCTCCATATACATGTTTCACTTGATACATCTCATCATGGTAAACTATGGATCGACTAGTGAATGTTTGCACTTATCTACTTGCTACTATAGTATGCGGTCTAACGAGCATACTATAAAGTAGCACCAAAAACTAACATTTTCGAATGTTAAGCTGTCTCCATAAGGCCTAGAATGTATGTATTTACACATTTACACCAAGAACGCAAGTTGAGTGTTTTAGAAGCTCCATTTCTTCTTGTGGGTGATATATGACTGCTGACCCACGTTGAAAGGGTGGCTCCTCTACTGTCACGCATAACTCCTCACACTTCGTTTCACACTCTTCTAAAACACCCAAGTGACAGAATAATTACTAACGAGGCAAGCGAGTACGATGATTGTCTGAAACCCGATGCGGACTATCACTGCTAGCCACACGTAAGATGCACTAACTCCACACGCCGTAAATGAGGCAAGGTAGGGCGGACAGGTCGCGGCTACGATTAGTTCCAGTGCTTTGAAGACAGCCAGCTGGCATTAAAAGTGTCTTGGGATATGATTAACTGGCGCTGGGTCTAATCTCTTACAGTTCTAACAGGCCTTAAGCGTTGATGTAAACCTTAAGAGTCTATGTACCCTATCAGTCCCAACAAACTGGTGCGGATCTATAAATAGCCAAATAAAGGTCTTTGGGGATTCCACTCAGTATGGTATCATAGTACAGTACTAGGGTAGCAGTAGCACTTAATTCACCGCTATCAAGCACAGTGCTAAAACCTTTCACTAAACCCTTGCATACCCGCGGCACGTCTCAACCTTGACACACTGGCTACTTTCACTGGGGGGTCTCCGGTAAATACTCGCCGCAGTTGCCACTTCATCACCCGTGGGCCACGCACAGCCCCCACACTTCACCACACACCCGTTAATATACCAAACTTCAGCGACTGTGCCATGAAAGTGACCAATAAGTAATATGAATGGCCAAGATAACATAGTACTTGCAAACAACTTTATCCATTGTGTCACCAAAGAGCACAGCAGCATGCCAGCACAGCCAGGCGAGGGTGTGTGTGTCTTACCCAACGTGTTCATTATGAGATGAGACCAGCGGTCCTTAGTGACCAACACAGGTTCTTAAATTACCAAACTTTCGAACCTGGAAGTATAAAATTTTCACAAACTGAGCATGGGGGTCCGAAGAGGTGGGGGGGAAGTGCTTTCTTCCCCTCTGGAGTTTCCTGATTTTGTATTTTATTTATTTATTTATTTATTTTTAACAAATGCTAAAGTACCAGCGTTCAGGTCTCACAATTAGGAGGAAGAAGCCTTTCTTGACCTGACAGACTGGCTGGGAGTCTTGTGGAAAAAGCCCGGGGATGTCCATGTCAGTTAGGTCACGATAAACATTAACCCTTATAAGGACTGCACTGTGCCGAACCTCGACATCTACAACACTGTAGTAACTTTTTTTTTCAGTTTTAAAACATTTTATTGGTGATCAGTTTTGAGCTTTAATTTAAAACAAGAGTACAGTATTGTGTCGGAAGCATTAATGGCTGTAGTCATCACGCAACACCGACCCGGCGCACACAACACAATAACACAACGCCTTTACACCACACAACTTAAACCACTCACATTTCAGCTGACAACACTTGCAAGCTGGTTTTATGGGACGGAGTTTTCATTAAATTATAGGTTGAGTCAATAGCTCTATGAATACCAATCCTGACTCATTGACTGGCCAACACACACACTGACTTGACTTAGTATCAATTGTTAATCAAGTTACATAAGAATGTTGTAACTATAACATATATATCTTCAATTTGGTGGACAAACAAGGAAGTACCTAAGTTAATAGTTTCTTTTCGGAGTAAGAACTTTGTCTTAGTTATTTATTCAATTTTGTTTGCACGAGTAAGGACCCTAACAGGGGGACCCAGCCAGGTGTGTGACAGTGAGCCTCGGAGCTGACCCTTATCACGTCTGGCGGCTCAAGGTGTTAACCAGTGTCTTCACGGCGTGGCAGGGGAGGAGGCCCTCACTGTGTACCATACAGCTCCTCCAGGATACTCTTGAGGAAAAGACCACAACAGCCTGCTCACCCACCAGGCTCACATGCTGAACTTGTCTCGGTCTCAAACGAGTATATGCGGGACTTGGGGGCGCCACCTACACATTTACATCCCCGCGTGTTGGAGCACAAAGGTAACTCACGCCGCTGGTATTCGACGTGAAGTGAAAAATATAAAGCTCAGTGTACAAGTAGTTGTGTCATGTTGCGAGAGGATGATGTGATGTTTGTTACACCGCTGGAGTGTAACGTTCAACTAACACGACGTATGGTGAGAGGAGTGCACAGAACGACTAAAAATGAAGCGTTCATAACACCACTATGTGTCACCATACACCAGCTTAGATACAAAACAACTCTAAGCGTCTGCCACTCAATTCTATATTTACACTATCTACAGACTTATTTGACGGGTAATGTTGCTATATCTCCTCTTTTAATATAACAAAATATTTAAATTTGCAAAGCATTATTTTAAACATAACAGCATAAATGTAATACAGTATTCGGGATTCAGATGCAGGCAACAACATCGATTGTAAGTGACCCTGTGATTGGTCTACAACAAGTCATTTGCTAATTGCTTCGACAGTGATAACGTGAAGACTATTACGGTGGTGCTCAACTGGGCTCACGGGTGGCGACTCCGCATTAATTCAGGAGCACTGAACAATGGTCCCTGAACAGTTGTGTATAAATATGAGGTTTGTTTATACAAGAGGAGGGAAGATGAGAGTACCGTCGCCACTCTCACATCTGCTGTAGCTTATGACACCAGCAGTGGCGACCTACTCTCACACCGGCAGAAAATACACACACAGACACATACACACACCGGCAGAAAATACACACACAGACACACGCACACATTGGCAGAAAATACACACACATACACACACGGGGTCTACACAAATGATCTGAAGCAATAATCATGTGTTATACTCGCTTTCCCTGCCAGGCCAGTCCCGTCAACACAACTCATTCAGCGTTAAGGTCAAGCATTAGGTGTGACAAATTCATTTTCAGTTTTACAATTGGTTCATAAATCAAGGCCTTTGTCTGGTCTTTCGTACACCACTGAATAATATAATCCATTAACGTAATAAAAACTTAACAAAAGTATCCGGGTAGAAAGAACCATTAAAAACTAAATAAAAAACATTTATATTATTTTTCAATAACCACAATCTCCTCTGTCTTGCACCCCCCCTCCCCCTCCCTCCCAGCAGCAGATTTGGCGGTAAATATCCTGGGTTGGGTGAGCTAATAAGGCTATATGAACCAATAACAACGAGTGGGCAGAGTGGTGCACCTCCCAATATTTTAGTCTGCCTCCTGCACGGCCAAGATAACCTCACCCGGGTTTTCCGTTGTGTGCTGACGCTGGCCGGAGGGTAATTCCTATTTACCTCTTTGATTACTTCCCTGTTTGAAGAGGAGACAAGTGGCCTGCCCTAATACATGTATTTGTACACCTGAGTCAGCATGGGTGCCTCTGTGTATAATACAATAGTTTTGGGTGTATTTTAAAACCCTTACATTTCGTTAATACATTGAAGTTTGTGCAGCCATTCCTTCATCAAACCAAATTTCTGTGATACATTAGAGATGTTGGATATGAAGGTCATTAAGAGAGAGACATAGTATCTTGCACCACCACGCCAGGCACCTCCTCCACACTTGACTGACTTCCGGTCAAGGCAGAACACCGGCCATAATGGAGTCTGTGACCAACGGTGCCACCACCAGAGGACATATTTTTTACCACCTGAAGAATCTCCACCGGAGTTTATTTCACCTGAAGATTAACCACCCTAGCGCTAACCTAACCAAACCAGAACTCTTTAAAATGTTTGTTATGATAAACGTTGCTCCCCACACACACTCACCTCCTATACTACTGTTGTAAGCGACGCCAACACCACAGTAATCGTTGAAGGCGACAGCGGCCACCTCCCCGGCACAGCGGGTCCCGTGTCGGTTGTCGCCGTTGTCGCGGGGGAACGGGTCTGGGTCCCCGTCGTTGATGTCCGACGACGCCAGCGGGTCCTGTGAACGACAAGGAGAGAAGGAGGGTTAGTGAGGTGATGAGGGGGGTGGTTTTAGTTTTTTATTTTAACACATTTATTGACAAAGCTTGTAGTACAGTTTGCCTATTCTGAGTAATTCAGTCAGGTCTTGACACTGAGGGTGGTATCACTTCTCACTGCCACGCAGGACAGAGGTTCGTGGGTGTAAGGATGGCGAGGGGTAAGCGAGGGGGTGGAGGTAGATGGAGGTGAGGGGAAGATGAAGGGAGAAGAGGAGATGGGGTAAGGAGTAGTGGGGGGTGAAGGGAGGAGTAGAGTTTGGGGGTTGGTGAAGCAGTGAGTGGAGGCAGGAGAGATGGGGGGGATGATAGTCAATAGAATGATGGAGGAGCAATGGTCACTATATGAGGGAGGACGAGGAGGGAGGATGGGCAGGAGGATGGAGCAGGATGGGCAGGAAGATGAGGGGACAGTGAGATGGAGGGGATGGGCAGGAGGATTGGGCAGGAGGAGGGAGGATGGGCAGGAGGATGGGCAGGAGGATGGAGGAGGAGGATAAGCAGGAGATGGAGGGGAGGATGGGCAGGAAGATGGAGGAGGATGGGGAGGAGGATGGGAGGCAGCTGATGGGAGGCTGTGTGATGGGGCAGGAGGATGGAGGAGGATGGGCAGAGAGGATGGGAGGAGACAGGCAAGAGGATGGGCAGGAGGATGGGAGGGAGGATGGGCAGGAGGATGGGAGGGAGGATGGGCAGGAGGATGGGAGGGAGGATGGGCAGGAGGATGGGAGGGAGGATGGGCAGGAGGATGGGCAGGAAGATGGGCAAGAGGCCATTACTGAAATTACCCCAATTTACCAAACCTTCCCACCACCTCCTTATAAAACCACAACACAATAGTCCTGACGATCCTAGAGACGCCCTTACCACCACCACCACCACTACTACCACTATGTTTTGTTCACACACACACACACACACACACACACACACACACACACACACGCACACACCAGGAGAGGTATTACTAGAGAGAGGAAATGAAGCCCAGCTGGTTGATACTGTGTGTGTGTGTGTGTGTGTGTGTGTGTGTGT
>NW_024741901.1:622399-651843 GCF_018991925.1 Homarus americanus | reverse complement strand
TAGTTACGTATTGCCTGTAAAACAAAGAGAGAATAGATGGGGCTTTATATTTGCCTTAAGTCATTCAGTCAATGTTAAGAGTCAATGGATTTACAAGGGAGATACCTGACCTGAGGGCAAGAAGGGAACTCGGGGAGGAAAGAGACTGGGAGGAGGACTGAGAGGAGGACTGGGAGGAGGAATGGGACCTGACAGGGAAGCGACTTTAGGAGAAAGAGCCTGAAGGGGGAGGAGCCTGGGAGAGGAGGAGAGAGACTTGAAAGAAGAAGATGGACCTGACAGGAGTTGGGGAAGGACAAAGGCTTGAGAGAAGAGGAACCTGGGGTAAAGCAAAGCTGAGGGCGGAGGGGAAGGACCTGGAAGAAAGGAGAGGTACTTTGTAGGAGGAGCGAGGAAAGCCACGGACAAGAGTGTTCTCGAGAGGATAATGCCTGAGAGCGAACACTCAAAAGCAAAGCAGATTTTGAATAGTAAAGAGAGCAGTGCCCATGCCTGGGTCACCTCTCTCACGGAATGACACTAGTAAGATAAAGCAGATGAAGCCTACAGTGCCGAGGTTCTCCTTCCTAGTTCCCTCTAACACACTCACATCTTACACAATTTTCTCACACACACACACACAAACACTCCCTGTCACACACTTCCCTCTAACATATCTCACTCTCATAAACTTCCCTTACACATGAACTTCTTGCACACTCCCCTTTCACACAGTTCTCTGTCTCACCACACCTCACACTTCCCGCAAGCACACAAACAACACACACCTTCCTATCACAACAACTCGGGGCAGGAGAGGAGAGGACCATACTCTTGCTAGCCTCCTTCCTGTCGTGACCCTGGGCCTATAGGCTAGGGTGGGTGTGTGTCTGCTTGATGTCTCTCTCACTCCCTGTACCTAACTATCTCGTCAACTATGATTATGAGACATTCGTGGGAGGACATAGTCAAAGGGAAGTATAACGCCTCAGTATGGTTTCATTCCTACACCGAGACTCTACACTAAATACAGGTGCTCTTCGGTGTCTCCAGCAACGGGTAAAATATGACGAGTGTTAATATATAAGTTCTCCTGTTCCCGGCATGAGAGGATATGGACGCTGGTGGTGTAGGTTGTAGTGATCGTTGGAGTGAAAAAACAAGCAACACACACACACACACACACACACACACACACACACACACACACACACACACACACAGTACCCCGAACAAGGCATGTACTGTTCATGGCATTGATCACTCACAAATAGAGGAACAGATGGTACAGCAGGTGAGGAACAGATGGTACAGCAGGTGGAACACACACAACGGGTGTGAACATGGCAGACAGAGCAACAGTGTCGCCTATGGTAACACCGAGGTCTCCAGGGATCGTCCTTCCACAATAGTAAATGGACAACATGACAGCTGGGGGAACTGCTGGGGAGGACATGGCTGGGGGAAGATCTAAGGGTTGGAGGACCTGGCTAGGGGCTGGGGGACTTGGCTGGGGGCTGAGGGACCTGTCTAGGGGCTGGAGGAAGCTGGCGAGGAGGTCCTTAAGCTTGACACAACAGACCTACTACTGTGGTCAAGATTTATTCCAACATGTAAGACAATGTTGCCCAAGTATGAGCCTGGGAGGAGAAGGAAGAGGAGAGGAAGAAGAAGAGGGAGAGGAAGAAGAAGAGGAAGAAGAAGAGGAACAGCAGCATTCCTCCCTACCACCAACAACTTCCCTACCCATTTCCTTTTTCCAACCAACTTACCCGCCAGAGACTTCCCATGAGTCTGGCAACAGCTCAACAAATTGGCTGCGTGTTGTCCCCCTCCCACCCCTAGTGTTCCTCCGCCTGGTGTAACCCTCCCACACTCCTCCCAGGGGGTGAGGTGGCTGATCAGCCAGCCTGTCATGCTGTGTCTACTCCACACCCACCCACCACCACCCACCCCACCACCATACTCCACCTCACCACCATACTCCACCTCACCACCATACTCCACCTCACCACTCATACTCCACCTCACCACCATACTCCACCTCACACCTCACACCCACCCACCACTCATACTCCACCTCACCACCATACTTCACCACCACTCACACCCACCTCACCACCCATACTCCACCTCACCACCACACCCACCTCACCACCATACCCACCCACCACCATACCCACCACCACCACTCCACCTCACCACTCACACTCCACCTCACCACTCATACCCACCTCACCACTTACACCCACCTCACCACCATACTCCACCACCACTATACCCACCACCACATACCCACCACCACCATACCACCCTCACCACCTATACCCACCACCCCATACCCACCTCACCACCACTCCTGAATTCAACACTACACGTAAGGTCTCATCGCTGAGGGTCGCTTATATTTTAACAGCTAATGATCTGACTCAATGTTAACAATTTATCTTTTTTTTCTCACAGTTTTTTTAAAATGTTTTGATTACTGATTAACCTGACCTCGCCAACCCCAAGACCTGGCTAATTACAACATTTTCACCTCCCAGTAATAATGACTTGATGCATAACACAGTCCAAGCACCCCCAGTACAATGACCTGACTTACAACACAGCCCAGCACCTCCCCAGTACAATGACCTGACTTACAACACAGACCAGCACTCCCCAGTACAATGACCTGACTGCATAAAACAGCCTACACCTCCCCAGTACAATGACCTGATTTACAACATAGTCCAGCACCTCCCCAGTACAAATGACCTGATCTTACAACACAGACCAGCACCTCCCCAGTACAATGACCTGACTTATAAAAACAGCCCAGCACTCTCCCAGTACAATGACCTGACTTAAAAAAAAAGCCCAGCACCTCCCCAGTACAATGACCTGAATTACAAAACAGTCCAGCGTCTCCCGGTACAATGACCTGACTTTCAAAACGCCCAGCACCTCCCCAATACAATGACCTGAATTACAACACAGTCCAGCACCTCCCCAGTACAATGACCTGACTTACAACACAGTCCAGCACCTCCCAGCACAAAGACCCATCTGCACAACACAGTCCAGCACCTCCCAGTAATGACTCTGCCCTACAACATAGTCCAGCACCTCTCAGCAGCTCCTGCAAGTAGCAGGTCCTGACTGTACTATGATAAGTGCTTCCCTGTCACGGCAAGGTCTGGGAGAGTGTGTGGTGGCAGGGAAGTGTGTGGTGGAAGAGGAGTGGTGGCAGAAAGAGGGGCAGGAAGAGGGTGGGCAGGAAGTGTGGTGGCAGGCGTGTAAGAGTGGCGGCAGGGAAGTGTGTGTGGTGGCAGGAAGTGTGTGATGGCAGGAAGTGTGTGGTGACAGGAAGGTGTGGTGGCAGGAAGTGCGTGGTGGGGAAGTGCGGGCAGGAAGTGTGGTGGAGGAAGTGTGTGAGGCAGGAAGGTGTACAGCAGGAAGGGCGTGGTGGCAGAAGTGCAAGGGCAGGAAGTGTGGTGGCAGAAGTGTGTGGAGACAGGAAGGGTGTGGTGGCAGGAAGTGTGTGGCAGGAAGTGTGTGGTGGAAAGTGTGTGGTGGCAGGAAGTGTGTGTGATGCAGGAAGTGTGTGGGGTGGCAGGAAGTGTGGTGCAGGAAGTGTGTGGTGGCAGGAAGTGTGGTGGCAGAAAGGTGTGACAGGAAGGCAAAAGGGTAGCGTGTGCAGGAAGTGTGGTGGCAGGAAGTGTGTAGGCAGAAAGTGCAGACAGGAAGTGTGTGGTGGCAGGAAGTGTGTAGAGAGTGACTGTCCCTCCGTTTGTCTCTGCTAACTGAGGGGACCTGAGAGTAATGGCTGTAGGGTACTGGTGGTGGTGGGGTGAGGGGCGGTAGGAGGGGGCAGGCAGAGGGCAGTGGGGTGAGGGGCGGTGGGGTGAGGGGGGGTGGGTGAGGGCGGTGGGTGGAGTGAGGGGCAGGGTGGGTGAGGGGCAGGGGTGAGGGGCGGTGGTGGGGTGAGGGGTGGTGGGGTGAGGGGCAGTGGGAGAGGAAGGTGGGTGAGGGCAGGGTGGGGAGGAGGGGCAGGGTGGGGTGGAGGGGCGTGGTGGGTGAGGGCGGTGGTGGGGTGAGGGCGGTGGGGAGGAGGGGCAGTGGTAAGAGGGGTAGGGGTGGGTGAGGGCGGTGGTGGGTGAGGGGGTGGTGAGGAGGGGCAGGGTGGGGTGAGGGCAGTGGTGAGTGAGGGGCAGGGGTGAGGGGAGTGGTGGGTGAGGGGCGGTGGGGGTGAGGGGCGGTGGGGAGGAGGGGCAGGGTGGGGTGGGTGAGGGGCAGGTGGAGTGAGGGGCAGTGGGAGAGGGGCGGTGGGGTGAGGGTGTGGAGGAGGGGCAGGGTGGGGTGAGGGGCAGTGGTGGGTGAGGGGCAGGGAGAGGGGCAGTGGTGGTGCAGCAGGGTGGGGTGAGGGGCGGTGGTGGGTGAGGGCGGTGGTGGTGAGGGAGTGAACTGAATGAGGAGAACCCTGCTAACTCACTCACCTCATACTCACCAAGGTTACACCAGCTGACCCACAGGCGACGGTGCCTCAATGCGGAGAAATTACTCTGAGACCTTATTGCATCTAAGCGTTGTCTCTTATTCCCACTAAGAACAACTTAACAAACATTTATCATTAGAATTAGTTGAGACTTGGACTCACATTCTTTATTATCTTTTTTTACACATTTTCTGTTTAATTTTCCGTGTTTTGTTATTGTGTGTTTAAGTATTTTATAATTTTTACTTGTCAATTTTAAATGATTTTTTATTGAGATTTTTATATTGTTTCCATTTTTTTTTGGTGACATTTTTTTCTTATGTTTTTTATATAATTATATACGCTATTTTTTATCTATACACCCCTTGTGTATATAATTTTCCCTATTTTTATATTTTTACAAACTTTTTCTGCAGTGAAGAGTGACATTACCCACATGAATCTGACCGACGTATCTGTATGTATGTATGTATGTGTGTATGTGTGCATATGTGTATATATGAATGTACATGTATATGTGTATATATATGTGTTTATGTATGTATATGTGTATGTGTGTGTGTGTGTGTGTGTACATATAGGTATATGTACTGTCAATGAATATGATGCATCTCTTTGTGTACGAACTCTGTCCTGCATGCAGTGAACAGTGACATTACCCATATGAATCTGACCTCGTACATTTATAGCTGTTAATGAATATGATGTATTTCTTTGTGTATGAACCTGTCCTGCGTGGCAGTGAGAAGTGATACCACCCTCAGTGTCAAGACCTGACTGAATTACTCAGAATAGGCAAACTGTACCACAAGCTCTGCCAATAAATTTGTTAAACTAAAACACGCGCTTTTTCACAGGAGAGGAGAGAGAGAGAGAGAGAGAGAGAGAGAGAGAGAGAGCTTGATCTTCCACTAATCGTCTTGTTTCCTGTCTAAGTCCTCGAGTGTTGTCTCCAGGTGAAATGGGCCCCAGTCCCATAGACCCCTGTCCTTATAGACCCCAACTTAACCTGACCAAACCTAACCTGACCTGCTGGCCATTAGGATTGTGAACTAGTAGATCATGGTCCGGGGCTCTTAGGACTGGACCCTTATCTTAATGGTCAAGTTAGTAGATATTAAAACGGTGTCTTCCAGGACCTGGGGACCCGTGTAGCGATCCAACCTCCCACTACTAACCTAACCTAACCTATCTAGCGTAACCTAACCTTTAACCTAACCTCATAACCTAACCTAACCTAACCTAACCTAAACAAACTTCACTCTCCGCTCGCTGGTAATGTGAAGTATTTTCCTCAAACGCCTCGACCACAGCTCAGGTCTGGACAAAGTTTCACCGACATTCATCTAATTTCATAAAGTTTAGTTCAACATGACAACTCGTTCTCTTATGTGAGGTATACAGTATACTTTGTGTGTGTGTATGTGTGTGTGTGTGTATGTGTGTGTGTGTATGTGTGTAGTTCTTCCCTCTAGTAACAGGGAAAAGATGGGGGCTGATTCTAAGGGGATATTATGCATGCAAGACTTATCCTGGTGTGGTGTACAGTGACCCGAGGGGGGGGAGGGGAGGATTATAACCCCTTATAACCCCCTTGATGCTTAACCTTCACCAGATCATGGGTTAACTCCCCTTCCACCCACCCCTTTAGCAGGATGTGAGTGCACCGACAGGTTGTTCCATCATCGGCACGACAGTGTATGAGTGTATGAGAGTCAGTTCACAAGGAAGGGAGGAGAGAGGTGGGGGGGCGCAGTCTGCCACTTCGGTCGGGAATCAAAGCTATGACTAATGGCTTGCGAGGCGAACGTTCTAACCAGTATTAGAGACATTGTAAATAAACATGAATACAAGTAGCAATTACCGAGTGACAATGGCTTGAAACAGCAGCAGTAACAGCACAGACAAAAGCCTTCATTAGAGAGAGGTAAAGGAACATACAGTGAACATACAGATTAATGTAGGATTGTACGAGTTGAAAGAAAAACACGTAGTGTAGTAACTCCTCCCCAGATGGTGTTAGAGGGACCTCACGTGATGTAGTAGTTCCTCAGATGGTGTTATGAGGGACCTGACGTGGTGTAGTAATTCCTCGCAGATGGTGTTATGAGGGACCACGGTGTAGTAATTCCTCACAGATGGTGTTAGGGGGACCTCACGTGGTAATTACCTCACAGATGGTGTTATGAGGGTCCTCACGTGGTGTAGTAATTCCTCAGATGGTGTTATTAGGGACCTGACGTGGTGTAGTACCCTCACAGATGGTGTTATGGACCTGACGTGGTGTAGTAATTCCCCACAGATGGACCTCACGTGAATTACCCGGTGTTATGAGGGTCTCACGGGTGTAATTACTCACAGATGGTGTTATGGGGACCTCACGTGGTGTAATTACCTCACAGATGGTGTTATGAGGTCTCTCACGTGGTGTAGTAATTCCCTGATGGTGTTATTAGGACCTGACGTGGTGTAGTAATTCTCACAGATGGTGTTATGGGGACTCTACGTGGTGTAGTAATTCCTTCACAGATGTGTGTGTGTGTGTGTGTGTGTGTGTGTGTGTGTGTGTGTGTGTGTGTGTGGTACAGGTCGTTGCATCCAGACAACATGGGCTAAATTTTCTTCAGCCAGCTTGATCAGTAAGTAATGGTAACA
Organism: Homarus americanus; assembly: GCF_018991925.1. Lineage (NCBI taxonomy): Eukaryota > Metazoa > Arthropoda > Malacostraca > Decapoda > Nephropidae > Homarus > Homarus americanus. Next base: position 644,729 of record NW_024741901.1, on the reverse strand, counting down.
ACGGTTTGGTAACATTTAACCTGTGGTGAAATATTGATGGCCTCCCAATAAGAGATTCCTCGTGTTAAAACCCTCTGGTAGAATAGTGTACAGGTAAAATAGTGTACAGGTAAAATAATGTACAGGTAAAATAGTGTACAGGTAAAATAGTGTACAGGTAAATAGTGTAGGTAAAATAGTGTAGGTAAAATAGTGTACAGGTAAAATAGTGTACAGGTAAAATAGTGCACAGGTAAATAGTGTACAGGTAAAATAGTGTACAGGTAAAATAGTGCACAGGTAAAATAGTGTACAGGTAAAATAGTGTACAGGTAAAATAGTGCACAGGTAAAATGTCAACTAAAATGGAGATTATTTTTCAATACTTTTTATAAACCTGAGTTTGATTATATTAACTTTATTGTGTCCTCGTAGGGGGGGTCTAAGGAAGATGGTAGGTGGGGGTTGAGGGAGGAGAAGTAGGTAGCTGAGAAAAGGAGGAGCTGAAAGAGGAAAGGAGGAAGAGGAGGAGGGGCTGAAGGGGAGAAGGAAGGGGGGTTGATGAAGGAGGTAAAGGAGGGGCTGAACGAGGAGGAGAGGGTTCAGAGAGGAGGAGGAGTATCGCAACTTAGAGAGTTCCGAAGATTTGCATATATTCCCCAGTAACTTCAACCTCCTATTTACATATCTACGAATGCCTGGTTTAGCAAGAAGTGTCGCCCTGAATACCTGGTCTGTCTCTGTTTAGGTTTATATTGGGTATACACTGTAGGTCCGAGGGGTGTTTCTGTGGGTGGGGAACGCTGGGACTGGTATTGACACTGACTATATACTGATGCTGGACTTAAACGTAAAGTGTTTATTTGCTGCATGTTTAAGGTAACTATGTGAGCTGTTGTCCAGTCTCAATTTATTATTGTGTTTTTAAAGCATAAGATCTTAAATACGTATTGCTGGACTAGTAAGAAGGAGTGATACGGTCATATTAATCAACACGAAGAATAAATTTAAGGAGAAAGTGTAATATTAAGGTTGACAAGAAAATCATCGTGAAATTGAGGTGGTCTGCAGTATGGCAGTTGTGTGTTTATCATTCTCACCTCCACCAGGCAGTATCTCAGGCCCAATTGCCAGGATATCGTTGGAATAGTACTCTAGGTTTCAACATCATAGCGAGATTTGGTGCCATAAATGGACTTGCTGCTCTATATCATGTGTGTGTGTGTAATAATAATAATAATAATAATAATAATAATAATAATTAACGGTTTATTGAAAGTTCTTCAGCCCGAAGGCTGAAAAAAATATACATTGACATAAATGACTTATTACATACATTGGTGGTTTAATGTGCTGCCTTCATTAGAGAAAGGTAAAGGAACATACAGTGAACATTCAGATTAATGTAGGTGTTGAACAGCAAAACACGTAGGTAGTAACTCTCTCCCAGATGGTGTTAGGAGGACCTGATGTGGTGTAGTAGTCCTCATAGATGGTGTTACGAGGGCCTCACGTGGTGTAGTAACCCTCACAGATGGTGTTATGAGGGGCATCACGTGGTGTACGAATTCCCTCACAGATGGTGTTATGAGGACCTGAAGCGGTGTAGTAATTCCACACAGATGGTGTGTTATGATGCCTGACGTGGTGTAGTAATTCTCACAGATGGTGTTATGAGGACCTCACGTGGTAGTAATTCTCACAGATGGTGTTATGAGGGACCTGACGTGGTGTAGTAACTCCTCACAGATGGTGTTATGAGGGCATCACGTGTGGTAATTCCTCACAGATGGTGTTATGAGGACTTGACGTGGTGTAGTAACCTCACAGATGGTGTTATGAGGAGGTGTGGCCCCAGGCCTTCCTATCGTAGACGGATTAACACATCGCTGGTTGTTGGGTCTCACGGCCGTTATCACTGGGTACCTGGGACCCTCACTGTGTGAAGGCATCTTGAATACGACTTTACTGTTGAGTTGTTCTCACTGACTCGCACTGCTACACCATTGTTCACCTCTGTTTAACACTGGTTCCATTCCTTTCCCAAATGAAATTGTAACTTCTGCCGAGAACTCCTGTTGATACTCCGGTGGGGAGAAGTGGTTCAGGGGAGGGGTTGGTATGGGCCAACCTTATCGTTGATCCGGCTGCTCCGGAGAGGAGCGCAGGTACGTCTTGACCCTTCGTGGTCAAGGATGTGTGTGTGTGTGTGTGTGTGTGTGTGTGTGTGTGTGTGTGTGTGTGTGTGTGTGTGTGTAACACTAATATAGACTATCTCCCTAATAAACATTAGTACAATTATATTTATCACATCTCCACTCCTCCTATGGAATCACTATCACTACAATATCACTACCATAATTACACATAAGAACATGAAGCTAGGATGCTATATATGCGTTTAGAAATTGCCCTTGAAAACGGACACCCCGTTTCCATTTGGCAGATGTATATTCTGTTCGCGAGAACAGGACAGAAAGATGGCTAACAGCGCATCGAAGTGAAGACGCTATTTAGATGAACAGGAAGATTTTCCTGGTTTTGTATAAGATCATGCGTAATGCACAGGAAAACGGTCAAGGAGACATAGATGGTGGGCGCATAAATTGCTGCTGAATCGAAACAAATTTGGAGCCTACAATACTTTGGTGAAAGAGCTGTTTGGATAAAGAAAAATTCCAAGAATATTTTCGGCTAAGCAGACAACAATTCGCACATGTTCTCGCCTTGGTTGGGGAGGATCTGTGGAACACTGAGGAACAGAGAGAAATATTTGCCCAAAGCAACGACTTGTACATAAGTATGAGGTAAGTTATACTATAACACAGGAAATAATAGGAACCATAGATAAATAATAAGTGCATTGAGACCACGAACTTTCATTTTAGAACAAATGTCAGAAATGTATGGATCTAGTAAAATGAAACATAAAGATTGATGCCTACTGAATTACCTGAAAATATAATACTAGGATTCTAAATATATAATATAAATGAATTACAAAAATATGGTATTTTGTTGGGATATACCGAGGAACTGATGAAACAGTTGCTAAGTTTCTAAGAACACTGCAGATAAATGCTGTATAAAATAAAAGTTGTTTTGTTGGCCACATTTCTTATATTTAGAATGCACAGCTGTGGCAAGAATATCTGATGTCTCGGTGAGGAGAGCAAGTGTATGGAACAGGAACTAGTGACGTCACAGTGTGGGATTCCTCGTCCATTTCCATGAGGTATTGCGTTTCAATCTCTACAGTGACCGAGGATCGATTTAAATGTACTGCAAATGTACAACGCTATCGCTCCCGCGTGAATGGAACCTAGTTTAAGAATGGAGGAAACTACAAGCAGGTCTATCGGCCCATACTAGGCGGCCCTGTTCACCCAACCTCTATCGCTCATATATCCGTCCAATAAATCTTTAAAGCTACCCAGCGTGTTAGAGTTAATGATAAAGTTCGGTAATTTCTTCCACTCATAAACTACTCGATGTTCAAACCAAAGTTTACCTATCTCGCGCCAAATCTAAATTTGTCCAATTTTACACAATTGTTAGGGTCCGCTTGGTTAAATAGTTTGAGTACCTTGTTATACCAGCTTTGGTTAACCCAGACTTCCATTTATACAACATCCCTACCATACTATACAAGCACTACTACAACATCACTATTACAATTATACAACCACCACTACAACATCAGTGCTATAATTATACAACCACCTCAACAACATCACTAACAATAATTATATAACCACCACTACAACATCACTACCATAATTATAACATTATGACATCATTACCCTAATTATACAACCACCTCAACAACATCACTACCATAACTAGACAACCACCACTACAACATCACTACCATATATAACCACCACAACATCACTACCACACTTATATAACCACCGCTACAACATCACTACAACAATTAAGCAACCAACGGTACAACATCACTACTACATTTACCTGTATATAAACCACCGTTATAACATCACTACCACACTTATAACCACCGGTACAACATCACTACCACACTTATATAACCACCGCTACAACATCACTACCACACTTATATAAACCACTGCCACATCACTACCACACTTATATAACCACCGCTACAACATCACTACCACACTTATATAACCACCGATACAACATCACTACCACACTTATATAACCACCGCCAACATCACTACCACACTTATATAACCACCACAACATCACTACCATTAATTTATATAACCACCGGTACAACATCACTACCACACTTATATAACCACAGCTACACACACGCTACCACACTTATATAACCACCGGTACAACATCACTACCACACTTATATAACCACCGTACAACATCACTACCACACTTATATAACCACCAGTACAACATCACTACCACACTTATATAACCACCGCTACAAATATCGCTACCACACTTATATAACCACCGCTACATCACTACCATAATTATATAACCACCGTTACATCACTACCACACTTATATAACCACCGGTACAACATCACTACCAAACTTATATAACCACCACTACAACATCACTACCACACTTATATAACCACCGCTACAACATCACTACAACACTTATATAACCACCGTTACAACATCACGACCACACTATATAACCACCGTTACAACATCACTACCACACTTATATAACCACCGGTACAACATCACTACCACACTTATATAACCACCGTTACAACATCACTACCACACTTATATAACCACCGGTACAACATCACTACCAAACTATAACCACCGGTACAACATCACTACCACACTTATATAACACCAATACAACATCACTACCACCTTATATAACCACCACTACAACATCACTACCACACTTATATAACCACCGGTACAACATCACTACCACACTTATATAACCACCGGTACACACTACCACACTTATATAACCACCATACAACATCACTACCACCTATATAACCACCACTACAACATCACTACCATAAATAAAACATCATTACCTAATTATACAACCACCTCACAACATCATTACCATAACTAGACAACCACCACACAACATCCTACACTTATATAACCACCGTTACATCACTACCACACTTATATAACCACCGCTACAACAAACAAATAAACCACCAACATCACTACATTCTTACACCGTTAACATCCCACACTTATATAACACCGACAACCTCCACACTTATATAACTACCGTACAACATCACTACACACTTATATAACCACCGGTACAACATCACTACCATATATAACCACCAATAACATCACTACCACCATATAACCACCACTACAACATCACTACCATATAACATTATGACATCATTACCTAATTATAACCACCAACAACATCATTACCATAACTAGACAACCACCACTACAACATCACTAACATATATAACCACTGTTATCACTACCAATTTTATATAACCACCACTACAACATCACTACCATATATAACATTATGACATCATTACCCTAATTATACAACCACCCAACAACATCATACCCTAATTATACAACCACCTCAACAAAAACCATAACAGACAACCACCACTACAACATCACTACACACTTAAACCACCGTTATAACATCACTAACTATAACTACCGGACAACATCACTACCACATATATAACCACCCACAACATCACTACCACATATATAACCACCAACATCACTACCACACTTATATAACCACCGGTACAACATCCCTACCATAACTATACAAGCACTACTACAACATCACTATTACAATTATACAACCACCACTACAACATCAGTGCTATAATTATACAACCACCTCAACAACATCACTACCATAATTATATAACCACCACTACAACATCACTACCATAATTATAACATTATGACATCATTACCCTAATTATACAACCACCTCAACAACATCACTACCATAACTAGACAACCACCACTACAACATCACTACCACACTTATATAACCACAGTTACAACATCACTACCACACTTATATAACCACCGGTACAACATCACTACTACATTTACCTGTATATAACCACCGTTATAACATCACTACCACACTTATATAACCACCGGTACAACATCACTACCACACTTATATAACCACCGCTACAACATCACTACCACACTTATATAACCACCACAACATCACTACCATAAATAGACAACCACCACTACAACATCACTACCACACTTATATAACCACCACTACAACATCACTACCACACTTATATAACCACCGCTACAACATCACTACCACACTTATATAACCACCGGTACAACATCACTACCATAATTAGACAACCACCACTACAACATCACTACCACACTTATATAACCACCGGTACAACATCACTACCATTAATTAGACAACCACCACTACAACATCACTACACACCACTTATTATATAACCACCGCTACAACATCACTACCACACTTATATAACCACCGCTACAACATCACTACCACACTTATATAACCACCGCTACAACATCACTACCACACTTATATAACCACCACTACAACATCACTACCACACTTATATAACCACCGCTACAACATCACTACCACACTTATATAACCACCGGTACAACATCACTAACAACCACCGTTACAACATCACTACCACACTTATATAACCACCGGTACAACATCACTACCATTTAACAACCACCACTACAACATCACTACCACACTTATATAACCACCACTACAACATCACTACCACACTTATATAACACCACTACAACATCACTACCACACTTTATATAACCACCACTACAACATCACTACCACACTTATATAACCACCACTACAACATCACTACCACACTTATATAACCACCACTACAACATCACTACCACTCTTATATAACCACCACTACAACATCACTACCACACTTATATAACCACCGCTACAACATCACTACCACACTTATATAACCACCGGTACAACATCACTACCACACGTATATAACCACCACTACAACATCACCACCACACTTATATAACCACCACTACAACATCACTACCACACTTATATAACCACCGGTACAACATCACTACCACACTTATATAACCACCACTACAACATCACTACCACACTTATATAACCATCACTACAACAAGTAAACAACGACCAGTACAACATCACTACCACACTTATATAACCACCGTTACAACATCACTACCACACTTATATAACCACCGTTACAACATCACTACCACACTTATATAACCACCGTTACAACATCACTACCACACTTATATAACCATCACTACAACAAGTAAACAACGACCAGTACAACATCACTACCACACTTATATAACCACCAGTACAACATCACTACTAAAATTATAAAATATATCATTACTATCAGAGTTGTGAGTAGTCACTATTACAGCATTAGGTAAGACGACTATCATCAGGACCTCTTACTACATTTTTCTCAGCCTTATGAATGAAAGTTGTGAAGGTACCGGCCAAGACTTGACAAAATAATATGAGAAAATGACTTGCGAGAGTTTCGAAGCCGACGTAAGTCTGTGGGAAGACTTCGAAGACAGGGGTCCAGGAAATATATCCTGCAGCGAAATAAAGGATATAATAAAAAATAACCTGCCCTCAGCATCCTCCAAGTCATACTACTGTGCCGAAGACGATCTTCCCCTCGACAAGTTTCTGACTGGACTACAGATAAAGAAAGTACTTGGTTCTGGAGCCTGTGGAACAGTTTTCCTCGCTAACCTCAACAACCAACCGGTTTGTCTTAAGCTTGGTGCTGAGTCGTCCCTGCAGTGGACTTTTATTAAAGAAACTTGTCTCATGGAGCGTCTCGATGGCGCTGGTGGAGCTCCAGTCGTGATGGCATCTTGCGCAGATTTCCCAGCCATAATTATGTCTTTTTGTAAGGGAAAAACTTTAGATATGCTGCTTGACAACGAACAGTACACAGTCGCTACCTGGTTAAAAATTTTCATAGCAATAGCCTCCAGTCTGGGAGAGGTCCACGACAGAGGAGTGGTCCACAACGACTTTAAATAAGATAATGTTCTGATCGAAATGCTGGATGACGGATCCATTAAAGCCAACTTAATAGATTTTGGTCTAGCAAAATATAATGGAGACTGCATAAACTTTGAGTGTAAGGACCACACCTTATTCCCTCACTACGCCCCCGAGGTCCTAGCCGGCAAGCCCTGTTCTCCAGAGGGTGACATCTATTCCTTAGGTTATGCAATTTTTCAAGTTTTTGAACAATTGAAAGATGATCACCTTATAATAGACTGGCCGTCAGATGTAAAGACGCTATGTACGGAAATGATGGATAAGGATGAACCATGGCGGCCGGAAATCGAGGTTATAATAGAAACGTTGGTCACATCTCTGGAGGACTTGTCATCCTCCATTGACGAACGGAAAGTGGAAAACGCAGAGCTGGGTTCTACCTCACTAGGATTCGAGGTTGAGAAATCAAGCCCTCCCGACTGTCCACAGGCTTTGCCTTCCTCAGATAATCTTGAGAAAACGGAAACCCCAGAGCTGGGTTCTACCTCACAGGACCTAACCTTGTATACGACACCTGCAACGACTGAACTCTTATATATTTATATATTTTTATGTATACTTCAGTATAAATAAATATAATTTTTAGTTATGTCTATTTTATATACCCTACTACTTTTAACCCTGCATTTGATGACGCACCAATTTTGACCATTCATTTCTCCTCGCTCTCTTCATTTTCATTTCTTCTTTCGCTACCTTCCTCCCTTACAGTCATACACCATACACCTGGTGTAGGTAGATAGCCTGGGTGGCCACAGCTGCAACAGAGACCCTGTTGAAGGTGACAACTGTGGCCTGGTGAAATATCTCCTCTCTATCTTCTACCAACGAAGTGTAGATATGTGTTCATTTAAATTATTTTCACATGCAATAAAAAAATTAATAATAATTAACGGTTTATTGGAAGAACGCGGCAGCCGGAAGGCTGAAAATATTCAGTTGCAAAATTGGGGAATGGGTCCCTTGATTGACAAATAATATACAAGTAACACGTGATACAAATATGAAATACAATCAATATGTGGGGAGAAGGGCATAATACAGGGCATTTCAACATAGTGACAGTGCAAAAAATGTAATATTGACTGGGAGTGAACACATTGGTCGATTACAGGTTACTGATAGGTTTTACAATGATTGAGACTGGGCTGTTCTTACAGCGATCAGTACGTGCTCATATGGGCTGTATGCAGTTGTGGTGTCGAACAGCAATTCGCGGTCGAGGGACCTAGGATGGTAGTAGGAGCCGGTGTCGAGGATGGTGCAGAAGCTTCTCACCAAATTTGCAGATGAGGTCGTGTTGATGGTCAGAGAGAGCCTAGAGGGTCAGTGTGTTGATCGCTTCTTTATATGTAGAGTAGGAAGGGGAGGAAATAATCCTGCATGCTCTCTTATTGCACTTTCTTTAGGAGTTTACGTTGCGTGTCATTTAGGGAGTAAGACTAGGCATGGGAGGCATAGGTGAGTTTGGGAAGCATGAATGTTGAGTAACCACTGAGGAGCTCGAGCGCAGCAACTCCGTGGGACTTGAGTCGGTGGAGACGGAAACTGGAGAATTTGACAACTTCAGTACCGTGTGTTTGCCAATTTAGTAAGTTATCTATATTGACGCCGATGAGCTTATTGGAGTCTACAACCTGGAGTGTGTTGGGGCCTAGAGTAATGGAAGGAGCTAGGACAGCGTCGGAGGAGAGGTTGATGTGCATAACCATGGTCTGGGTATGGTTGATGGTAACGTGGTTGTTGGTGGCTCAATTTTGGAGACTTTTCAATAGATCCTGGAGGGCGGTCTAGTCTGGAGCCGAGTTGTTGACACTGATCCCAATGGTGAAGTCGTCGACAGGTTTCCAGCGAACAGAGGTTTCTCTTAGGGCATCATTGTTAAGCATGAGGAAGCAGGGCGGTCCCATCTTGGTGCCTTGGGGGACGTTACAAGTGAGTGACTGAAAAGTGGAGACAGCCCCTCGCAAGCGAACGGCTTGGCGTCGGTCACTGAGGAAGTCTGTAAGCCATGGTACAAGACTTCTTCGAACCCGAGATCGATAGTTTTTTATGAAATAAATTGTGGTCTACTAGGTCAAATGTTTTGGTGAAGTCAATGAAGACGACAGCCACAGACGTTTTTCGTTTTTCCAGATGGCGGCATATGTAGTCGAGAAAGCTGACAAGACAGTGAATGGCGGAGGAAGTTTTCATATTGCCACCTGCTGAGGATCCATGGTGCCTGCAATATCAGCATAAGCCTAGTCAAACACGAAACTTTCACAGATTAAGATAGGTACTGGGGTAATTGCAATGGATCGTAGTTCATTTTAGGATTGTGGGCTGGTTTACTTGGGCACTGGTGACACACATGAGGTCTTCCAGTCAGCTGGGCATCTTGCCTGGCTGAGCGAAGCATTGATGATAGAGCAGAGGGGTTTAGCTAGTTTAGGGAAGAACTCTTTGTAGGGTTTCATTGGTAAGTCAATGGGGGTGGTGGAACACTTTAACTTCAGTTTGTCCAGGCGTTATGCTACTTCAAATTCTTCTACTAAGTCAGTTGGAAAGGGAGCTCGTAGGTAAGGAGGGAGACTGGTTGTGTGTGTGTGTGTGTCCTGGCCTCGACAACTAGAGAAAATGCCATAAAGAAACACCATAGCCTCACCAATAGTAGTAGTAGGAAGCTACCAAACAGGGAGGTACTACCTCCTACAAAAATATTGAAAGCTTAATGTGTTTTAATTGCAGACCCTGCTGCCATATGACATCACAAAAATTGTGACCAAGTACCAGGTTGCTGATCTGACTTTCTGCCTCATTTACACACAATTGCAGGGTCTCAATTGTTTCTCCTACCTTGACAACACAACATACATATATCGTTTCTCACTTTTCATTTTTGTATTTCTTCATTTTTGTATTTCTTTATGCTTCTTTATTATCATTAATGTTGTTATTATTAATATTGTTGTCATATTTATTTATTTTTCTCGAATTTTTAATTTTTTATTAAAATTTTTATTTACTATGAATTATTATTATTTTATTTTTAATTTTGTATTTTTATTATAAATTTTATTTACTATGTATTATTATTATTATTATTATTATTATTATTATTATTATTATTATTATTATTATTATTATTATTATTATTATTATTATTATTATTATTATTATTATTATCACATTTTCGCCCCCCAGGCCCCGATGTGGGCCAGTGATCTGTGACCGGGTGGGATAATCCCCGAAAACCCCCCACTATAAACCAGTATAATGGCGGCATTATAACCCAGTACCACTATAAATCAATACCACATCCAAACAATACAACGCAGAAGCATCATTAAACACTTATAGTAGAATCCAACCTCACATCTTAATAGTCTAACGCCAACTGTCATAGACTGTAAGATTCGTGTACTTATAAAGCCATAAAAAAAACACTCAACATGGGATCAATACTGAATACATATAAATTGATTCAATATACAAGTGCACCAATGTCATAGATTACAGGATTTATACGTCCCTATAAGTTACGAAAACAAACATTCCTCACGCCTCGTCATAGCAGGTGAGTAGCAGGCCTAGCTGGAACCCACACTGAGGGCCAGAGGCTTCTTCACTCTCGACAGGGAAGATAAGAGCGTATGAACACAGTCACTCGAGGCACCAGTAAGTGGCAAAGAATGGCTGGGGTTGGGCGCGTGCCACAGCATGGCGTGGTACCCTGGAGGCCCTCTGTGTTTACCCAGGTGATGAGTTCCGCCTTTCGTATTGACTCTGCTAATCATTCAATATACTCATTATCTGGGCTGATACTTGAGCACTCACCGTGCCTAAGTCAAAGTGGGTGTGTGTGTGTGTGTGTGTGTGTGTCGCCAGGTCAGATAAAAAATAACATGACTCTGCAGTCTTGTATTTCTTACTGATTAAGACTTAAAAACGGACACTCCAACCAGAAAAGAATGTCAGTGTTGGCAGAAAGAGGGCGAACGTTCGTCTGGCGTTACTTGTATAATCATTTCACTTCGGAATAAGAACTACCAGGCGCTGTTGATCGTTTGCGCTGGCACTGCTTATACTACAGGGTATACAGTATTTTATTAAAATGTTGAAATTCAACTATACACATAGAGCATAAGATTCCAAGAAAAATAATTTTACGAAACCCCCTTTGATTGGCATTAGCCCCTGATAAACCAATAAGAACCATTGAATTACATGACGTGACCGATTTGAAGCCTATTTGATTGGTCAGTATATGATTCACTTATATACCCGACTTTACGAACACACATACCTCGACAGTCTGTTAGGCAGGGTGCTCAGTGCATGTTTTACTTCCCTGAGTTAACCTTCAGTCAGTCGCGCCGTGTATATAATTCATTAAATAACTTCTATGGAAATGTCTTTTACTTTTTATAGCTTTAATTGTTAATGAGTGAAATTATGTACAATCACTAAAGTTTGTCGAGTTGTAAACTTGGACAGATAAAGTGTTACCCATCATTTACCGTGACAGAAAGAAAGTTACCACTACACAACACACACACACACACATTATGTCTAAATTAAATGTAAGTGTATATTTTCAGCCACCGGCTGCAACTCTATTAATAAACCGTTTATTATTATTATTATTATTATTATTATTATTATTATTATTATTATTAATATTCACACACACACACACACACACACAGTGAACAATGCTGAACAGTGTTTAAGCCAGTGAATTCAGCACTACACTAGACAGGACTAGCGAGACCCGTGACCCAGCAGTGAGGTCCACACCCGGAGATAAGCATCCCTGGGAACCGACCATCATCATCTGACCAGGCGGCGTTAATCAGTCCACCCTGGGAACAGCCGTGGGTCGGCTTTACACCTGACCATAAGATAACACAACACCACTTAACAGAGAGTGGGGTACTGTGACTCCACCCCACATCACTCGGTGTCTCCATGACCACGTGAGGGAGATTCATAAGAACATAAGAAAATAAGGAGTCTGCAATAGGCCGGTTGACCTGTGCATGGCAGCTCCTGTCGAGAGTTACTACCACTCTCTATCATCCATGAATCTATCTAGCCTCCTTTTGAAACTTTCCAGCGTTCCAGCACTTACTACAAAGTTGCTAAGCTTGTTCCACTACAAATGCAAGAAAAAAAGTCACAGAAAAAAGGCACAGAAAAACCTAACCTAACCGCCTGGGAAGATATTGGAAGCATAGTGTGTTGTCTAATGGTAGACCCTGCTGCTATATGGCATCACGAAAATTGTGACCAAGTCCCAGGTTGCTGATCTGACTTTTTGCCTCATTTATACACAATTGCAGGGTCTCAATTGTTTCTCTTACTATTGACAACACAAAATATACTGTATATATACTGTATTGTTTCTCACTTTTGATTTTTTTGCGGTTCTTTATTATTTATTATTATTACAATGTTTTTATTGTTATCATTACAATTTTATTATGTTATTTTTAATTGTGTATTTTTTATTAAAATTTTTATTTGCTATGAATATTTATTATTATTATTATTATTATTATTATTATTATTATTATTATTATTATTATTATTATTATTATTACATTTTCGCCCCCAGGCCCCGATTTGGGTTAGTGACCTGTGCCCGGGTGGGCTAATACCTGCTAAAACATACCTAACCAAACATACCTGTACGTGAAATGCCATCATATATAAATTGTTATCAATGTGTACAAGTCATGTATTGTCAGTTAATAAGCGACTTAAAATATTTTTTGTTTTATTACTTCAACTGTTAATGATAGTGAAATAAAATGCGTCTTTTTTGTGATTTTTTTTCCTAACCAAAATTGTGATTTTTTTCTGAAACTTTTTTCGTTCATCGGTTACTACACCGCGTGAACACCACATCACCCTGTGTCTACATGATCACGTGAGGTCCTTTTTGTCAACATGTACGAACGAGTTTCTTCTCCTTTTAGTAATGAAAGCTTTTGTGAAGCGACCCACTTACCCCATGTCTTTGTAAGTCATTTCTATCCAACGCATATTTTCAGCCTTCGGCTGTTGAACCTTTTCAATAAACCGATCATTATTATTATCATCATCATCATCATCATCATTATTATTAAACACACACACACTTACTTCTGGCCTGTGTGTGTACAGCAGCTAAAACAACTGCCCGTGGTCTCTTGACTATGGAGACAGCTGCCAGCCTGGTTTGTCGGGCACTCCCTTTCCTCCTCCCCATCTGGATTTATCAACATCCTCCCACCAACAGTACAGTGCAAAGATTGACCATCAACCCACACGTGATATACAAGAGTGACAATTTCATCTCGAAAGAAAGAAACAACTGTTAGACTCTAACTGATTGTCGCTTTAACAGTTAGAGCGACAATCAGTGCTTAGCGGTGAATGATGACCGGACCAGACACACCCTGTCCACCGTACACTCCCCACCACCACCACTGGATGAGAAGCAAATAAAGACTCCGAACTACACCAGGAGAGAAATGGAGACGCCCTACTATGAATTCCTAACTTCATCACATGGGGAACAAAAACCTTCTCCAACACCCTGTTTGAGCTGGAGGACCTACCCCGACCACATGGTGCATCTGCAGCTGTAGTGAGGTACTGGATTAACACCCAGGTATGACGCAACGGCCATCCAGACAGTTGGCGCCAACATCAGGTCACAAGAATGTTTACAAGTCCAGCTCAAACATTACCAGATCTATAGTTAATCTATATGTTGACTCTTTGTTTCTTATATTTTGTATTGAAAGCTTTTGTCAATCAAGTGACCCATTCCCCATTTCCACCATATGTAACCTATCACCTCTGTTCATTGTATATTTTCAGCCTTCGGGCTTCCATGTTATCTTAATAAACCGTTAATTATTATTATTATTATTATTACACACACACACACAGTCAAGCAAGATGCCCAGCTGACTGGAAGACCTCATATGTGTCACCAGTGCCCAAGTCAACCAGCCCACAATCCTTAAATGAGCTATGACCCACTGCAATCACCCCAGTATCCAACTTAATCTGTGAAAGTTTCGTGTTTGACTGGGCTTATGCTGATATTGCAGGCGCATAGATCCTCAGCAGTTTGGCAATTTGAAAACTTCCTCCGCCATTCACTGTCTTGTCAGCTTTCTCGACTACATAATAATTATGTAGTGTCCTGCCTAGAAGGAGAGTTGGCAATGAATGGTTGTCAAGGGCAGTTGGTATCAACGGCCGTCTTGATAGATATTGCAAGTCCCATTCATTGACAACTGGGACAACTTTAATGCAGAAGGGAACTTTATGCTAGGGATGGGGTGCATCTGTCTAGGGATGGGGTGGCAACATTAGCTGGCTCTCTCGAGAGGGTAGTTCAAAAGATGTCGAAGTCTTTAAACTGCTAGAAGAGCATATGAGCACGGGGGTGGAGGAGACTGCAGTGGGAGCGGGAAAACAAAGTGAAAGGTTACAGGGAAATATTGCTAGGAATGATGACAAAACTAAATTAGGCAGGGAGTTAAAACCTAAACCCGACAAAGATAGGACTCCGAACACGACTAACTTAAATGTCTACTACGCAAACAGTAGAAGTATGAGAAACAAAATGGATGATATCAGGGCGTTGGTATGTACTGAAAAAATTGATATAATAGCATTCACCGAAACATGTATAATCCTAGACTCACGTGAGTTATCTGTCGAATACCAAATTGCAGGTTACAAATTATTCCATACCGATAGCCAGATTAGGAAAGGCGGCGGAGTAGCAATCTATGTCAGGGATAATCTGAAATGTAATATAAATAAGGAAATAAAAACTGAGCGGAATACAGAAATAATTTGGATAGAATTAATCGATGGTAGGGAAAAATTAATCACAGGAATAATATATAGACCTCCTAATCTTGATAGAATTAATGAGCGATTTATTTGGGATGAATTGCGCAGGGCTTCCATAGTCTGTATAGTAGGCGACTTTAATTTTAGCCAAATAGACTGGATTGACCTTACGGGTAACTCAGAATCATGGGATTTTCTTGAAACAATCCAGGATTGTTTCCTAAGCCAACATAGTTCTGTTAAACAGAGAAAACCTCATTAGTAATGTCGAGGTAGGGAACTAACTTACTAACAGCGATCACAAAGAAATAAGATTTAAATTAGAATTTCAGAGCAGCAGCAAGGAAAATTCCACTGAAGTCCCAGATTTCAGAAGGGCAAACTTTGATAGTTTTAAGAGGCAGCTGAGAGAAGGGGTATCACGCTTGGGGATGAATTACATGACCTCACACAATGTACCCACAGAGGGCGACCTCACCTTACCTGGAGACCTGACGGTTGAGGATGACCTGATCACGAGATCTGAGGTTAACGAGTTCCACAACAATTTAAATAATGAGTTACTTAATGCACAAAGGCAGAACATACCATACAGAAAACTCAGATCAAACAACAATGACCCTAAGTGGATAAATAATTATTTAAAGAATATTATTGGACAAAGGAAAGCTATAGGTTGGATAACAAATGCTGGTGAAGTTTACCTCCGAGATTGTTACTATAAAGTATTGGCCGGTAGGGTTAAGACCGAGATAAGAAAAGCTAAGAGAATTAATGAACCAAAGGTAGCAAGGGAGGCGAAGTCAAACCCCAAGGGATTCTATCAAATGTATCAAACTAAAACACGAGAAAAATTGGACCAATACAGTCATATACCGGCGAGCTAAATGATAACGACGGAGAAATGAGCAATAATCTGAATCATATTTTTCAACAGTTTTCACCACCGAAAATTTATTCATGATACCCGAGGTACCGACTCTATACAGAGACAGTGAAGAAAATAAATTAAGCGAGATAGTAGTGACTAGTAGCGATGATTGTAAGCAAATAGACAAACTAAAGCCTAATAAGTCACCAGGTCCCATTGAGATATTTGCCAGAGTATTAAAGGAATGTAAGGAAGAGCTTAGTATGCCCTTAGCAAAGTTGTTTAACATGTCCCTGAAAACGGGTGAAGTACAAGAATCCGGGAGGATAGCGAATGTAATACCGATTTTCATGAAGGGAGATAGATCACTATCCTCTAACTACCGTCCAACCAGTCTTATATCAATTGTCGGCAAATTACCGGAAGCAATCATTTCAAACTCTATTCGAAATCACCTGGAGTAGCACAAGTTAATCAATGATTCCCAACATGGCTTAACAAGCGGACGTTCATGTCTAACTAATCTATTAGCATTCTTTTCATCTGTTTTCGAATCAGTGGACGAGGGGCACAATTATGATGTGGTATATCTCGACTTTAGCAAAGCCTTCGACAGAGTCACCCACGAAAGACTAATAAGAAAAGTGGAGGCGCATGGCATTAAGGGAGAAATTCTACAATGGATTAGGGCGTAGTTACCGGACAGGAAACAGCGAGTGAGCATTAACGGCACTAAATCCGATTGGAGCAACGTCACTAGTGGAGTTCCCCAAGGCTCAGTACTTGGACCACTATTATTTATTATATACATAAACGACATAGATATCGGCGTAGACAGCAACATAAGTAAATTTGCTGATGACACTAAAATAGGACGTGTAATTAAATCTGACTACAGGAACATCTAAACAAACTTGTACTGGTGGTTATATAAGTGTGGGAGTGATGTTGAACCGGTGGTTATATAAGTGTGGTAGTGATGTTGTAGCGGTGGTTATATAAGTGTGGTAGTGATGTTGTAGCGGTGGTTATATAAGTGTGGTCGTGATGTGTACCGGTGGTTATATAAGTGTGGTAGTGATGTTGTACCGGTGGTTATATAAGAGTGGTAGTGATGTTGTAGTGGTGGTTACATAAGTGTGGTAGTGATGTTGTACCGGTGGTTATATAAGTGTGGTAGTGATGTTGTAGTGGTGGTAATATAAGAGTGGTAGTGATGTTGTAGTGGTGGTTATATAAGTGTGGTAGTGATGTTGTACCGGTGGTTATATAAGTGTGGTAGTGATGTTGTACCGGTGGTTATATAAGTGTGTAGTGATGTTGTACCGGTGGTTATATAAGTGTGGTGTATGTTGTAGGTTATATAAGTGTGGTAGTGATGTTGTACCGGTGGTTATATAAGTGTGGTAGTGATGTTGTACCGGTGGTTATATAAGTGTGGTAGTGATGTTGTAGTGGTGGTTATATAAGTGTGGTAGTGATGGTAGTGGTGGTTATATAAGTGTGGTAGTGATGTTGTACCGGTGGTTATATAAGTGTGTTGTATGGTTATATAAGTGTGGTAGTGATGTTGTACGGTGGTTATATAAGTGTGGTAGTGATGTTGTACCGTTGTGGTTATATATAGTGTGGTAGTGATGTTGTAGTGGTGGTTATATAAGTGTGGTAGTGATGTTGTACCGGTGGTTATATAAGTGTGGTAGTGATGTTATAGTGGTGGTTATATAAGTGTGGTGGTGATGTTGTAGTGGTGGTTATATAAGTGTGGTAGTGATGTTGTACCGGTGGTTATATAAGTGTGGTAGTGATGTTGTAGCGGTGGTTATATAAGTGTGGTAGTGATGTTGTAGTGGTGGTTATATAAGAGTGGTAGTGATGTTGTAGTGGTGGTTATATAAGTGTGGTAGTGATGTTGTAGTGGTGGTTATATAAGTGTGGTAGTGATGTTGTAGTGGTGGTTATATAAGTGTAGTAGTGATGTTGGCACCGAGGTAATAGTTATATATATAAAATTAGTAGTGATGTTGTACCGGTGGTTATATAAGTGTGGTAGTGATGTTGTACTGGTGGTTATATAAGTGTGGTAGTGATGTTGTACCGGTGGTTATATAAGTGTGGTAGTGATGTTGTAACGGTGGTTATATAAGTGTGGTAGTGATGTTGTAGCGGTGGTTATATAAGTGTGGTAGTGATGTTGTAGCGGTGGTTATATAAGTGTGGTAGTGATGTTGTACCGGTGGTTATATAAGTGTGGTAGTGATGTTATAACGGTGGTTATATACAGGTAAATATAGTAGTGATGTTGTACAGGTGGTTGCTTAATTGTCGTAGTGATGTTGTAACGGTGGTTATATAAGTGTGGTAGTAATGTTGTAGTGGTGGTTGTCTAGTTATGGTAGTGATGTTGTTGAGGTGGTTGTATAATTAGGGTAATGATGTCATAATGTTTTAATTATGGTAGTGATGTTGTAGTGGTGGTTATATAATTATGGTAGTGATGTTGTTGAGGTGGTTGTATAATTATAGCACTGATGTTGTAGTGGTGGTTGTATAATTGTAATAGTGATGTTGTACCGTTGGTTATATAAGTGTGGTAGTGATGTTGTACCGGTGGTTATATAAGTGTGGTAGTGATGTTGTAGTGGTGGTTGTCTAATTATGGTAGTGATGTTGTACCGGTGGTTATATAAGTTTGGTAGTGATGTTGTAGTGGTGGTTGTCTAATTATGGTAGTGATGTTGTACCGGTGGTTATATAAGTGTGGTAGTGATGTTGTAGCGGTGGTTATATAAGTGTGGTAGTGATGTTGTAGTGGTGGTTATATAAGTGTGGTAGTGATGTTGTAGTGGTGGTTGTCTATAGTGATGTTGTAGTGGTGGTTGTCTAATTATGGTAGTGATGTTGTACCGGTGGTTATATAAGTTTGGTAGTGATGTTGTAGTGGTGGTTGTCTAATTATGGTAGTGATGTTGTACCGGTGGTTATATAAGTGTGGTAGTGATGTTGTAGCGGTGGTTATATAAGTGTGGTAGTGATGTTGTAGTGGTGGTTATATAAGTGTGGTAGTGATGTTGTAGTGGTGGTTGTCTATTTATGGTAGTGATGTTGTACCGGTGGTTATATAAGTGTGGTAGTGATGTTGTAGCGGTGGTTATATAAGTGTGGTAGTGATGTTGTAGCGGTGGTTATATAAGTGTGGTAGTGATGTTGTAGTGGTGGTTATATAAGTGTGGTAGTGATGTATCGGTGGTTATATAAGTGTGGTAGTGATGTTGTACCGGTGGTTATATAAGTGTGGTAGTGATGTTATAACGGTGGTTATATACAGGTAAATGTAGTAGTGATGTTGTACCGGTGGTTATATAAGTGTGGTAGTGATGTTGTAACTGTGGTTATATAAGTGTGGTAGTGATGTTGTAGTGGTGGTTGTCTAGTTATGGTAGTGATGTTGTTGAGGTGGTTGTATAATTAGGGTAATGATGTCATAATGTTATAATTATGGTAGTGATGTTGTAGTGGTGGTTATATAATTATGGTAGTGATGTTGTTGAGGTGGTTGTATAATTATAGCACTGATGTTGTAGTGGTGGTTGTATAATTGTAATAGTGATGTTGTAGTAGTGCTTGTATAGTTATGGTAGGGATGTTGTATAAATGGAAGTCTGGGTTAACCAAAGCTGGTATTACAAAGGTACTCAAACTATTTAACCAGAAGCGAACCCCCTAACAATTGTTTAAAATTGGACAAATTTAGATTTTGGCGCGAGATAGGTAAACTTTGGTTTGAACATCGAGTAGTTTATGAGTGGAAGAAATTACCGAACTTTATCATTAACTCTAACACACTGGGTAGCTTTAAAGATTTATTGGACGGATATATGAGCGATAGAGGTTGGGTGTAAACGGGGCCGCCTAGTATGGGCCGATAGACCTGCTGTAGTTTCCTCCATTCTTAAACTAGGAATCAGCAGCACCAGAAGCTGCTAAAGGGAACAGCAGAGGCAGTAACAGCTAAAAATAGAACAACAGCAAAATTCCGAACAGCAAAAGCAAGAGAAAACACAGCGATAGCAAATACCGATGACAAATTCACAAACAGCAACAGTACAGCAGGAGCAACCAACAGGGAGAGAAGACCAAAGAGAAGTGGGTGGGGGGGGGGGGGGGGGCGGGGCAGGAACACCGAGGACCACACCACAGAGTCTCTACCATCCCGTGGACATGAAACATTCACAGTGGAGGGTGACAGCTTCCTAGTGACCACCCTCAACCCTCTCACCCCCTGTGTCTACCCCTCTCCCTCACCCCTATGTTGACCACCCCACTCCCTTACCTCCCTCTCCCTTCCTCTCACTTTTCTACTCGTCAGACTTCCTCTCCCATCACTTCACCCCTCCCATTCAATAGATTCCCTCTCCCTTTTACTACTCTACTGACTCCCTCTCCATCCCACTCATCCTCCCACTCGCCATACTCTCTTCTCACCTTTCGTCCCTCTCAACCTATACATACTCTCTCTCTCTCAACTCTACATACCCCCCCCCCACACACACACACTCTGACGGTGCTCCACAGTGCCAACTCACGACTAGAGTGCCTCCTACAAAAAAGGTAAGTGAGCACACACACACATCATCAACAGAGTGGTGGAGGCCTTTGGGAGCGACCCTAGGGGCTTGTCGTTATGACCATGTGTGTCTAACAGTTGACTCTGGAGGATCTTTTCTACCGGTTTTAGGGATGTGTCTGGGTTTATGGTGGAAATATATAAATATATCTCTTAGTGTGTGTGTGTGTGTGTGTGTGTGTGTGTGTGTGTGTGTGTGTGTGTGTGTGTGGTGTGTGTGTGTTTGTGTGTGTGTGTGTCCTCTATTACCCCTTCTTTCTACGTCATATGGTCCACAGTTATATCTACAGGACACCCCCAGGGCACACACCACCATCATCTCCTCCACAGGTCAACCATCCACCTCCTCTCCCTGACCCGACAGCGACACGTATACGCCCCCCCCGGCCACAGGACGAGAAGGTAAGAGAGGGGGGCCGCTCCAAAAACAACGCTGGGGTGCCTCCCAGTTGTAAAGATCCCCGCTTAAAGAAAAAACTTCTGCCCAGAGCCATCCTGGTGAGGCTCCTGTGTGCCGGCGAGGTGAGGCTCTCCACCTCCTCGCGGGTCTGTGGGATTACCTCCACCCTGATACACCCACTGGGAGATTCACCCTCCTCCATCAAGGTGGAGGAGGGTGGTGGTGGTGAGGATCAGGACCC
Organism: Homarus americanus; assembly: GCF_018991925.1. Classification (NCBI taxonomy): domain Eukaryota; kingdom Metazoa; phylum Arthropoda; class Malacostraca; order Decapoda; family Nephropidae; genus Homarus; species Homarus americanus. The sequence continues at coordinate 622,659 of NW_024741901.1, read as the reverse complement.
CCAGCAATGACATCACCTATTCCCCTTCCCATCTTCCCATCCCTCTCCCCTTCCCCTCATCATTCCCACACCCCATCCCGCTCCCCTCATCCCTCTCCCTATCCTCCCCCCACCGCCACCCCCGCTCTGAAATGATTAACGACCTACACATTTATACGACAAGTTGGTCAATTTGGGACTCGGATAATCACAGTTGGTTAATTAAAAGACAATCAATTTCTCTATCCGTCACTTTTTAGGCAGGGAATATAAATAATGTA
>NW_024741901.1:607399-617399 GCF_018991925.1 Homarus americanus | reverse complement strand
AATATCATGTGGTCTACACTTTGTTTATGGTGTGAGTTGCTACTGATGTGAAGGTGAAGACTGGGCCTATAAGGCTGATGGCCAGTGAGATACACAAGGAGGCAGCATGGCCGGTACTGCACTCGACCGACTTCACTTCCCCAACTTGTAAAATCAGGAGTGCCCCAGGATCGAACCAACAACCCTGAGGACAGGAGGCGAGGGTTGTATACACTCAGCCACGACACCCCATCAGTAACAGGGAGACAGAACTAAAATTGAAAATTAAAACTCAGACGAGGACGACTCACGGGGGAAAGAGTTCACTGCCCTGTAATAACCTTTAATAAACTATTGCGAAGCCACACTATACCGCGGCGGGTCACTCTGTCCCGAGGGTCTTTCCTCCCAACGAGTCACTTTACCCTTATTTTCGTAGACTGTCAATGTTATTTTCATGCTATTTTACCTCTCATTACTATGTTGCTGTTTGAGTCAGATAGTTGGACGCACTCTCATATTTTCAGTCGGAAGAAATATTAGGCAAAACAATCATTAAAAATCAGGACCCAGATTTATGGTTGAGTGTTAGTGTAGGTCGAGGTACAGTGTTTATCTCTCTCCTCCAGGCTGTGGTCTGTCTTGATTGATATTTTAGAATCTCAAGGGGACAAGATATTCACCAATGTTTGCGTGTTTTCAGTTTTGTCAGCCGCCAGGGTACGTAGTTTGGTGCTCTGCCTGTGTCACTTAATAAGGAAGGTCACTCGCTCCAAAAAGTATCTTTACGATTTTGTGTGAGACAATATGACAAAAGGGACGAAGGAGTTTGACAACCCTACCGAGATAACAGGAGTCACAGTGTTCATTGTGAAATTCATCGGACCCCTCCGTGAAAATACTTTTGGGGGGCGAGTGTACGTGCTGGCCACCTCCTCGTTGGTAGGAGAGAGCGATGGTGCAGTAATCCACACCAGCAGACGCCGCTGCCCGTTGCTGCAGAGTATCACTGACAAATAGGTTCCATTAGACTGAGCCATGGAGCCACCCCGTGTACCAGAAGCCCCTACGCTGACACTGTTGGCTGCTGCAGAGGGTCACTGACATATACGTCCCATTAAACTAGACCAGAAGCCTCTACTGGTCAGTGCTGTGAATACAGAACAAGCTGCCTGTCTATTTACAACAAGACTAAGTGTTCCCCGTGTTGGGAGTCAGTGCCAGACAGTCACTGAACAGGACGAGTAGCTCCTCTTCCATCACCGTCGAGTGTCTGATTGATACAGGCCGAGGATTGAACCTGCAGATGCCAGTGTCAGGGCTTGTGGCACCGACCCTTACACACCATACTGAGTTACCAGACAGAGAAGGCGGCCAAATTAACACTGAACCTGTACCGTATCTACAGTGTTCCTTTCACCCCGAGTTACAGGAAGAAAACAGAACAATACTTCATAACTCTGGAACCAGGATGTCCCCGAGACGTCCAATCATACTAAAGATGACAACCGTCGTATACTCCCTAATCACCCTGGACAGTGTAAGGGTGATCAGGGAGACCACCGTATACTCCCTGATCGGCCAAGACAGTGTAAGGGTGATCAGGGAGCCGGCGGTACACTTCTCTACAGGACAAGGCCATAAAGCAAACAATTTATAATCTAAATTGTTTGCTTTAAATGATCTAAACTTTAGATCATTGTGTTAAATACAAATAATTCCACGGACATATAATTAGTTTTAAATATATCCTTAATTAACACCTTTTAACTTTTTTGCTAATTCGTTTAATATTCACAACATGTTAAACTAATTAGGACAGACAGAGACAATTAAACACCCGGGTTATACAGGTTTGATTAGTCATTCCTACTAAGCATTGTGAACGTAAAATTTAAGTAATATAAAACCCCATATAAATAAATAAACAAATAAATAAATAAATAAATAAAAAAATAAATAAATAAATACAGGTATATAGAAAAAAAAAATAATATATAATCAAAAAACAGTGATGTCGGCCCACGGGATTTCTTCGGCGATTTTAAATTTCAAAAGCTGCAGCAGCTAAGGGAGAGGTAAAAAGTTTTTATTAAAATCAAATATTCAAGAACCGGAGGAAATTTACCCAGGACTTATAATTTTTATCACGGAGAGACTACGAGGTGTACTGGGTGTACTAGCTGTGTACTGGTGGGTGTATCTTTACTCTACACTGCATGTGCTAGGTGTATCTTACCTGTGTACAGGTAGGTGCTCTTACACATGTACTGGTGGGTGTGTATCTTACTCTGCACTGGTGGGTGTCTTACCTACACCTGTGTGCTAGTGGTGTATCTTACTCTACACTGTGTGCTGGTGGGTGTATCTTACTCTACACTGTGTGCTAGTGTATCTTACTCACACACTGTGTGCTGGTGGTGCTCCCTCTGTCCATGCTGGTGGGTGTATCTTTCCACAGCATATAGTGCAATTTAATATCTTACCCTGTGTGTACTGGTAAATTAATATCTTACTCTACCTGTGTGCACTGGTACGTTAATATCTTACTACTTACTAATGGTGCCTCTACACAGCAACCCTTGGTGGGTGTATCTTACCTACACTGTGTACTGGTAGGTGTATCCCCCGCACACTGGTGGGTGTATCTTACCCCACACATATTTTAGTAGGTGTATCACCTACACTGTGTGCAAATTTAATATCTACTGTGTACTGGTGGGTGTATCTTACTCACACCTTGCTAGTGGGTGTATCTTACTCTACACAATGTACTGGTGGGTGTCTTCACCCCACTGTGTACTAGTGGGTGTGTCCCTGTGTGCTGGTGGGTGTGTCACCTCCCTAAAAACTAAGCCATGCTAGTGGGTGTATGCTTACCCCTACACTGTGCACCAGGTGGGGTGTCACCCCCTGCCTGTGTACTGGCATTATGTCTCTCTCACACTGTGTATAGTGATTATCTTCCTCTACACTGTGTGCAGGTGAATCTTACTCTACACTGTGTACTGGTGGGTGTATCACTCTACACTGTACACTGGTGGGGTAACTGCTCCCCTGTATGTGCTAGTGTCTCCTCCCCTACACTGTGCTGGTGATTATATCCTTACTCTACACATAGAAATTATCTTACTCACTGTGTGCTGGTGGTGCCTTCTCTACACTGTGTACTGGTAGATTATATCTTACTCTTACTGTGTGCTGTGCGTTGCTCTTACTACCATGTGCTGGTGGTGTATCTTGCCCCTACACTGTGTGCCTGAGTGGGTGTATACTACACTGTGTGCTAAGTGGGTGTCTTACACACACACTTAATTGAAGTATCTTACTCTACACATGGCTTTTTGATGGTCTCACCTCACACTGTGTACTGGTGGGTGTAACACCCTGCACACTGTGTGCTAGTGGGTATCTTACCTACACTGTGTACTGGTGGAGTTAATATCTTTACTCACACATGTACTATTTGGGTATATCTTACCCCCACTGCATGCAGTGGGTGTATCTTACCCCCCACCATGACACTAGTGATACCTCACTCTACACCTTTTTAGTGGGTGCCATCTCCCTTAATATTTTGGTGGTATATACTACACACCATGTACTGGTGCATTGCTCCTCTACACTGTGTACTAGTGAGTGTATACATACCCTGTACTGGTGGGTATATCTTACCCCCACCGCCTGGTGCAGTGTCTCCCTGTGTACTGGTGGTGCCTCTTACTCTACACTGTGCACTGGTGGGTGCCTCTTACTCACCTGTGTACTGAGTGCAGGTGTATCTGCTGCATGCTGGTAGGTGCTACTCTACACACATGTGTACTGGTAGGTATGCCCTCTACCTGTGCTGGTGGGGTGTATCTCTACACTGCATACAGGCTGGGTGTATACACATGTGCAGTGGGTGTATCTTACCTACACTGTGTACTGGGTGGAGTTAATATCTTACTCCTGTGTACTGGTGAGATTATCTTACTCTACTGTGTACTGGGTGGAATATATACACAACACTTTTTAGTAGGTGTATACACTACTGTGTGTGCTGGTGTGTGTATCTTACTATTGTGTACTAGTGTGGTGTATACACTCTGCACTGTGTACTGTTGGGTTATGCTCCTTGCTCCCTACATATGTGCTGGTGGGTGTCTTACACTGTGCTGCTGCTGGTGGGTGCTCTTACTACACCTGTGCTGGTGTATCTTACTTCCCCACACACACTGTGTGCTGGGTCTGTATACTCCCTACACACTGTGTGTGCTGGGTGGGGCCTCATCTACACTGTGTGCACTGGTGTCTCACACACACTCTACACACTGGTGGTGCCTCTTACCCTACACTGTGTTTAATTGGGTGTATCTTCTCTACACATGTGCAGGTGTATACTACTTTCTACACACTTGCTGGTACATTATCACACTGTATGCTGTGGGTGTATCTTACTCCCACATGTGCTGGTGGGGTGTCACCCCTCACCACTGTGCTTACTGGTGGGTGTACACATATGTGCTGGTAGATTCATATCTTGCTCCCACTGCTGCTGGTGGGTGTATCTTACTACCACTGTGTACTGGTGAACTCTACTCACTGTGTACTGGTGGGTGTATCTTACCCTACTCACTGGCTGCTGGTATACCACCCTACTCTGTGTGCAGGTGTATCTTACCTGGCATGTACTGGTGGGTGTATCTTACCACTGCACTGGTGGGTGCTCTTCTCCCACAACACACAGGTGGGTGTATCTCACTCTACACATGTGCTGGTAGTGTATCTTACCCCTACTGTGTACTGGTGAGTGTATCTTTACTCTGTGTGGGTGTGTCCTGCCCATGTACTGGTAGGTGTATCTTCTCTACCTGTGTGCTGGTGGGTGTATCTTTCTCATGTGCGTGGTGTATCTACTACTCCTGTGCTGGTGGGTGTATCGCCTCCCCTGTGTGCTAGGTAGGTGTATCTTCCACTGTGTACTGGTGATTAATATCTTACTCAGTGCAGATGGGTGCCTCTGCTCCACTGTGTACTGGTGTATCTTGCCCCTACACTGTGCTGGTGGGTGTATGTACTCTACACCATGCTGTGGGTTCTTCTCCTCCGCATGTGCTGGTGGGTGTATCTGCCTACACATGTGCACTGTGGGTATCTTACCCTCTGTGTGCACTGTCTTACTACTCTGCGTACTGGTGGGTGTGTCTTACTCTACACCAACTGTACTAGGTGGTGTATCTTACCCCTACATGTGCTGGTAGTGTGCCACTCCCCCACACACTGGTGGGTGTATCTCACTCTACACTGTGTGCTGTGAGATGTAACTCACCCACCCCATGTGCTGGTGGTTGTCACTCTACACTGTAACACTGGTGGTGTATCTTACTCTACACTGTGCGTGGGGTGTATCTTATACCTTCATGTGCAGTGAATTCTTCTCTGTGTTTGGTGAGTGTATCTTTTTTTCTCCTATTATTGCTGGTGTATCTACTCTACACTGTGTGCTAATTGCGTTCTCTCTTACTACACTGTATACTTTAGTGGTGTATCTTTACTCACTGTATACTGGTGAATTTCTCCTCTACACTGTGTGCTGATAGGTACCATCTTACCCTGTGTGCTGGTGTATCTTACTCTACACTGTGTACTGGTGGGTGTCTCCTTACCCCCTACACATGCACTGAGTATAGGTATATCTTATACACACCTTATATGGTGAATTTATATCTTCACTTACCTGTGTACTGGTAGATATATCTCACTCTACACATACATACTGGTGAATATATCTTACATATTACTGGTGGGTTATCTCCTCTACTTATTACTGGTAGATTAACATCTTACCTACACTGTATACTGGTGGGTGTATCTTACCTACACTGTGCTGGTGTATCTTACCCCTACAATATTACCAATTCTCCTTACCACCACGGTGTGCTGGTGGGTGTCTTGCTACCATATTCTTTTAGTGGGTGTATCTTCTCTACACTGTGCATGCTGGTGGTGTATCACTCCCATGTGCTGGTAGGTGTATCTTACCTACACACTATGTGCTGGTGGGAATTCATCTTACTCTACACACTGTGTACTGGTGGGTGCTCTTACTCTACACTGTGTGCTGGTGACATACCCACCACACCTTGTGCATTGGGTGTATCTTACTCTGCCATGTGCAGTGGGTTAACATACCCTACACTGTGTATAGATATGTCTTACTGTGTACTGGTGGGTGTATCTTACTCACATGCTGGTGGGTGTATCTTACACTTGCTGGTGGGCTCTTTACTCTACACTGCCAGCACTGGTGGTGTGTATCTTACTACATGTACTGGTGGGTGTATCTTACCATACACTGTATGCTGAGTAGTGTATCTTACTCACCACATGTACTGGTGGTGTCACTCTACACAGCACTGGTGGGTGTAATGCCACTTTGCATGCTGGTAGGTGTATCTTTTTCCCTGTGTACTGGTGCCTACACTATGTACTGGGTGTATCTTATACCATAGCCAACACTGGTGGGTGTATCTGCCACACATGCTGGTGTATCACCCACACCTGTGCGTGGGTGTATGCTACTCTACACTGGCCTGGGCGGGGTGTATCTTACCCTACACTGTACTGGTGTATCTTTTCACGCATGCCTGGTGGGTGTATCTTCTCTGCACTGCAGCCTTAACATTGGTGTCCACCTTGTCTGCATTGATTGTATCTTACTCACTGTGTACCCAGGTGGGTGTATCTTACTCTACCTGTGTACTGGTGGGTGCTCACACTACCACTATATGCTGAGTGAGTGTGCTGCCCTCCCACTGTGCTGGTGGTGCATATCTTACTCCCTGTGTACTGGTGGAGTGCTTCTTACTCTACACTGTGTACTGGTAGGTGTATCACCCTCCCCTGTGTACTGGTAGGTGTATCTTACATGCACACACAATGGTATATCTTACCACATAGCATGAGGTAGGTGCTATCTTACTCTACTGTACTGGGTGGGTGTATCTTACCTCATACACCATGCTGGTGTGTCACACTCTACACTGTGAACTGGGCTGTCCTCCCTGTCCATGCTGGTGTGTCTTTACTCTACACTGCACTGGTGGGTGCATCTTACCTACACTGGCACATGCTGGTGGGTATCTTACTCTACTGTGCTGTGGTGTGTCTTACTACTGTGGGTGCCTCTTCCTGTGTACTGGTGGTTGTATACCTGTGTACTGGTGGGTGCATCTTTTTCACACCACATGCTGGTGGTGCCTGCCCACCCACCACACTGGTGGGTATATCTTACCGTACCTATGTGCACTGGTGGGTGTATCTTTTCACATGTGCTGGTGGGTATCTTACTCTACACTGTGTACTGGTGGGTGTATCTTACACCTGTACTGGTGGTGTATCTTACTCTACACTGTGTACTGGGTAGAGTATATCTTACTACCTGTGTACTGGTAGGTGTATCTTAGCTATACAACCTTTTGTTGCCTACACATATACTAGGTGTATCTTAGGCCTATACTGTACTAGCATTTCTCCCCACTCTACACTGTGCTGGTAGGTCTATCTTACTCTACACACATGTACTAGTAGGTATGTCTCTCTACATATGTTGAGTTATCTTACTCTTCACGCAGTAATACTGGTGTACCCTGTGTACTGGGTGGGTGTCTCTTCTTCACTGTGTACTGGTGTTGGGTCTTCTTGCTCCCACTACATATTTTCGTGGTTGCTCTTACTCTACACTGTGCTGGTGGTGTCTACCTCTACACACTGTGTGCAGGTGGGTGCATATCTTACTCTACCCCTGTGCTGGTGGGTGTGTCTTACTTCCTGTGTGCTGGTGGGGTTATGTCTTACTATATAGCCACTGGGCGTTTCATATCACACTACTCTCACAATAGCCTTGCTGGTGGGTGTATCAGCAACACATATGCTTTTGGTGGTGTGTCTTCCCCACCTACACATATTACTCAGGTATCTTGCCACTGTGTACCCAGGTGATTGTGTCTTACCCTACACTGCAACCAGCTGCTGGTGAACATATCTTCACTCTACATGTGCCGGTAGGTGTATCTTACCCCATGCTGGTAGGTGTATCTTGCCTCCTGTATGCAGTGGGTGTATCTTTACTACCACATGTACTGGTGATTATCTTCCTGTGTACTGGTGGGTGTATCTCTTACTACACGCCAACACTGGGTAGGTGTATCTTACTCTCTCATAGCCACTGGTGGTGTGCTCTTACTCACATGCAGGTGGGTGTATCCTCTACACATGTACTGGTGGTGCCTCCTCACCTGCTGGTGGGTGCCACCACTACACTGTGTGTGCTGGTGGGTGTATCTTACTCTACTGTGTGCTGGTGGTGTATCTCCCCACTTTGTACTGGTGGGTGTGTCTCTACACTGTGTGCACTAGTGGGTGTATGCCCTCCTGTGTACTGTGGGTGTATCTTCACTGTGTACTGGTAGGTGTGCTCTGCCTCTACCAGCCAACTTTTGGTGGGTGCCATACACACTGTGCTGGTGGTGTCTCCTCCTGGCATGCTGGTGGAAGTCTGTCCCCACCCCTACCCCTGTGTGTGGTGGGTTATATGCCACTGTGTATAGTGGAACATATCTTACTCTACACCTGTACTGGGTAGAACTCTTTTTCTATGTGCTGGTGGTGTATCTTACTCTACACAATATTTTAGTAGAACATATCTTACCTACTGTGTACTGGTGGGTGTATCTTACTCCTGTGTACTGGTAGGTGTATCTTACTCTACACATATACTGTGGAGTGCCTCTACACATGTGCTGTGTGCTCTTTTCCCACCACTGTGCGGTGCCTCCCACCCCTACCTGTATACTGGTGGTGTATCCTCACATAGCAGCTTGCTGGTGTGTCTTACACACACTGCAAGTGTGCCCACCTACCATGTGGTGTATCTTACCCCACTGTGCTAAGTGGGTGTATCTTACTCCCCACTGTGCTGGGTAGGTGTCTGCATACACACTTTGTGTATCTTCTCCCACCTGGCATGCTAGGTGCTATGCACCTACACTGTATTTTTGGTGGGTGTGTCTTACTCTACTGACACTGGTGGGTATATCTTACCCTGTGCACTGGTGGGTGTATCCTTTCCACACCTGTGCTGGTGATGTATCTTTACCCTGTGGCTTTGGTGGTTGTCTACTCCCTGTGTACTGAACATATCTTTACTCTACACTGTGTACTAGTGGGTGACATCTTACACACTGTGCTGGTGGGTGTATGCCTCTACACCCCAACAGCACTGAGGTAGGTGTATCTTACCCTACATGCTGGTGCATTCATATCTTACTCTACACTGTGTGCAGGTGGGTGTATACCCTACACACCAGCCAGCCACTGAGCAGTGTCTTACTCCCTGTGTGCTGGTGGGGTATCTTTTCTGTAACCTGGTGGGTATATCTTTACTCCACATGTGCTGGTGGGTGTATCTTACCCCTACACTGTGTACTGGTGATTCTCTCTTTACACTCACACATGGCACAGTGGGTGTATCTTACTCTACACTGTGTGCTGAGTGGGTGTATCCTCCCACATGCTGGTGGAATTATATCTTACTCTACATGTGCTGGTGGTGCTCCTTACTACTATGCTTTTTGGTGGGTTTTCCTCCTCTACACCATGTACTGGTGGGTGTCTCCTCTACATGGCCTTGCTGGTGGTGTATCTTCTCTACACTGTGTACTGGTGGTGCCTCTCTTACTCTACCCTGCCCCATTGGGTGTATCTTACTCTACACACATGCTGAGTGGAACTATCTTACTCTCACTGTGTGCCTGGTGGGTGTCTCCCCACCCCTACACATGTGCTGTGGGGTGTATCACTCTACACACTGTATTGTACTGGTGGGTGTATCTTACCCCTACACACTGGCTGTACTGGTGGGTGTATCTCTCCCTGCACTGGTGGGTTTCCTACTCCCTGTGTACTGGTGGTGTATCTTACTCACGCATGCCCAGTGGTGTATCTTACACACTGTGTACTGGTGGGTGTATCTTACTCT
>NW_024741901.1:573790-607299 GCF_018991925.1 Homarus americanus | reverse complement strand
TCACACTGTGTACTGGTGGGTGTATCTTACTCTACACTGTGTACTGGTGGGTGTATCTTACTCTACACTGTGTACTGGTGGGTGTATCTTACTCTACACTGTGTACTGGTGGGGGTATCTTACTCTACACTGTGTACTGGTGGATATCTTCTTGAGGTGTACACAGAATACACTGAGGTTACGAGAGGTGTCAAGAGGCCGCCTGGACTAATTACCGCATACCTCATTAACACACACAGACCCAGGTGTAGTGCCACTAATTAGGACACACAGACCCAGGTGTAGTGCCACTAATTAGGACACAGAGGCCCAGGTGTAGTGCCACTAATTAGGACACACAGACCCAGGTGTAGTGCCACTAATTAGGACACTCAGACTCAGGTATAGTGCCATTAATTAGGACACACAGACCCAGGTGTAGTGCCACTAATCAAGACACACAGGTGGCGGCATCTCTCACCTGGAGCCCCGGCGGGAGGGGGTTGCCGGGGGGGAGGAGAAGAAAAAACTTCTCAAGTCTGTAAACTGGCGCGGCTGGCGGGCGTTGTCCTCCTCCAGTGCTGGCGCTGACCAGGCTTCGTCAGACAGACCGTCCCGCTTTACTCGTCGCTTCTCCACCTGCTGCTCCGTCCACATCACCTGCGGGAGAACCACATGAAGTGTTAATACAAATAACAAGTACAACACTGGAGCTGTGTTTGTGAAGCACTACTGGTAACAAATATATTTGTATACAAGGAACCTCTTCAGGCTGTAACCTGCAGGTTATCCAGGGATACACACAAAAGATGGCTACACTATTTTACTGTTCTACGCTGGATATTTTTTGTTGCTCAATCCTAACAATACTCCTGGTTTGGGAGGACAGACAGACGGACAGATGGAGAGGTACAAATCAATACCCCCCCTCCCCCCCCCACACACACACCTCCCTTGCATAAACAGTCAGGGGGGGGGGAGGGGGATAAATACACGAATGAATAATTACACTAATGGGTTCACCCAAACGTTGACCAAAACATTGTTCCAGCTCACACGTCATCAAACACTTATAGCCATATCTTCTATCTCAAAATGGACGCAATATATTTTTTTCTTTAAGCTTTACAACATCCACACACACACAGGCGTACATAAACACACGTACATACAGACACACACACACACGTTAACACACACTCACCCACACGTAAACACACACACACACACACGTACATAAACATACGTACATACAGACACACACACACACTCACCCACACGTAACACACACACACACACACACACATAAACATACGTACATACAGACACACACACTCACCCACACGTAAACACACACACACACACACACACACACACGTACATAGACACACACACACACACGTTAACACACACTCACCCACACGTAAACACACACACACACACACACACACACACACACGCGCGCACATAAACACACGTACATACAGACACACACACACACACACTCACCCACACGTAAACACACACACACACCTCACATATAACCCCCCCCACACACACACACACCCACACAGCCCAGATAAGGAAGGATAAAGCCTCACTCAACGCCAGCTTACGAGGTTGGCCATGAGAGGGTGGAAGAGCGGCCACAGTTGCTTGATAAAAGAACCAGACCGTCATTACCGCCATAAAACTACGACCACGACGGCAAGTGACGGTAAAGTTTGGGCCGTAGTCTGTTTGGGCGTGTAGGCGAGGCGCTCTTATCCCCCCACCCCTCACCAGCCCATCGCAGTGGACTGAAGAAAAAGCAAACGCCAAATAACCTGGCAATATCCACGTGTCTGAAGAGATCTCTATGGTATAAAGATAACCAGACGGTAGACACTCGAGAGCTACAGAAGGAGGAAGGTTTTACTCTCTAGCTCCTGAACTCAATACACCATGATGGGGTTGTGGGACGTGTGGTGTGGTTTTGGTCCCCTTCGTCTTGCCAGGGACTTGAACTTGTGATCTTCAAGTCCAAGTCTAGACCACTAAGTCAAGACCAAGAGGAGGCAATTTAGAAAAGTCCCTCTTAAGGCAGACGTGGGGAGGCGGGAACTTCTACAAGCACTGGATCAATGTAAACAGAGTCGAGGGAACTTCTAGGGCGCCTCCAGCAGTCAGCCGCTTTGCCTAACTCCACCCTCTTTTGGCTCACTCAAAGACCGTTACAAATTCGTAGACGTTGATTGGTTGCTGGTTGTCAAGACATAAATATCCGTGACTGGCGGTGTGGTTCACTCAGCCGCCAACAACCAATCAACTTCTGCGAATTTGTAACAGTTGCTAAGTAACCAAAAGAGGGCGGGGCTTTGTCGATTGAATAACAATAATCTTTACACCTAAATCTATCTACGCAAAAATGGTGTCCACACGTCTGGCAGTAACAGCAAATCTAATTATGTTCTAAATTCAAATACAATTGTGTGTATATTCCGAACAGTAACAAGAAAGAAGTCAAGGGCTTGGTGTAAAAGACAACGAAAATCCCACGTAATCTACATGAAAATTTAAACAGTTATGTAACCTCAAACGTTATCAGTATAGCATTTGTGAAGCATCCTGTAGGAGGGAGGAACCACGGCCGTGAGACTGCGGCAATAAGAGACCTGAAACCCACACAACACATGAGGGATTCTGAAGGAGTTTACTGTGTGCCTGAAGGGGATGTTAAAGGGCGCTGGAGACTCACAAGACTAGTGAAGCTTCAAAGATTTATCAATAAATATCCATAAAAACCACAAGCAATAATACCTGTCTCTGGTGAGGGAGTAACACACATCAACAAAAACCATCCAACTTCTCCTAAATCTTAGTAAAAAAAAATGGACCAAAATGAGCTAATATTTTTGTGGTGTGACTTCAATGATGCCAAAGTAAATATTATACATTACCACCCTGATATGACTTCAATGGTCGTCTAGTGCATTACTCATTTGACCATCACCTGAATAGCTCTTCCAAAGGGGTAAGTCAGTTTAAGTACCTAATAAATACTTCTTACTTAAAGCTAGATGATAACTTTGTAGTAAATTTTCGAACTCTAATGATTCACACTTCAAAATCTTAGTAGGTCATGTTAGGCCATCGAAACAACTCCATAAACTTCCAATGCTCCAAAAAAATTAAATGAATGTCTCTCATAACCTTGGCGACATTATCCACCAATTAATAGCATCACACACCTGGCGTCGTAAGCAGTTATGTGACGCCGTGTTCTTTAATAATAAATTCTTTATCTAAAAATCATCACACGTAAAACTTTTAATAAAACACAAATTGGTCACAAAATGTCATTAAATTTAAAATAAAAATATAAAAAACTAAATAAAATACTCGAGTCTAGTCATTAAAAACACTATGAAGAAACCCGACCATGAGTCCACAGCAACACACACACACACACACACACACACTTGGCTCCTTAAGTGCATTTCCCCGCTTGTAATCCTACGTACAGGGGCAAATCATCAACACCTCCCCCAGCATATCCACCCACCAGAGACAATAACTAGGCAGGGTTTGGTGGGGCGAGCCATGACGTGCATGTAGAAAATACCCGCCACCAAACTCTGGGATTTATGCTTCAACACCTCCCCTGGGCGGCCAGTGGTCGTGTTGTGGTGACGGCAACACACTAACGCTTCAACCCGGGAATGAAATAACAGTTTTCTCTGCTTGTGGACTTTCTGCTTCCCCGGCCACACTCTCACCTTCACACTAAGTATTTTATTTTGACTACATCACCGAGAAGATGTTCCCGATGCATACGTTGGTGCTTAAAAAACACCTGTCAGTGTGTTGCAGGTGTTATTTACAAGACACCTGTCCGAGTGTTGCAGATGTTAGGTACAAGACACCTGTTCGAGTGTTGCAGGTGTTAGGAACAAGACACCTGTCCGAGTGTTGCAGGTGTTAGGAACAAGACACCTGTCCGAGTGTTGCATCGTGGCTGACATAGCAGCGCCATACTCTGCCTGGTACAGTACCTCAGGACCATCCCCCAGGCGACTACCGCGTCTGGGTATGAGAGAGAGAGAGACGTCACTATAGGACTAACGCTCTGTCTTCCCGCTGCATAACTCTTACTTTCTCTTTCGTCTTGGTCTAGTGCAGCCTGGGAAAAAAATTGCTTAAAAATCAAAACGTAAATATTCTTCCCTCAAAGCAGGATTGAGACAATGCATCCACTTAAGGAAACAGACCCAGTGTGCAATGACAACGCCATTCTGTGCCTCAGCTAAGATGAACCATTTGGACGAACCTCAAAGACTCCGAACCCTGAGATATGAATCGCCATACCACACTCTTGCCATCTCTGTGAGTCGACAAAGCTTCACCATGACAAATATCAATGGCTGCATCTCTTCTTGCTCCCTGCTGGTAAGATTAACCTCAAGGCTGCCTCTTAAAGCGACGTGACTGCAAAGACGAGCACCACTAATGGAGGTTCATCACGTGTTATCTCTCAGTCATCCATCAACATACGACAGGTGAGGGAAGAAACAAGGGTGTGAGGAAAGACAGCTGAGGCAGAGGGGAGGGAAGAAGGGAGGGAGGTATGACAGGAGGGAGAGAAGAAGGGAGGGTAAGTGTTGGTAGGGCGAAAGTATCAACCAAACGTGGCCACCAAAGACGGGGGTGAAGTATAGAAACATTGTGCAGGTGATGGCAGTAAAGTGTCTCTTTCCAATTTGTTCTCCAAGTCTCTGTCTACCTGAAGCCGATGAGCAGGCAGTAGTGTGGAGGCTAAATAAGGATGGCACATTAACCCTTAGTTCCTTCATCATCATCATTTACTTTCCTCGTCACAAATGACAAGTTGAAGACGTCTGTCCTTTTTTTTTTCTTCCGTGGGAGGCCTGACTGAGGTACGAGTGTCAGTGTTCTTGACGGAGGAGAATATTCTGCAGTGTGGCGCGCGCCGTCTGCCAGGGAAGACATCAAACACCCATTTGTGGCGCGGAGGTCAGGGATGGTGCCCACCACCACAACAATGACAAACTTCTACGTGAGGGAAGTTACAACAGCAGTTGTTTGGGTTAAATCCGTGAGTAAATTGTCAACTCGGCTGTCGAGTAATTTGTGTGAATACAACCTAGACGTTGTCGACACAGGTGACCAATATACTAATTTTTCGTTTCACAAGCTGCTGCTAACAAGTGCCAGTCACACCAGGGTAATACCTGCCACACGTTCACGAGGTATTACGAGGCAATTTCCATGTAAAGTCTCCGTGTTAAGGATGGTAACGTTATTAGTGTTAGACAGAGAAGAATTTTAACAGTGTTAACCATCCAATGCTGGTGGCTGGGGGCAGTAGTGTCTCGGCCTCACACGCTGCTTTGATGTACACTCCTCGTAAAGTGAAGGAGTAAATTTACAGGAGAGCGGGGCATCACCACACAGAGAGACGCACACGACAAAGAGATGATTACAATATGCCTGGCGTACAGCTCCCCGGGGAAGATGAGGAAATTCAACACACATTAATGTTTGGCAATATTCAGTACATCTGTCTAGTGTATAAAGTATGCAGCACGAGTGGGGGGGGGAGGGGTCACAAGTAGGAGGAGGAGACGCAGAGTCCCTGCATGAGTGGGCGACAAGGTGGAACACAAGTGGAGGTGGAACTCACACGAGGACCACCACCACCACGAGAGGGAGAGGAAGATGGGAAAGAGTTCAAGAGGACGACTCTGAGTGAGACCGTAGAAGACAGCACAAATACCCACGATAAAAGGTGAAAAACAGAGTAACACGAGGATGCTGGTGGTGGTGGTGGTGGTATTCTGATGTGCTGCTGTGGTGTGAGGCAAGAGTGGTGTGGTGGTGATGGTGTGGTGAGATGGTGGTGAGGGTATGGTGTTGTAGTAATGGTATGGTGTGGTATAGTGGTGCTGTAGGGGTGGTATATTGTGGGTGTGGTAGTGGTGTGGTACTGTAGGTGTGGCAGTGATGGTGGTGTGCTGGTCAACTGTCTGCGTGGTGGTGGCGGGGTGGTGTAAAGCTCAAGAAAAATTCAAGAGGGGAAAAACGTGACGGCAGATGAGAATATTTTGAAGAACTGTGTGTGTGTGTGTGTGTGTGTGTGTGTGTGTGTGTGTGGTGTGTGTGTGTGTGTGTGTGTGTGTGTGTGTAATAGGGAATGCTGGCACTCAGACGCCCACAGAGAGAGAGGAGGGAAGGAGCAGGGCAGGCGGCGAGGGAGTAATACTGAAGGAACATAAGGATTGTAATTAGTTAAGGGCCAAGCGAGGGCAGGTGTGATGTGTGAAGCAGTGTGATGTGTGAGGCAGGTATGTGTCAGGCAGGTGTGATGTGTGAGGCAGGTATGTGTCAGGCAGGTGGATGTGAGGCAGGTATGTGTCAGGCAGGTGTGATGTAAGAAGCAGGTATGTGTCAGGCAGGTATACGTCAGGCAGGTGTGTGTGTGAGGCAGGTATGTGTGAAGCAGGTGTGATGTGAGGCAGGTGTGATGAGGCAGGTGTGATGAGGCAGGTGTGATTTGAGGCAGCTGTGATGTGAGGCAGTGTGTGTGAGGCAGGGTGTGTGTGAGGCAGGTGTGATGTGGAGGCAGGTGTGTGAGGCAGTGTGTGAGGCAGGTGTGATGAGGAAGGTGTGATGGAGGCAGGTGTGATGTGAGGCAGGTGTGTGTGGGGCAGGTGTGTGTGTGTGAGGCAGGTGTGATGTGATGTGAGGCACGTGTGTGAGGCAGGTGTGATGTGAGGAAGGTGTGATGTGAGGCAGGTGTGATGTGAGGTGTGTCATGTGTGTGAGGCAGGTGTGTCGTGTGTGTGTGAGGCAGGAGGCAGTGTGTGTGCATGTGTGAGGCAGGTGTGATGTGTGTGTGAGGCAGGTGTCATGTGTGAGGCAAGTCATGTGTGTGTGGAGGCAGGTGTTGTGTGAGGCAGGTGTCAGTGTGTGAGGCAGGTGTCATGTGTGGAGGCAGGTGTCATGTGTGAGGCAGGTGTGGTGTGTCGACTCCATTATGAAACACACCGACCCAAGACCCAGCATGACAATGGCGAAGGTGGCAGGGAAACAGCGGTGGTGGCAGGTGGTGGCAGGGAAACAGTGGTGGTGCAGGAAAACAGTAGTGGTGGTGGTGGTGGTGGCAGGGGAACAGCGGTGGTGGCAGGGATAAGTGGCGGCAGTGAGTGGCAGCGGTGGCAGCAAAGAGTGGCGGCGACAGTGGTGGTGACAGTGACGGTTCGGGGACGTCACGATACCAGCAACGGGGGCAGTGACGGGCGGCAATGACGGGGGACAGTGACGGGGGGCAATGACGGGGGCAGTAACGGGCGGCAATGACGGGGGCAGTGACGGGGGACAGGAGTGTAAATGAAACCAACAGAAGTCAACACTGGCGACGGGTGATGGCGATGTAAACAGAGGGATAAGGGGGGGGGGTATAGCAAGGTGACGGTGAAGGCAAAGGAGTATTGACGAAGATGTTGGTCAGCCATACTGCGTCAGCTCTCTCTCTCTCTCTCGTGTGTGTGTGTGTGTGTGTGTGTGTGTGTGTGTGTGTGTGTGTGTGCAGTAATAAGAGGCTGGTTGGTGTACCTGGGTGGCCACTCCACAGGGCCTGCGGACACCTGTCTCTCACCTGCTTCATTAGTGGGCTGGATAATTGACTCTCTCCAGCACGCTTCAACTCACTAACCCACGACTCACTCAACAACTCACGACCCACTCACTGACCCACGACCCACTCACCAACCCGTACCCACAACCCACTTACTGACCCACGACCCAATCACAACCCACTCACCAACCTACACCACTGCACACTGATTAAAGCGGTGGCCAGCTCCCCCCCCCTCTCTCTCAGTCGACCAGGTTATCAAAATAGGGCCTCCTCCCCCCCTCTCCCTCCCCTCTAGTTTGTGGAGGGTCCCAAGGCTCTGACCTAACCCATGTCTGATGACCGGGTACTAATGAGATCCAGTTCGTATGGGTTTCAGTGGACGGGGGAAATACACCTCCCCGCACCCCTCCTCCTCCTCCCCACTCATCACTTGTCAATACTAACACCAACACTCCCTCGCCAACACAGGCACCAACACTCCCTCGCCAACACAGGCACCAACACTCCCTCACCACCACAGGCACCAACACTCCTTCACCACCACAAACATTATATATTCTCTTTGTTCAAGTCACACAAACATTAAAGTAAGCGACTCTCTTTTGTAATTCTTGTGGTATTTGCATAAAGCAGTGTGGAGAGAGAGAGAGAGAGAGAGAGAGAGAGAGAGAGAGAGAGAGAGAGAGAGAGAGAGAGAGAGAGAGAGAGAGAGAGAGAGAACATGGTTGAGATATCTGAAGATTCGACTTTTATTTTTCCCAGACAAACTTGTTGATATATTCTATAAATCTTCGCTGGAATATCGAGATTATTTTGATCGATAGGTGAGGTGAGGTGAGGTGGGGTGGGGTGAGGTGAGGTGAGGTGAGGTGAGGTGAGGTGAGGTGGGGTGAGGTGAGGTGGGGTGAGGTTAGGTTAGGTTATAGCGTACAAAAGCTTAATTAAGTGAACTTGTTGGACTTCATCTCATGCTGTCACGCGATGGGGGTTAAAATTTCACATAAAGCTCTCTCTCTCTCTCTCTCTCTCTCTCTCTCTCTCTCCCCAGTCATTTATTTACCAACACTTCTCACACACCCTACTACACCCTACTACACCCTCATTACCGAGTATACAGTATCTGCCCCTCACCCTGCTCTTCAGTACAGCCACACCTTACTCACACTTTCCCAGGGACAATGGCCGGGTGGTGACAAATAAGGGGTAAGATAAAGGGGTCGGTAGTGGTGTGGAGCGTGAGGTAGGTGTGGAGCATAAGGTAGGTGTGGAGCATGGGATAGGTGTGGAGCATGAGGTAGGTGTGGAGCATGGGATAGGTGTGGAGCATGGGATAGGTGTGGAGCATGAGGTAGAGTGTGGAGCATGAGGCAGTGTGGAGCATGGGGTAGGGGTGGGAGCATGAGGTAGGGTGTGGAGCATGAGGTAGGTGTGGAGCATGAGGTAGTGTGGAGCATGAGGTAGAGTGTGGAGTGAGGTAGGTGTGGAGCATGAGGTAGGTGTGGAGCATGAGGTAGGTGTGGAGCATGAGGTAGAGTGTGGAGCGTGAGGTAGAGTGTGTAGTGTGTCGTGGAGTCGCCCTAACGCTAGCTGCTACTACCACTACCATCACCAAGCAGGAGGCCGCCCAACACTAGCAGCAGAAAGCCCTGTCACAATCAGCAGGAAGCCGCCCACCAGCAGCAGGAAGCCGCCCACCAGCAGCAGGAAGCCGCCCACCAGCAGCAGGAAACTGCCCACCAGCAGCAGGAAGCCGCCCACCAGCAGCAGGAAGCCGCCCACCAGCAGCAGGAAACCGCCCACCAGCAGCAGGAAGCCGCCCACCAGCAGCAGGAAACCGCCCACCAGCAGCAGGAAGCCGCCCACCAGCAGCAGGAAGCCGCCCACCAGCAGCAGGAAGCCGCCCACCAGCAGCAGGAAACCGCCCACCAGCAGCAGGAAGCCGCCCACCAGCAGCAGGAAACCGCCCACCAGCAGCAGGAAGCCGCCCACCAGCAGCAGGAAGCCGCCCACCAGCAGCAAGCCGCCCACCAGCAGCAGGAAAACCGCCCACCAGCAGCAGGAAGCCGCCCACCAGCAGCAGGAAGCCGCCCACCAGCAGCAGGAAGCCGCCCACCAGCAGCAGGAAACCGCCCACCAGCAGCAGGAAGCCGCCCACCAGCAGCAGGAAGCGCCCACCAGCAGCAGGAACCCGACCACCAGCAGCAATAGGAGGTTGCCCACAATCAGCAGGAAGCCGCCCACCAGCAGCAGGAAACCGCCCACCAGCAGCAGGAAACCGCCCACCAGCAGCAGGAACCCGCCCACCAGCAGCAATAGGAGGCCGCCCCACTGCCACCAACACACTTATCAATGCCACTAATTTCGTTCAAACAAAAGGATCATACATCAACTCTTCCCAACCAGGCCAGATATTCACCAAATGTATCGCCCAGTCTCATAATGTATCGTTCGGTTAATTCCGGATCGTATTACCAGAAGGAAAAGTTTTTAATGAATAACATAAATTTTTATATTTGCAAGTTTTAATTGGTTGTACTTACAGTTTTTAGCAACGGTAATTAACGACATTAAACACAAACGGTTTCTTTTTTTTAAACAGAAGATCCACAGCAACAGAACTCTAAACGGTTCTAAAGTCAAAGAAACACATTTTTTCTGTGGTTTTCATTTATTCTGTAATTAACTGACTCACAAGCGTCAACACAGGACTGGGAATAACCTGATGATAACGTGTAGTGTGCCAACTATCTTGTTTCGTAAAGTACCTCACGCGTTTGGAGTTAATCAGTGTCTAGATGAGAGAGAGAGAGAGAGAGAGAGAGAGAGAGAGAGAGAGAGAGAGAGAGTAAAATATATCTTTCTGCTAGGTGTACTTATGATTCTTTATCAATTATCCCAATATATGTCAGCTACGAGGACTTATCATTGGCGCCACTGTGTATGGTATCACTGATATGAAGTATTCAGGAGAGCTGTTCTTAGAGGTCCTACTAAAATAGTATTCATTTGGTAAGAATTCGCAGTGTGTGTGTGTGTGGGGGATCACACAGCTGGGGGCAATTTCTATGTTTGATCGAGGTGGTCACACGGTCAGGTCAGGGTCAAGCATCATCACGGCGTTCTTAAGATCTTCCTTTAAATCTCCACAATACTCTCTCAAAGATCTCCACTGAAGCCAAAGGGATTATTGAGGGAAAAAACGACAAAATCCTCCCACGGGCAACTGTTCATGTCTGTCGTCACTGTGAATTGTGAATACTTTGAGCTCTTCGTTCAGACTTTCAGATTAATGCCACAGGATAATCCTAGAAGCTCATTGTCTTTGGTCGAGACGCACGGAAGGTGAAGGTCAAGGGTGACACAGGTGGGCATCAGGTCACACACACACACACACACACACACACACACACACACACACACACACACACACTGCTCGCTGGAAATATGTCGACGACTCCACCATTGGGATCAGCGTCAACAATTCTGCTCCCAACTATACCGCCCTTCAGGATTTATTGAACAGTCTCCAGAACTGGGCCACCAACAACCATGTCACCATCAACCATACCAAGACCATGGTTATGCACATCAACCTCTCCTCCGACATTGTCCCACCTCCTTCCATTACTCTAGGTCCGAACACACTCCAGGTTGTAGATTCCACGAAGCTCCTCGGCGTCACCATAGACAACAAACTAAATTGGAAACCACACGTCAGTGAAGTTGTCAAATCCTCCAGTTTCCGTCTCCACCTCCTCCGCCGACTCAAGTCCCTCGGAGTTCCTGCACCCGAGCTCCTCAGTGTTTACACAACATTCATACTTCCCAAGCTCACCTATGCCTCCCCCACCTGGTCTTCCTCCCTAAATGCCACACAACGTAAACACCTAGAAAAGTGCAAAAGAGGGCATGCAAGATTATTCTCTCCCTTCCTACTCCACATATCAAGAAGCGCTCAACACACTGACCCTTTCGACTCTCACTGACCATCACCACGACCTCATCTGCAAATTTGGTAAGAAGCTTCTACACCATCCTCGACACCGGCTCCTACTACCACCTGAGATCCCTAGCCCGAGAATTGCTGTTCGACACCACAACCGCATCCAGCCCATACGTGCACGAACTGATCGCTATAAGAACAGCCCAGTCCCAACCATTGTAAAAATTATCAATAACTTGTAATAAACCAGTGTATTCACTCCCAGTAAACACTACTCCTTGCACTGTCACTATGTTGAAATGAACTGTAGTTTGAGCTTTTCCCCATCTAGTTATTATATATCTTATTTGTATCACTTATGTTACTTGTATATTATTTGTAATTCGAAACCCATTCCCCAAATATGTAACTGTATATTTTCAGCCTTCTGGCTGCCAAGCTCTTTCAATAAACCGTTAATTATTATTATTATTATTATTATTATTACACACACACACACACACACACACACACACACACACACACACACACACACACACCTCCTCCTCCTGGCCCACCACAACAACTTACATCTTATACAATAACTTATCATTAACTACGGTAACACGTAAGTTGACCCACAATGAATACACGTAAGTCATCGGTAATGCCAGCTTAATGATGAACACCGCTCACCTGTTGTAGCAAGAAGTTGTCAGGTAAGGTCATGGATGGCGTAGACACACACACACACACACACACATTCACCACTGTTTCGAAGGAGTGAAAGTCATGAGATAGTGGTCCTTTTGTTGCGACAGTCACTTATCACAACACTCTCTCTCTCTCTCTCTCTCTCTCTCTCTCTCTCTCTCTCTCTCTCCGTCTCGATCCGTCACACGTCTAGCGACAACAGATAAAAGTGGCGTCGTTCACAAATTAAATTGGTAGGAATACAGGGAATAATTGGCTCGTCAGTTTTGCGCGCGCGCGCGCGTGCGTGCGTGTGTGTGTGTGTGTGTGTGGGTCGCTATAAGAAGGTTGTCATCACCGTGCTGCGCCATCGTGACAACTGCTGAATGTTGGTGTTTCCTGCTGCCTACTCGTGTTTATTTGTGCTTGTTGTCGCCTGCTAACGCCTGCTGATACCTGTTAGTACCTCCAAAGGCCCCCTAGTGGATGCTAATGCTTGGTGGTGGTTGCTAGGGCCTGCTGGAGATTTCTAGCCCCTGGTGGTGCTTACGAGTGCTAGTGCTTCTTCAACACAGGCGCGGTGGTATGGTCGTGTTGGGCGCAGGGAGGGAGAGGAGTCGCCCGGTGGCTTCCCCTTACGGACACAATATTTTATTTTTTACACACACACACACACACACACACACACACACACTCGCGCGTTTTTTTATTTACTAACCAATCACAGAGATCAAAAGGCCACTACACAGCTGCAGGTGACGTCCAGCATCAAAGCGATTTTTCCCTACCTGGTGTTCCGTTTCACGCCTCTCTGCTCACCTTCAAGCCATACTCTTAATATATACTTCAACCAGCTCTTGTTTTCATCATAATTGGAGGTGAGTGAGTGTAACTACCTTGATTGTATTTATACGTGGCTGTATTTCCTAACCGCAATCTGTACCCGAATACATGACCTGACTGTAGTACATGTAGTGTCATCCTTTGGTTTAAAATATTTGGAAATTCAACGACGATTATGAATTCACTTGTCTATCGATATGTAAGCAATAACAATAATCTGCTATCAATAATACTACAACTACAACTACGATAACTACTACTACTGGTACTACTACTACTATAACAACAAGTACTAATACTACAACAACTATTACTACTACTATTACTAACAGCAATAATAATAATAAGAGTAGCCAAGGGAACCATCGTTTATACTGCACTGCACTGAACACGGCCAACACCACACAGGAAAGGAGAGGATGACCCAGGAATGTCATCATCACGTCCCAACACAGGGCATGAGAGGTCACTGGGTATATGAAGCCTATCCTGCCCTGCTCTCGACTGTAGCACTATTGATTCGCCCTTTGCTGTAACGTGCTGTTTCGTGTAATGTTACTAACGGGTGACTACATGAGCGCTCTCTCTCTCTCTCTCTCTCTCTCTTTTATATACACACATACACACACTCCTTCTAAACACACATGGTAAACATACACCAGATAGTTGGTATAGAGAGACGCTCAATGCTGTGTGTGGTAATAACAGACCAGTCAGCACAGACAACACAGATGAGGACATCACCGTTATATTGTCACATATCAACAGCCGCTCATCAAGCTTTCTATTGCCTTGACCGTCTCTTTCAGATCTATGTATACTCTCTCTCTCTCTCTCTCTCTCTCTCTCTCTCTCTCTCTCCCCTCACTTCAAGGGCGACAAGCCACCATCTGTCTCACCACACTCGTGTTTATCATCTACGCTGGATGAAAAACTAGCCATCCGGAACAGTTTGTGGATATACTGTAGCCTCGCCCTACACTTGCTGGCCCCTGTTGACATGTATCTAGACAACAGGTATCCACTGTTTGGTTGATTCACCAGCCAATTAGAGATCAGTTGTAGTCAAAACAACATTGAACAAGAGCGAAAAATCGGGAATTATAGAAGAAAGGATTTTTTTCTTCCAGATATAAATTACAATTATTAGTTCTTGTACACCGGCCTTAATAGTCTTCTCGTAATAAATAATACGGAGAACACAAGTACAATCAGTCAGTTCAGTCTCTGTGATATTTCGGCGCCATTTGGGATGTAAATTTTACGTCATAGCATAAGTGGACCAATTACCTGTGTTGTTACATCTCTTTAGGTAATAGTATAAATTATCGTGTGTATCGTTCAGAGTCCGGCCACTGTACTAGTCATGGTCTTCAAATTAGAAACATTTATACAGTAACAAGAGTACAGGCGGTAGGGACTGCTACATATTGAGAAAGTGAATTTAATTACGAGCTGTTTTAACCACACGCCTCCGCCCCAGGCAAGTGTTTTAAAATTACTCGGTACTACTTTACTATTTTACCAGTGTTAAAATTATTCCCTGGCGTTCGAATTTGGTGTGTGTGTGTGTTATATCAATCAATATGTTCTCTCGTGAGCTGTCAAAAACCTATTATCCAGCCAACAAGTTATGACGAAGTAGCGCCGCATGATACAGTCACCAGCCAGCCAGCCTGCGGTACTCTGCGGCAGACTCAAGGCCGACGCGGCTCATATAATCCGTACAGGTGACCTACACGGCGAAGGTGTACTGTACAGTTACCCACAACAGACCCGTCGCCTCTCCTCCTGAACCACGAACCCCGAGGTTCAGAATCGTGAACCCGAAGCAGTAGATATTGATGCGTTATTCTGTCCATAAATGCTTCGGATTCACCAGTCTGAATCTCGGGGATCGGGGTTCAGGAGGAGAGGCGACCGGATTTCTGTGGGTGACTGTACCTCAGATCTGTCACTGCTTATCACCACAACAAGCCCCTATCATCATCATCACCATCATCATCACCCTCACCATCACTCCGTCTCTTCTCATGGTGTTGCCTCAGTCGTGCAGGTGACCATAATCCTTGTATAGATTGGCATATCACATTCACCTGGGCTTGATTCGTGACTCAACATGTGTGGCTTGGTGTCATAGGCATGGAGGTCGTTGCCACACATGGTCATTACACCGTGCATGACAGCTGTAGTTCTCTTATCATGGCGACGACACACACACACACACACACACCATGCTAACTCGGTCGTATAATTTATAGACGTCATCACTCTATAGAAACTCTTCCAACACGAACAGTTCGCCCTTCCATATGGGTGTTATGGGCGGGACTGTGACAGGTGATGTTATGAAGCCTGACAAACACACCTTCACTCCTCTGACATGAGCTGAATCCTCGCGGCAACACTGAGGTGGTTACGTTTGATGACAGAGACAGTCAACAACAACACGTGGAATTCATTTATTGCTGAAACTATATTTTACAGTCTGGGGAACTTCAGGGCAATATTTCTCACTGTGTGTTCGCTCAAAAAAATATCTTTACGATTCTGTGTGAAACAATATGACACAACGGACGAAGAATTTTGACAACCCTACCGAGACAACAGTAGTCACAGTGTTCATTGTGGAATTTATCGAACCTCTCCATGAAGATATTTTTTGGGCATCACCTTCACTACGCTCTCCTGTCTTTGTTAAACTGAATATTCGGGAGAGCTAACCCCCAGAATGCACCAACCAAAACTCACAGTGCCCACTAGATCCGAGGTAATGGTTGGTTCTGATTGGTCACTCTGGGTTACCAAGACATCCCACCACCAATCAGGACCTCGTGATATCAGGTGTCCAATTAGTACATCCTCCCTCAGTGTTGTGTAATGAACGTGGCGCCACAGTGGTGATTGTTGGCACTGTATACTGTGAGAGGTGAAGATTGCTGGCACTGTATACTGTAAATAGTGAACATTGCTGGCACTGTATACTGTAAGTAGTGAAGATTGTTGGCACTGTATACTGTAAGTAGTGAAGATTGCTGGCACTGTATACTGTAAGTAGTGAAGATTGCTGGCACTGTATACTGGTGAAGAATCGCACCGAACATTTCAGCTTGGTGAGATCTTAGGCTTCTTCTCAAACACCCCCATCGAAGTCTTCCAGCCATAGCTTAGAGTACCACTGACGGCTCCTGCAGGCGGGGAAGGTGTGTGAGACTTAAACAACACGAACGAGATGATGGAAGAGGCGAGATCTGTGTTGCCATCGTCGACCTAACGAAAAGATCCACAAGTAGATGAAAGGAACGAGATTTCGCCTGTCACTACGGTTAGGTTAGGAATTTGTATGGAGATTATTGTATATTATCAGGGGGAGGGGCGGACGAGGGGAAGGGGGGGACGTTTCATTACAGGCGGCGCAAAAGAATCTCCTAATTGGCGCACAGGTTAATTACCATCTCATTACATCTTGTTATTTTATCTCTCGTCTTCTCTTTCTTCCTCCGGGGACAAAGGTTTACCTGTTATTACTGGCACTGTCTAGGTATGGCAGCCTGGGAGTGTGTGAGTGTCTCATTAGCTACAGACGAAGGTAAGAGATGCTACAGCTACACACTAAATGATACCATCTACAGCAGTCATTTGTCCCTTTGTTGTCATTACGGTTTATAATTATCCTACCTCAGGTGTGTCGTCCCCCCCCCTTGTGCCTCCACCACCCCCCCTCCCTCCCCAGGTGAGAGAGTGTTTGTTGTTATGATTTTTTGAGTGCCTTGAAACCTGATGCGTAGTGCTTACACTTACATATTTTAGCAATGACTGACACACACACACACACACGCACACACACGCACACACACACACGCACACGCACACACACACACACACACACACACACACACACACACACACACACACACACATTGTTTATTATGTATCGAATTGGGTTTTTTCCACCAGAGTCAAGCGCCAGATAATTTCACTAAAAATAAATGTTTTTAATTTA
Organism: Homarus americanus; assembly: GCF_018991925.1. Taxonomy (NCBI): domain Eukaryota; kingdom Metazoa; phylum Arthropoda; class Malacostraca; order Decapoda; family Nephropidae; genus Homarus; species Homarus americanus. The sequence goes on along the minus strand of NW_024741901.1, from coordinate 590,220 downwards.
CCTCTCACTCATATATCATTAATTAACAACAAAATCTGGCAAAAAAGTGGCAAAAAAAAAAAGTGCCATGTGACGACCCCAACACCCGAGACCACCAGTGGACACGGACACAGCGGGAGGGTCAGAGGCAGCACAAAGGAACACTGTGACGAAATAAGCGAGTTTACGTCTGCGATTCCTTTATTATCTCCGTAGCTGTAGACCAAGACCTTATACGGAGATACTGTACTCCCCCCAACCCCCCTACCAGCCCACACTCAACCCCTACCAGCCCACACCCAACCCCTACCACCCACCTTACACAGAGACACTGACAGATGCAGACGAGTTAAGTAATTTTGAGTGATGCTGCGGGGAATAACATTACAAATAGTGTGTGTGTGTGTGTGTGTGTGTGTGTGTGTGTGTGTGTGTGTGTGTGTGTGTGTGTGTGTGTGTGTGTTTTATGTTTCGTTTGTTCTTCTTCATCACCGTATAATTATACTGTATGTGTTTCAGTGTTTCAGACGTAAGATGAAACTGGGTAACGGTGATTATTATTATTATTATTATTATTATTATTATTATTATTATTATTATTATTATTATTACAATCTCTAACTTAATTACGCATTCACACAATTATGACTCACAATATACTGAACTGTTTATGAAGGAGTGAATTATAACGAGACACTTGATGATGTACACACGCAAAAGCCTCTACCACCAACCTCGAGAATCATCCTCAAGAATCCGAATCATTATATTTGGCAGAATAATACATCGGTTATCTAAAGCTTCGGGTTCACGAGTCTGGTATCTAGGGGTTCGTAGTTCAGGAGAGGCAATAAGACGTGTGTGCGTGTGACAACCTCTCAGAAACGTAACCACAACGCCATTATTAAGTTATTTTGGGCCATATTACACCACCGACACTATCTTTTTTTATATTATACTCTTATGGTGTTATGGAGTGGCACTATAAGACCCTCAAGCCACTATTGTTAGGGTGAAGTAAACACCTATTGTGTACCTGTGTGTAGTACAGGTTAATTATCTATTGTGTGAGTCTCCCAGGATGAAACACGGCCACTGTACAATATGAGCCAGGAGGGGAGGTCAGGGGTGGAGGAGGGGGGGCCGGGAGGGAGGCAGGGAGGGGAGGTGGTGGAGGGGAGGTGGTGGAGGAGGGAGAGGAGGGGAAGGGAGGGGAGGGGGTGGAGGAGGGGTGGTGGAGGAGGGAGAGGAGGGGAGGGAAGGGAAGGGAGGGGAAAGGGGGCTAATTTACGTGTTGGTGCCGAAAGGACATCTGGCGGCAAGAATAAGAAGAAGGAGAAGAAGAAGAAGAACAAGAAGAAGAAGAAGAACAAGAACAAGAACAAGAAGAAGAAGAAGAAGACACACCTGTGATCACTGCTGTATGAAGACAAATATTGACTGTCACAACAACGGAGGTAATTACTAAACTGACTGACGGACTGGCTGATTAACTCATTGATTAACTGTCTGATTGGTTAACTGATTGACTGGTTATCTGTCTGACTAGTTAACTGTTTGACTGGCTAACTGTTTGACTGGTTAATTGTCTGACTGGTTAACTGTCTGACTGGACTGACTGGTTAACTGTGTAGGTACTGGGCATGAAGGTGATGGTAGTTACGACAGTCACCACCCGCTACCACAACTATAACCATTACAGCTACCACACCCACCACCACCACTACAACCCACCACTACCACCCACCACCAGGTCCATCACCACAATTTTCACTCTCCCACCACTATCACCCACCATTGCAATTACCACCCCTACCACCACTACCACCCCCACTACAACCACCACACCCACAGCCACACCATCATAAGAGGACTCGAGGTTCTCCACACCAGCCACACTCTTCTCTCTAGCCCTGACGACTTAGAGCGAGAGCCAGCTGGGGGCCTGACCCATCCCTCTGTTATTTGATTCTCCTCTACCCGGGAGACGACTTATTTAATTCCACTCTTGTTGTGAGAGAGAGAGAGAGAGAGAGAGAGACTTACCTTAACGACCTGCCTCACGGGGGCTGTACAGTTATTAAAATAACTCCTTCACCCCAACAGCCATCTACTTGTATACCCTTACGATGACTGAGTCTGTTCTGATAAACTTTCTTTCTTATTGTATTATATTAGTCAACGGTGGACATGTGAACAAACTCATCCCCACAATCATCCAGTACTCATGGTGATGATACTTTGATCACGAGGATGAGGATGATGATCTTGTAGTGATGATGATGATGATGATGATGATGATGATGACAAACCAGTAAAATCATCATAAGAATGTCAACGGCGGTAATAACAGGAAACGGATAATGATAAACAAATGACAATATACTTATAAGTAAAACAGTTTAGCTAACGCTGACGACTACCACTCAGGTGCTTGAGTGTGTGTCATTCATTATCCATTCAGGTTATTTGTATAAGAAACATTTCAAGGACAAAAAAGGGTTAAACTCGATATTTTCACGACCCCCCCCAAGCCATTCCCACTCCTTAACACCACTACTACAACACCACTCCTGTGCCTCACCTACACCCACTATATATTGCCTCCTACACCCACTCCTGTGCCTCACCTACACCCCCACTCCCTGTGCCTCACCTACACCCCACTCCCTGTACCTCCACCTACACCCCACTCCTGTACCTCACCTGCCCCACTACCTGCTGTACCTCACCTACACCCCCACTCCCTGTACCTCCTGCTTTACTCCCTGCCCTCACCTACACCCCCTACCTGTACCTCACCTACACCCCTACCTGTCCCTCACCAACACCCCCTACCTGCCCCTCACAACACCTCCCTGTACCCTCACCTACACCCCTACCTGTACCTCACCTACACCCCTCCCTCTGCCTCACCAACACCCCACTCCCCTGCACCACCTACACCCCTCCCTGTACCTCCACCTACACCCCCTCCCTGTACCTCCCACCTACACCCCTCCTGTACCCCTCACCCCTACACCCCCCACTCCCTGTACCTCACCCACCCCACTCCTGTGCCTCACCTCACCCCACTACCTGTACCTCACCCCTACACCTCCCTGTACCTCCCACTACCTCCCTGTACCTCACCTACACCCACTACCTGTACCTCACCTACACCCACTACCTGTACCTCACCTACACCCCACTACCTGTGTATGAGCTCCAATAGGGAAGCAAACAACAGCGTACAAGGAGTGTTAGTTACAAGACTAGTCATCCTAAAACTATATCTTGCGCTCGTGAGACCTCACTTGGATTACGCAGTTCAATTCTGGTCACCCTACTACAGAATGGATAGAATCCCTAAAAAGAATTCAGTACAGAGACAGGTTAAAGCATATTCACTTGCACTCCCTCGAGAGACGTAGAGCGAGGGGTGATATGATTGAGGTGTATAAATGGATGTCAGGGTTAAACAAGGGTGATATAACAAAGGTACTCAAACTATCCAACCTGGAGCAAACTCGTAGCAATGGTTTTAAATTAGACAAATTTAGATTTAAGCGCGAAATAGGTAAACACTGGGTTGGAAATAGAGTAGTGGATGAATGGAACAAGTTACCAAATATCATCATTAACTCGAATACGTTGGATAGATATATGAGCGATAGGGGTTGGGAGTAAACGAGACTGCCCAGTATGAGCCAATAGGGCCGCTGCAGTTTCCTCCATTCTTACGTTCTTATGCCGTAAAGATCACAGGTGGGAGGGACTAATTAATGATAACAGGTGAGGGGAGGGAGCTGTGTCGACCCCTACCAAGCTCTGTGTCCAAGACCTGTTAAGAGAGAGAGAGAGGGGGGGTACCAGTGTCGGATACCTGGATATCTAATCTTCGTGTGTGTGTGTGTGTGTGTGTGTGTGTGTGTGTGTGTGTGTGTGTGTGTGACCAAAATAACATTAGAAACAATGTCAATTTATTCCACAACTCTGACCACTAACGCCCAATACCATCCTTCATAATCCTTTAACAAATGACAAACTGCCTTTTTAAATAAACTCTAAAGCTCTATAATTATCAGCTTCTCTCAATCTAAAATCAAAGCGTATATGAAGAGTTTCGTATATAACAACAAATAATCATTTATAATAAATTTCTTAATAATATTCATATCTAGTCTCATATTTAAATTTTTTATACAGTATAATTGTCTGTTTTCGCTCAAAATTAGTAAAATGTTTGTCTCTTAAAATGGTGGAAGAATCACGGTCAAACTTGGCAAGCACAGCAGGATGATCCGGGCGTGTCTGTCAGGGGGGGAGGATGGCAGGGTAAGAATGTCGACTGAATTATATTGCCTCTTCCCTCGTCGTGACTGTCTCTTCTCAACTGATTCACCCCAAGGGTCTATAGGTCCAGATACATCACGATACAGTCTTAACACCAGCAGACACTAACATACCAGGCAAGTGATAGTGATTATGACAACACGTGAGAAACTGACCATTACACCGCGGTTACGTAGAGGAGGAGGAGACAATCTGAGAGCGCAAGGATAGAAAGTAGAGAGGGGTCCGACACGGCTCACGGCGACCCTGACATACTATAGGAGGAAACGCGAGGTGAAAAACTGCATCTCTTTCACACGGACGTCATGCTGATCCCCGAACCCAGAATGTTAATCATCCTCAATCAAACCCACGGTCCCAGTATATGAAATTTCGGGTTACGGGTTTTAGTTTTGGTCGTCCACACGGTCCACCTGACTACTGCACTGATCTACTGCCCCACTCTGACACCCCCTCCCCCCAACACCCTCACTAAACGCTGATGATCTTTATGCAAATACGGCCAAATGACCATTGTGATAACGGAAATAGAGTATAAATGATGGGAAGAATCGCTTGGGCCAACACGCTCCTCCCCAGTCAGTGTGAGTTGCTGCCGTCACCCACACGCCCGCCCGCCCGTCGCTCCCTGTTTAATGATTGGATATTGGCAGCGTTTCATGAGTGAATAATTTGTTGGCTTAATAGCACACTCTACCCCGTTTAATGGAGGGGCAATTCCACAGTAAATGGTATAAACAACAGCCTCTAACTCTCAATAGGCTATAGCCATCACGTTTCCAATATTTCATTACAATGGGTCTCGGGTCGCCAGCTCATTCTCCCACACACATTGCGATATTGATATTACTTTCTCGTCGGTCTGTTGCCTTGATAAATACAGTACTGTAGAGCGATATGTCCCCACAACCATTAACCCACGTGGTGTAACCTCCACACAACTCTGGCATCATCATTAATCTTTTTTAGATTCATGATGACACTTGAGTCTTATCATTACGCCCGAGAATCAGACAGCCTCATGGGACCAGATTCCCAAAGATTCTTACCGTAAATATTCATCTCAAATAAATATGAAAAAAATAGGTGACCAAATGGTTGACTTAATCTAAAACACAAAATATCTTATAAAAATAGTATTAAAATAATAATACTGAGATTATCTTGAGTTATGTTCATTTTTTATCACCAGTTAAATGACGAAATTACCGAATACGATCTTTGAGGATCCAACTCCAGCGCCAGCCCTCTCCCCCTGCACGGCTCCCCTCCCCCAGCATGGTTCCTCCCCCCAAGCACGGCTTCTCCCTCAATACGGTTTCTCCCCCAGTATGAAATTCCCCTCCCCTCCCAAAGCATGAATCCCCCCCCCTCCTCCAGCACAGCCCCTCCCCTCCCCAGTACCCCATCCCCCAGCATCCCACCCCTCCCCCATCACGGCTCCTCTCATTATCTCATCACCAGGCACCATCCCAACACCTCCCTTAACATCGATGTGAACGAATAAGCAATAACATATGTTCATCGTCACCTCATCAGCCACTGTATCCACTTCGACTTTCCTCCCGACAGCTCTTCCCTTCCCTCCCGCCAGACACATTATCTTATTATCATAACTAAAAACTATAACTACTATAACAAACAATGATTAATTATCTTACGAAGAGGAGAAGGAAAGGGGATAGCAGGGGAGGAAGGAGGGGGGGGAGGGAGGAAGAGGACGAGGGGAAGAAGAAGGGAAAGGGGAGAGGAGGCAGGAGAAGACACTTGGTAATGTTTGTAAACCTCAGATGAAGAACCTTCACTTTCCTCCTGCACCACACACCTTCATCCCTCCTCTTGTTATGTATTTTCTGCCTCTGTCAACCTGCACGCTGAGTTATAGTCGGTAAATCCTCTCTAACAAGTGTAAAGTCGTTTCTCAATACTCTCACCCATCACCCGAGGTAGCCACTGGTACAAGAAATCCATGTGTATCTCCCATGGTCAGGTCCGAATCCGAATCCGAATCTCTGAACCCTTAGATGAGACAACAGTAAAAATTTTCGAACTTATGAAACCCGTTTTTTTTTATGATATCTTTGACTGTTATTAATCTACCAGTGAAAATAAATAAATACAAACGTTTCCTCTGGATTTGAAAGATGTATGGTCTTTTTTTTTTTAATTCTTCCAACATAACTTAAGGTGAGCGTGTTTGGTGGTGACAGATGGTGGTGTGGGGAGGAGGGTCGTCACGCGGCCCCACAAGTAGGCCATCACACACAGCCACACACTACGCTCTTAGCTCATGTCTGGCCTAGTAAACTTGAAATATGGTAGTGTGTCTTACCTGACCTCCTCCCACACACACGCACACACCATCACTAATTCTCGTGGACACATACATACATGCTTATAAATACATACATAAATGCATACATAAATACATTCCACATACCAGAGAACACAATGTAAGTATAAACGTCTTTCCCTACCTCACCCGGCCCCTACTCTGGTGTCTCTACCTGCGGGAATCAGCTGACGGAAAGTAAACACACCCCAGCCATTATCCAGGTAAATAAACTCTCTCTCTCTCTCAGCCCGCCTCAAGGTGTACGTCCTGTCTGTAGCCGAGGTGTGTCACGCTAAGCCCCAGTTAGTCATGCGCTTGTTGGTTTTACGTCAACAATAACACGAGCCATTAAGTTGCTTGTAAGTAAATGTTTAGTGAGTTATTGCAAGAGGAAGCCAGACGTACATGTAGAGTACGTCACCGTTATTTATTATATGTCCACACACACACACACACACACACACACACACACACACACACACCTGCTCCAGTTAGTTTAGTTTTTCGCCTCATACGAAAAATAAAACTATTAAATACTAATTGAAGTCACATTATAAAGGTCAATAATTCAGTCGTCAATTGGTGGTTTTTGGTGATTAAGAAAAGTTATTGTTCTCTTAAAAGTCTGTGAACAAGGGTGACCAAGAACTGATTACATTAAGTCGCGCTGTAAATATATCCCTCATGCGGGAAAACACATTCAGTTAGGTAACGAATGGCGGGAACGGGAGTAAGCAACGTAGCTAAAGATATAATGGAAACAAGATAGATCATACAACTCTCACTATACACCCCCGGTATCTGTCACAACCAGTCAGGTAATGGTGATCAAATCGTAAAACCATTTAGTGTACATTACCGCCCTATCACGCTCTCAACCTGTGTGTGTGTGTGTGTGTATGATGACTATACCTGGTGTGGTCTGTGCTAGGTGCCGTGCAGATAACAGACGAGACACACGGACGGATAGTAGCCTCTCCTGAACCACGAACCCCGAGATTCAGACTCGTGAACGCTGATGCATTATTCTGTCCATAAATGCTTCGGATTCACGAGTATAATTATCGGGGTTCGTGGTTCAGCAGGAGAAGCGACAGGATCTTTGTGGATGACTGTACACACACACACACACAAAAGACGCGGGAGGTGGGTGTTCAACTGTTCATCCTCTCGGCAGCCTCCCGCGACCTGGCTGCCTGTTGAGCCAGGTCAGCTAAATCTTAATGGGCCTGGCACGGTGTATGCTCGTAATATCTTGGTAAGCCGACAAGCCGGAGAGGATATGCTGGCTGCCGGAACACGAGAAATAGAAGCCGAGTTCACCATGAGTCACGCGGCAGTAGAACTCAACAGGCTCTGGCTTGGGTGAATGATGGTAACAAGTCTTCTGTTTAGGCCCTCGTTCAGGTAATCAATGCCTAACAACCAAGGGTGACGCACAATTAACAGGTCAAGGACCCCAGCCGACCTCAGCACTGACACGAGGACTCACACACGAGGCTACAAAAAACCTACAAAACCCACAGTACTAAATTAAAACCGAACACACATTGTATGCATCATAACGACAGGTTTCTCACTACATAAAACACGCTGCCACCGTCCCTACCTTACCTGGAATTTCACCAACAATGTGTCGACAGGTGTAATAAACTTCTTCCGGTGACCTATAATATTATCATGACCTTGTACGCCTCTCATAACACACACACACACACACACACACACACACACACACACACACACACACACAGGGTCAAGGTTGGGAGTTTTTTGAGGTGAGTTTCCTAATCTTATAGGTTAAGGTGGTATATCTTTTACACACTATCACCGCCAGGGAGTTGTTATACTGAGAATTGGATCACCTGAAGGTAGCCGCACCCCTCCCTCCTCCCCCGATGATTAAACACACTCAATGTTACCTAGCAGTTTGAAGTTGGGAAAGCGTTAAGGTAGGTTAAGTAAGCTTTGGGTTGTGTTGGGTTGAGTTAATTAGGTTAGGTTCAGCTAGGTAATCATTAGGTCAGGTCAGGTCAAGTCAGGTCAGGTCAGGTCAGGTCAGGTCAGGTCAGGTCAGGTTAGGTTAGGTTAGGTTAGGTTAGCGTTAGCGTTAACCTTACGGTGATATAATCTGGGGGATAATGTTCAGCTAATCCCTAGAAATTTCAGTATACCCAAATGTAGGCTGATTTATTTTTAATAAACTTTTGGGAGTAAGTTAAGACTCACCGCCACAGTCTGTACACACACGAGCCTCACTGTGTCCTGAGCCTATGTGTGTGTGTTGATCCTGTGTACACGTCTGATTCTGACTGTGACTCAATAAACAAACTATCTGATTCTGATTCTCATCAAAAAACTTTATAATTCTGGTTGTGATTCTGAACAAAAACTCTGATGCTGATTATAAATCTCGAAAAACTCACTGATTTTGACTGCGATTCTAAATAAACTCTGATTCTGAAATAAAATAAGTGATTCTGATTCTGAAAAAAAAAACTTCCAAAACTAAAACTAAAGTACGTGAACCAAGTAACATAGTGAATACAATATATATATATATATAATCAGTTTTAACACATGTATACTGTATGCGAGTGTTGGCATCACGTGAAGATTAGACACCCTAGCTTATTTCACCTGATCATTAATTACCCTAACACTACCTGGGGCGGGGGGGGGGTTAGGTTAGGTTAGGTTAGGTTAGGTTAGGTTAGGTTAGGTTAGGTTAGGTTAGGTTAGATTAGAATAGATTACATTTGGTTAGATTAGGTATGGTGACATTAGGTTAGGATTGGTTAGGTTAGCTTTAGGTCAGGTTAGGTCAATTTAGGTTAGGTTAGTTTAGGTTAGGTTAGGTTAGGTTAGGTTGGATTATGTTAGGTTAGGTTAGGTTGGATTATGTTAGGTTAGGTTAGCCTTGGGGTGCTTAATCATCAGGTGAAATAAGCTAGTGCTCAATCTACCTGGCTGCTCGATGGACGGTAATTCAGCCAAAATTTGTTAAATAAAAACTTACACCTTCTCTCGTTAGATCAACTGAGACTGACGCAAAAACTGGACAAATTACTCTACCGTCAACAAGGATCGTGGTTAACAAGTACGTGTGGGGGGGGGGGGTGGAGGCGTTATGCCACATCATCATAACAAGATAGATAAACACAGGTGCACGTCATAAAACTCATGACAAGGTATAGGTACACACTGTTGCCACATCAAAACAACAAAGGTACACACTGGTGCCACATCAAAACAACAAAGGTACACACTGTTGCCACATCAAAACAACAAAGGTATACACTGTTGCCACATCATCATAACAACAGCTGCACACTCCTACGTCCTTAGGCAGTTGAGGAATTAGACAAGGAATTATACCAACAGCAAAAGGTCATAAGAAAGTTGACTATTTAAGACAATTAAGTGATAATTTTATGCTATTAGCAAGGGTAATTAGACAGGGATAATTAATCAGCTAAGTAATTAATCCAAGAGATAATTAAGGCAAAGATCAGGGGTAAGTAGGCAACCGAAATATTAACAAAAGGTCAGGAGGGAGCATTAGGCGGCTAATTAAGTCAAATGTAATTAAACCTTAAATCAGGAATAATTAAACAACGCGACATTAAAAGCTAAGAGTAATTAACACATAAATAATAATTTAACGAAAGGTCAGAGGTCATTAAGAATGTAAGTAACTAAGACAGTCGAATGACCTTATACCTTGGGGTCAGGAGATAATTAAACAGGTGGCAATTTAACTTAAGATCATTAGTGGTAATTAAAACACTTAACAATAACAACAAAAGGTCAGGGACTGTAGAGTAATTAAGACGTAAGTAATTAATATAAGGACACCTGAGCCTGCCTGACACATTCTTAATTAACACCGAGGCAATTAAGGCTCCCCCCCCCCCACAGGGTATACAAACAAGGTAGGGCGGTGATCTCTGACTCCTGCTGTGTGCTGCGTCAGGAGCTGTGTTACTGCTGTTCTCTCTACGCTGTGAGACTGTTGCTGTGTGCTGTTTCTGTTTACCTGGAGCTGAGAGAGAGACAATGTGGCTGAAGTAACTCGTGGCAATATTTCATTATGCCGGGCCCCGTTGCTGACGTCCCTCCTCCTCTACCCGCTGACGCAGCTGACAAGTCGTGATTTCTCAAAGCTGCTGACACTGTAAACACACGTCAATCACTTCTGCCACCCATCACGTCCTGCTGACACTCGCCTTGTGCTGCTGAGATCGCTGACGCCTACCAGTGCTGACACCAAATCCTGACTTACTGACACTACTGATCCTCCTGTCTCCCTGTCGACAGTACTGACCCACGCCTATCACTCGTCTATCATGTCTGACACTCACCTGTCACTGCTGACACTCACCTATCACTGCTGACACCCATCTATCACAGCTGACACCCGCTATCACTGATGATACCAGTCGCTTCCTCTCTGACGCCGCTGACAGTCCAACCTATACTCGAGTCGGAATCACGCTTATGTTTTCAGTACTCCTAATGTCAGTGAGACTGTCAGCAGTGGGCTGACAGCTCTTACATTAATTTATTATTCATTTCAGAGAGAGAGAGAGAGAGAGAGATCCCCTACACAGTGTCAGAAAGGATTACGAAGGTATCTAAGAACTGTCAACAGACTGTCAGCTCTCTGCTAACAGCCGTGCCGAACGACACTGGAGACAGAAGCATCATTAGCGTTGCTGAGGGTGCTGCTGCTGACGTTACTGCTTTTCCTGACGTTAGGGGGCGGGGAAGCTGACAGCTGACACGGCGTAGAGACCTGACAAAGCCAGAATATATTGATACTTTGTTTTAGCTCAGTTGCTATGGTAATATCTCTCTCTCTCTCTCTCTCTCTCTCTCTCTCTCTCTCTCTCTCTCTCTCTCTCTCTCTCATTTAAGAATATTTAATGTTTGAAAGTGTGTGTGTGTGTGTGTGTGTGTGTGTGTGTGTGTGTGTGTCATATACATAAATATTTGCTCAATCTCAGCGGGCGTCAGTTGAACCTCCTCTTCCCTCTCCCTCCCCTCCACCCACTCCCTCTCACCCCCCCTCCTCCCCCCCTCCCCCTACCTTGATAGCTCCCAGGTAAATATAGGTTTATGTGGCCGCTTCAGCTACTAAGACTTTAATAACCACAGCAAACAGGATAATTTACCCTCTGATAATGTTACCACAGCCAAGACGTATTGCCAAACGTTCAACAGGATACAGTGTGGATACGAATTAACGAAACTAAACGTAAAATAAAAAATGGCATCGAAACTACACAGAGACTCTACCATAATTAGATATATTCACATGCCATAAATGATCTTTGTGTATTTAGAACCTATGGGAAGGGGATCGGTTTAGAGTACAAAATTAACATAGACATTTGTGTGGGTTCTGGGAGGGAGTCGGAGCAGCAAGGATTCGTTCGATTTTTTTTTTAATTCCGTCGAGGTGTCATTATATTATGGCCGCCATCTTGTAATAGAGGTTATACGGGAGGCGGGTGCGGTGGCTGAGTGGGTATAATACTCACTCACCTCCAAAGTGTCTATGGTTCGTGCCCGCCCATAGTCTATCAGGTTGTGAGTGTGTACCTGTCTTTGTAGTCAGGGAAGTGTTACCACAACTCCACCGACACAACCACCCCACCACAACCCTCACCACCACAACCCTTACCACCACAACTACCCCATCCCTTATAACCACCACCACCACAACCCTTACAACCACCACCACAACTACCCCAACCCTTACAACCACCACCACCACAACCCTCACCACCACACCATCACCACCACAACCTCACCACCACATCACCACCACCACAACTTCCTCAACCCATACAACCACCACCACCACAACCCTACAACTACCACCACACCATCACCACCACAACTACCCCAACCCCACAACCACCCCACCAAACCCTCACCACCACACCACCACCACCACAACTACCCCAACCCTACAACCACCACCACCACAACTACCCCAACCTCACCACCACCACCACAACCTCACAACCACCACCACCACCACAACCCATACAACCACCACCACACCACCACCACCACCACACCATCACCACCACAACTACCCCCAACCCCACAACCACCACCACCACCACCACCACACCATCACCACCACAACTACCCCAACCCTACAACCACCACCACCACAACTACCCCAACCCTCACCACCACCACCACAACCCTCACAACCACCACCACCACCACCACAACCCTCAAAACCTCACCACCACAACTACCCCAACCCTACAACCCACCACCACAACTACCCCCAACCCTACAACCACCACCACCAAACCCTCCACAACAACCACCACCACCACCACCACCACAACCCTACAACCACCACCACCACCACCACAACTACCCCAACCCCACAACCCACCACAACCCTCACCACACCACCACCAACAGAACTACCTCAACCCCACAACCACCACCACCACAACCCCACAACCACCACCATCACCACCACAACTACCCCAACCCTACAACACCACCACCACCCCAACCCTCACAACCACCACCACCACCACCACCACAACCCTCACCACCACAACCCTCACCACAACCACCACCACCACCACCACTACCACAACCACCTCCATCAATTCGTTTCTATCACAATAAAACCTTTCAAGACCCATCTATTAAGACCACCCAGCAATCCTAATTAGCTCTTTATTAAAAATTTCCACCAATTACCTCCCACCTTCCCCACCTCACCCTCCCCTCACCTTCACCCTCCCACCTTCCCCCCCACCTTCACCCTCCCACCACCTTCCCCTCACCTTCACCCTCCCCTCCCACCTCCCCCTCACCCTTCACCTCCCCTCCCCTTCCCCCCTCACCTTCACCCTCCCCTTCCCCCTCACCTCACCCTCCCCCCCCCACTCACCCTCCCCCCCCCACCTTCCCCTCAACCCTCCCCTCCCACCTTCCCCTCACCTTCACCCTCCCCCTCCCACCTTCCCCCCCCCTCCCCCCTCCCCCCCCCTCACCTCCATCGCCCCTCCCACCTTCCCCCTCACCTTCCCACCTTCCCCCCTCAACCCTCACCCTCCCCTCCCCACCTTCACCCTCCCTCCCACCTTCCCCCTCACCTTCCCCCTCCCACCTTCCCCCTCACCTTCACCCCTCCCCTCCCACCTTCACCCTCCCCCTCCCCACCTTCACCCCCTCCACCTTCCCCCTCCCTTCACCTTCCCCCTCCCACCTTCCCCTCACCTTCACCTTCCCCTCACCTTCACCTTCCCCTCCCTCCCACCTTCCCCCTTCACCCCCACCTCCCCTCCCCTCCCACCTCCCCCTTCACCTCCCCTCCCCTTCCCCTCCCTTCCCTCTCACCTCCCCCTCACCCTCCCTTGACATTCACACTAATTCAAGCTTAAATTCTCTTTCATCTCTTTCTTTAAAAAATATCAATGAACCAGACTACTTCACCTCGTCCTTCCCTCCTCATACACACACAGACCACTTAACTAGATATTGATAAACACACGAAACTCACACCTCTCGGGGTCATCATTACCTGCTACCTGGTGTGTTTGGTTGAGAGGCTAATGTCCTTCTATTTCAATGTTGATCGAATTCATTTTTTTTTACCTCATTTACTTCACCTGTGACTTCCTTATTATCTCATACATCTGCTAGCTCTGACTATACCTTACATGCACATTTATTTCACGTTAAGCTTTGTTCTGGTTTAGCATACTTCAAACACTCTCTCTGTCTCCCTCTTATCACTTAACCATTAGACACACAGCCCAAATTATTTACCTGAAGATTAACCACCTTAATAATAATTATGGGGTTAGGTTAGGTTAGGTTGCTAGGTTAAAGCCATAGGGCTAGGCTGGGTTAGGTTAGGCTGGGTTAGGTTGAAGGTCATATTAGGTTAGCGTTATGGTGGTTAATCTTCAGGTGCTCCCAACTCCCAGCCAGTTTACCTTATTCTACGTATCATTATTCCTCTAACACACTCCAACTGCCATATAGTTTACCTAACCCTTAAACCACACTTGAGTTTACCTGACCCTTAAACCACACTTGAGTTTACCTTACCCTTAAACCACACTTGAGTTTAACTTACCCCTAAACCACACTTGAGTTTACTACTTCCACTCTAAACCATGCCTTGAGTTTACCTTACCCCTTAAACCACACTTGAGCTTTCATCTTACCTTTAAACCACACTTTGCATTATTTAACCCTTAAACCACACTTGAGTTTACCTTACTCCTTAAACCACACTTTTGTTTACCTTACCCCTAAACCACACTCCTGAGTTTACTCTTACCCTTAAACCAAACTTAAGTTTACTCTTACCCTTAAAACCACACTTGAGCTTACCTCTTACCCCTTAAACCACACTTGAGTTTACCTTACCCTTAAACCACAATTGAGCTTCACTTCCTTTAAACCACACTTGCATTTACCTAAACCCAAAGGCCAAACTCCACCAATATGAATGCTATTAAATACTTCAGTTAAATATATCTGGAAAGTCAATTAACTATATAAGTTCACTGTCTATTAAACCTTGAAAAATATTCATAAACTTTGTAAAAAAAAAAAAAAGAAAAAATACCACGAATGAAATTAACAGATTTCACAGGATTCTATATAACCTATTGAACTGTATATAATTACTATCCAACGTAACAACAAAAGGTAACTTCACCCAATAGAGAAATTAATACACAAATCACCAATGTATATCTGAAAATCTGGTCCCTGTATAAAACTACTGTAGTGCCGTGAGAATCAATTACAAACCAAGAGGGTCCAGTGTTCAGTATAAATGGCAAATACAGTTCACTTGACTTGTGTTCCATTTTCAAAGTAATGTATTATGTTAGGGGTCTGTCTGTCTGTCTGTCTGTCTGTCTGTTCCTGTCTGTCTGTCCTAGGCTATTCACCGGGACAGTACTAGATATAAGAGTTTAATAAAGAGTGACCTATAGAGCTTGTTATATTCTCTCAAGAGTGAACCTGTAGAGAACTTGTAATAATAATCAACCAACACTAAATTACAGGTAAATTTCTAGAACATACATACATACATACATACATACATACATCTGATTACTAATACCTGGTGGGAGGATGGGGGGGAGGAGTAGGTTTTGAAGACATCGGTAAGTATGGTGAGGTAAAATGGTGAGGTATAGTGGTAATGGTGAGGTAATAAAGAGTGAGCCAGGTGGTAAACCCAGCCCAAACCCCAAAACCCTGCCAAACCCAAACCAGCCAGCAAACCCAAACCAACTGCCCAAACCCTGCCAGTGCCCAAAACCAAACCAGTTTGACCCTGCCATCCAAACCCATGACCTGCTAAACCTGCTGTGATGCACAACCCATGATGCCATTGTTGACTATGAGATGCTATGCTTAAAATACAAACTAAGATGCTACCAAATGATACAGTGTGACTTAAGAGCAACGTGGGAGTGTATAGGTGGTGATGGTGAGGTATAATGGTGAGGTATAGTGGTGATGGTGAGGTAATGGTGAAGTATAGTGGTGATGGTGAGGTGTAGTGGTGAGGTGAAGTGGTAATGGTGAGGTGATGGTGAGGTATAGTGGTGATGGTGAGGTACAATGGTGAAGTATAGTGGTGAGGGAGGTGTAGTGGTGAGGTGAAGTAGTAATGGTGAGGTACAATGGTGAGGTATAGTGGTGATGGTGACGTACAATGGTGAGGTATAGTGAGAAGGATAACAAACTCACTTTTAAA
>NW_024741901.1:568790-571290 GCF_018991925.1 Homarus americanus | reverse complement strand
AGGATTTCAGGGTCCCGGTTTATTTAGTTCTTTATACGTATATAACAATTTTCTGGGTGGGATTTTTTTTTTTTTAAGTTCGAGTTATTCCTCGATGTCTGTCTCAACCTTGATTAATTTGTTGTTGTTGTTGATGTTTTAGCTGATGTTGTTGCTGACGATATTCTACCACACCACCATACTCAAACCACCATACCATTCAACACCACCATCATTACACCACTACCACCTACACCCAGTCGTTCCTACACTAATGCTCACCACCTTCAAGATTTCGAAAATTGCGTAAATAATATAATGTGGTGTGGCAAGGGACGACTCTCCTATTTTACGTGTGGGGTAGAATGTGTATATCAATCATATATGTGCACCATTTCCACCATGTCTCATGAATTTGGACACACACACACACACACACACACACACACACACACACACACACACACACACACACACACACACCTCTACCCTGGTCAATAGGAGATGGAACGAAAAAAAAATTATAAAAATACCCATGGTAATTACACCCATTGTGAGCCGGTCACCTGGTGGGGCTGGCATCCCTAAATATTGACACGGGGTGAAGTCTCAAGCCAGCCACTGAGATAACCTCTCCAGCGACCTACACGCCCTGACATGTTTACCTGCAGTTTACACCAAGTTTACTCCAAAAATACTGGTGTTTACCTTACATGTTCAGGTTTACATTCACCGTTTTAAAATTTACAGTAAATTACTTTTCATTATAAGACGATGGTTAACCAGAGTGAAGACATTATGGTAGAAAGTTGTGAACCGTTCACACACACACACACACACACACACACACACACACACACACACACACACACAGAGTAAATAACAACACCTGCATATTATACCTAATTTTATAAACCAAACACAAAAATCACATAAATAACAATAACATTTACACACGAGTCAATTAATATCTCCAAAGCGTCTCACCGAGTCAGGCATCACTAAGGGGTATGACTTGACCTCCACCGTGACCAGGGAGTGTAAGGTCAGCCCAGGTCTCCATGGTACAGTATCTTACGTGGTGCTGGCAGCTTCATGGACCTTCTGCTGTCGCTCCTAGACCCACAGCTCATGTCGCCGCCAGGAGAGTGCTTGGAGGGCAGTGAGTGTGTGTGTGTGTGTGTGTGTGTGTGTGTGTGTGTGTCAGGAAGTATGGGGAAAAAAATTGGTGGACAAGTTTGAGGTGGCCGCATTGTGCCGCCCCTCACCCACAAGTCCCAAACCTGCTACCCATTACACCTGTTGGCCCTGACACCTGCTGTCCCTGATACCCGCCATCAAGAGAGAGAGAGAGGAGAGAGAGAGCAATTCGCCCCATAAAAATGCAGCAGTTTTTGAGTGGTATACTGAAGGAGGCGCCGCCGTGGCAGCCCCCAGAGGCTTCACTTAGGACAGTAAAGCCTGCCTGGGCTTATTGAAGCGCCGCCTTAACTTCCCTCGGACGTGACGGGCACTAAAACCGGGTTATGGCTCGGCTTGTCTGCTGTTTCCTTCCAGCTGAATGAGGCGGCTGGTCGTCGGCAGGTGACTGCTGGTGAGGTGGGTGGCGGCTGGTGATGGTGGGTGGCGGCTGGTGATGGTGGGTGGCGGCTGATGAGTGCGGGTGGCGGCTGGTGAGTGGTTGGCGGCTGGTCGTCGGCAGGTGGCGGCTGGTGGGTGGTAGCTGGTGGGGGTGGGTAGCGGCTGGTCGTCGGCGGTGGTGGCTGGTGAGGATGGGTGGCGGCTGGTAGGCAGGTGGCGGCTGAAGTAGGGCAGGTGGCGGCTGGTGAGGGCAGGTGGCGGCTGGTGAGGGCAGGTGCAGGTGGTGGTGGTACGGTTCCTAATATTCCTCACCAAATGAGTTTTTGCTCAACGTATTCCAGTGCAAGTTTCTGTATACCGAATTCATCACTTTTAATGTGCATTTTCTTTTTCCCTTTCGTTCTCATTCCTGTGTATGTAATGAGTGAGTGAGAAGTTGTAAGCGAGGAAGTTGTGTGTGTGTGTGTGTTATGAGGTGCAGGAAGTCGAGAATACACTGACCATCATAAACTTTGAGGGCCTGGTGGGTGGGTTGGCGGGTCAGTCTGGAAGGGCGTGCAGGCCATTCTCCTCACAACTGGATTCTGAAACCTTCCTAAGTTAAATTTTCCCGAGCTTTCGATATCGTCTATAGCTGACGAAGTTAACCCACGACGCTTAGAACTGGTACACACTTAAAATCAACGTCCAAATTGCAACGAAATTAAACTGAGACTTGCGTAAGAAAATACTCATCTCTTATACCCAAGGACCAAAGAAATAAGAATCAACATTTGAAAACCCGGAGCTTGAGCGGAGTGGTAAGAACACGAATGTTTTAATATCAGTTTCACCAGTCACAGACAATGGCTACTGTACGTGAGACACCCCCGAGAACCTCCAGCCAACCAGCGGTAAGATAAATATATTCCTCCAGGGTGATGATAATGACAGCAGGAAT
>NW_024741901.1:462568-563690 GCF_018991925.1 Homarus americanus | reverse complement strand
CGCCTACTACTACAGGCTGAAAGTAGCAAATGACTCCAAATATCGATATATCAGATCTTGGACAAGTCGACCATGAAAGAGCGAGTGTGATAGCGTGTGGGTGTACGGACGTGTTGGCGTAAGGGCGAACTGTATTACGTGCCCAGTAACCCAGAGGAAGGGTGGGATGAGAGGAGCACCTCTGGCCTAATCTACAGTGGGCCAACAAACCGGATCCCACCAGACAAACTTCAACAATATTAAGTTAAGTTACACCTTAATCAACTCTAAACTCGGCGCTGGCCCCACTAACTTCCCGACCACCAATATGTACCTCAACTCTTCTTAATCAACCAAGATTAACATCCCGATATTTGAGGTACCCCCCACCCCCCGCATGTAGAGTATGTTGGTGGGGCAGGAGGAAAAGAGAGAGAGAGAGAGGGGGTAGATGTATCTGTGGCGAACCCGGAAGAAGAGTGAGAGGAGGGAGGAGTCAGGACCTGGTTGTTGCCGAGAGGAGAAGAGGTGATATGGTGAGTGGGAGAAGAAGGGAGATGATAAGCTCAGGGGAGAGGAGGGAGGGAAGGTGATGCTGGGAGGGAGGGAGGGAAGGTGATGCTGGGGGGAGGAGGGAGGAAGGTGATGCTGGGAGGGAGGGGGAGGGAGGGAGGGAGGGAAGGTGATGCTGGGAGGGAGGGGGGGGAGGGAGGGAGGGAGGGGGGAGGGAGGGAGGGAGGGGGGGAGGAGGGAGGAAGGTGATGCTGGGAGGGAGGGGGAGGGGGGAGGGAGGGGAAGGAGGGAGGTGATGCTGGGAGGGAGGGAGGAAGGAAGGAAGGTGATGCTAGGAGGGAAAAGAGGTAGGGAGGAGGAAGGATTCTGCTACAGCTCTCCTCTGGACGTCTGCTTTGTTGCCTGTACGTCCTCATGATGTCTCTCACAGGGTTCAGGGTGTGAAAATCGTGTCTTCTGTAACACACACACACACACACACACACACACACACACACACACACACACACACACACACACACACACACACACACACACACACACACACACACACACACACACACCATCTTCTACAAATTCATACCCTGTTATCAGTCTGTAAACAATCTTCTGAAGGCACTGTTCAGGGGGTGAGGGAGGGAGGAAAGGGTGAGGGGGAAAAGGGAAGGGAAGAGGTGGGTAGTGAAGAGGGAAGCAAGGAAGGGAGGGAGGAGAAGTGGTGACTGAAGATGTAAACAGAAGCAAGAGTTTGGCAGTCAGTCAGTCAGGAAAGACACTCATAGAGCTGACAAACGCAGCTAAAAATCCCACCGGGCACAATCCCACAAGACAAACTCCCACTGGATGAAAGGGAGGAGGAGGTGGGTGGAGGAGGAGGTGGGTGGAGGAAGAGGTGGGTGGAGGAGGAGGTGGGTGGAGGAGGAGGTGGGTGGAGGAGAAAAGGTGGAGTGGAGGAGGTGGAGTGGAGGAGAATGAGTGGAGGGAAAGGTGGAGGAAGAAGGTGGGTGGAGGAAGAAGATGGGTGGAAGAAAGGTGGTGGAGGAGGAGAATGGAGTGGAAATGAGAAGTGGGTGGAGGTAGAATGGAGTGATGAGTGCCTCGACTTCCCGGCAGATAAAGGTGGTGATGGTAGTAAATAGTGTGGTTAGTGATGGGTGGTGGTTAGTAATGGGTGGTGGTAGTGGTGGGCGGTGATTTTTTATTTTGCCGCTAACATCGGCTACTTTATTGTGCACCCCACACTCATCCTGTCAGCGGTAGCGCAAAAGGATTACAGAGTAGAGTTTACAACGGGTCATAATAATTAACCCCCGTGGTCAGGATATTATGGCACTGAATGCTACACAGTATTTCAATTACATTATTTGTTTGGTTCTATACATAAAGGGTAACTTATGCACAAATGCGTGAGTACAGGCGTGTGAGGCAGTATGTCTGGCCTCACACTTTGTTATTCACATTTGCGTGAGAAGTATTCAAGCACATTGTGTGTTTGGTTCGTGGTGGTAGTGGTAGTGGTGGGTGGTAGGCAAAAGTAGCAACGGTTAAAGACGCGTGGCGGGGTGAGGGTGACTGGGTTGGGAGGGAGGGAGGGAGGGAGGGAGGGAGGGAAGGGTACAGCTCCCCTCACCCACCACCACCACACTTTCACCATCACCACAGTCTCTCTCTCTCTCTCTCTCTCTCTCTCTCTCTCTCTCTCTCTCTTCACCTTTCCTATTTCCAGTTTGCCATTTCAGGACTTCTTTTTCTCCTCTCTCTATATAACACTGCCGTCTTAAGCCAGGGAATTGCCTCTTACCTCTCCAGCTTTCCTTAGATCAAAGCCTTTCATGTTGACTCCCACTTCTTCTTCTTCTTCGTCTTTCTCTCTTCTTCTTCTGCTCTCCTTCGTCTTACCCTCAATGTCTTTTTAAAATCCATCGCTTTGATTCTAATCTTTTTCATCTTAGTTAGGTCTTATTCTCTTCTGCTGTTATCGTCTGACTTCGTTACGTTTCGTTCATTATCACCAGTTTTTTTATTGTTAGTCTTTTCCTTCTTCCTTTCTTCCTTCCTCCTCATGTGTGAAGAGACATTTTTTCATTACCCCTGGCGTTTCCTTCTTTCAAACTCCCATTCATTCTTCTTATCTTCTCATCTCCACCATTCTTCTCAATCATTCTCCCTCCCTGCCTGGCTTCTCATTGGCTGGGAGAGATGCAATTGCGTTCAAAAGTGACAATAAAAACACAAAAAATACCCACTATATTTACAACTTACTCTACATAACTGTGAATAAACATTATATATATTATTTTGATTTTTAAATTAGCCATCAAGAAAACGATTTAGTCGAGGGTACACGCTTAAAAGATCTTAAGTTATTGATGCGTAGTAACATAATATTTCTCCCACGATAAATTCTTAGATTGTCTGAAGAGTTTGCTGAGGAAAGGGTTTAAATAATATTATCCAGTTTGGG
Source organism: Homarus americanus (assembly GCF_018991925.1). Lineage (NCBI taxonomy): Eukaryota > Metazoa > Arthropoda > Malacostraca > Decapoda > Nephropidae > Homarus > Homarus americanus. The sequence goes on along the minus strand of NW_024741901.1, from coordinate 560,734 downwards.
TTTGGATAAGCGTCTAAGTGATCTATTTGGATCTTAAATAATAGATAATCATAATAATAAGCGAGTTATTGAAAAGCACAGCAGCCAACTTATTCCACCTGATGATAAAACACCCTAATGCAAAATACTGAGTTAGGTTACAATGGTGTTGGTTAGGTTAAGTCAGTTTTATTTTATCATAGGTTTGGTGTGGCTGCAACAGTCATATCTCTAATAAATATCTTCACATAACAGAATTTCTGATAAAAAAAAAACTCCCGGTCAGGTTGTGTGAAGCTATAGTATAAATGACCTACGAACAGCCCTCTGCCCCAGCTCTCAAATCACTAGGGAGAGTACACTGATTTTTTCCCCTAATTGGAGACGTGAGCAGGCATCTAACTGGCTCACTTAAAGAGGCGGTGGCTGGGGTGGTGTGGCTGGGGTGGTGTGACGCGGGTGGTGTGGCTGGGGTGATGTAGGGCGGGTGTTGTGGCGCGGGAGGTGTGGCTGGGGTGGTGTGGCGCTGCCCTCACATAGCTTGATTAACTTTATTTATACCCAGTTAGGAGAACAAAAAATACATTAAAATCTATGAAATACAAAAGAAAAGGTAATGCAAGAGCGTGTTCCCTAATGTACGACAAAAGTACTACTGAAGAATTACTTGACTCTGCCAAGCGTTTGTAATCTACCGTAAAACACTCTGATTTGTCGATTCAAATAGCACCACTGTCAAAGAATGCTATCATTGGTCGAATCAATTGACGTCACCACACACTTTTATGAGGGAAACTTTTATGATTTTTTTAAATTTTTTGTGTTTGGTTGGTGGTGGGATTTTCTGGTGTATTTTAAGCGGTTTTTAACCAGTTTTTTCGGCGTTTTTGAATGATTCGCGACACTGTTTTCCATTTTTTATTTAAGTTTAAATTTTTCTTGAATCATTTTGGATTTTTCGGCTTTATCAACTGTATCCTAATAGGTACAGTAAATCTTGGCCATATCACTGTATCTCTACCCCTCTTTACCCTCTCCTGTACTAAGTGGGGGATAGAAGGGGTGAGGGGGGGGGTACTGAGACAACACCCCGAGCTAGGAGAAAAAATATTAATGTACAGGATTTTTTCCCTCAATAATTCCTGTTCAAAGTTTAAGTTATGACAAAGTCTTATGGTCAATTACGTAGACAAATTATAACGTGGGAAACTTTGAGAATCTGGGAAATTACACAGACGCATTTTACCTCAGCCAGATTGTTCCTTTATCCCCATTCAGGATAATAAATTAAGGCCGGGTGTTGTGAGAGCCCCTTGGTGTAAGAGAGCTCCCTGGTGTAAGAGAGCCTCTGGTGTAAGAGAGCCCCTGGTGTAAGAGAGCCCCTGGTGTAAGAGAGCCCCTGGTGTAAGAGAGCCCCTGGTGTAAGAGAGCCCCTGGTGTAAGGCCCTGGTGTCTAAGAGAGCCCTGGTGTGAGAGCCCTGAGCAAGAGAGCCTCTGGTGTAGAGGCTCTGGTATGAAACTCCCTGGTGTAGAGAGCCCTGGTGTGGGGGCCCTGGTGTAAGAGCCCTGGTGTGGGGAGCCCCTGGTGTAAAAGAGGAGGCCCCTGGTGTGGGGCTCCTGGTGTAAAGGGGCCCCTGGTGTGGAGGCCCTGGTGTAAGAGGCCTCCTGGTGAAAGGGCCCCTGGTGTAGGGGCCCTGGTGTAAGAGGAGCCCTGGTGTAAAGAGCTCCCTGGTGTAAGAAAGAGCCCTGGTGTAAAAGAGCCCCTTGGTGTAAGAGAGCTCCCTGGTGTAAGAGAGCCTCTGGTGTAAGAGAGCCCCTGGTGTAAGAGAGCCCCTGGTGTAAGAGAGCCCCTGGTGTAAGAGAGCCCCTGGTGTAAGAGAGCCCCTGGTGAGTACATACAGATTCACCTCAAACTTTTTCCTTGGGCTCAATTTTGGAGAGAACTTAGAGCAAGCAGCACTTTACCGGGGGGGGGGAGAATATTAAGATATATCCCCTGCTGGTGTAAGGTCTTCCCGCGAGAACCACCACCACCACCACCACCAGTTTCCTCACACTTGTTCTGAAGTTTTGTGCTGATTTAACGCAAAACTCGCCGCTGACACATCCTCAATCCTTCCTCCTCCTCCTCGTCCCCTTCCTGCTGCTCCTCCTCTTCCTGCTGCTCCTCCTCTTCCTGCTGCTACTCCTGCTGCTCCTCCTGCTGCCCCCACCCACCAGATCTCTGCTTCTACCCCGTAATGTATGTAATAATACCCCGTTTACGGAGGCCGTGTCTGGATAACGCTCATCCTTCTTCTTTGCCTCCAGTGGAATTCTTTTCATGTTGGATATAATAGACGATTATGATAGCCACGTCAGACGAAAATCCGCCAGGCGATCTCTTCCGGTAAGAATGATAGAGGCTTATGGAACCTTCGCCAGATGGTACTTTTGGTGGAAGGTCTTTTAAAGCAAGAGTGATAGGAGGCTTTGGAAACCTATGTCGGAATTGTCGGACGAAACTTCTCCTGGCGACCTTCTCCTGGTACGAGTAATCGAGGCTTTTGAGAACGCCTGCCGAAACTTTACGTGGCAAGTCTCTTTTTTTTCTGGTAAGAGTGATTATCGCTGCAATATTTTCAAGGTAAAATGTGAGGAAGTTTGAGAAGTGTCATCTCAGGTTGTGGCTCAAGAGGTCATAAGTTACTGTCTCCCGCCTCCCTCATGTTACACTCTGTTTATAAAGTCCCTTGATGTTTGTGTTTATAGAATCCCTTGATGTTTGTGTTTATAGAATAATCTGATGCTTGTGTTTAAAGGAACTCTCCAAACAAAAATACCAAGAGACTATAAACACAAACATCAAGGGACTTTATAAACACCGCCTGAACTCCCCCTCCTCCCAGGTAAAAATTACACTGATGACACTAACGAGCGTCGCCTTGTGAACCAACAGGTGCTGCTGCAGGTGTCTCAACTCTAACATAACCGATGAAAATAAAAACAATAAAAACTTTGAATATCATTAATGAACAAAAAAAAGAGATAAAAACTATATAAAATTAAATGAGTAAATAGAAAAAAAAATTAAAATGACTGAAAATATTTTAAATTGGATGGAAGATTAATTAAAAATATATAATGATACTATAAGAACGTAGACAAATGTTAATAAAGAAATTATAAATAAATAATATCAAATACCAGTGTACTAAAGACAATAACAGGATATAAACAAACATAAAACAATTATAATTTCATCTGAGATAATTAAACGAACTAACGCTATCTAGAGAATTAAGTTAGGTTCGGTGAGGTTAAGGTGTACAGTATTTTAATCACCAGGTAAAATAAACTAGGGTGCCTAATCTTCATGTGATCCAAATTATACTTCACAAAGGGCAACAAGTACTGTGAGCCTGGCACCCTGACCTACATACTGTACACACTCATGGTGGAGGGGTGTGTGTGTGTGTGTGTGTGTGGAGGGGTAATGTGGTGGAAGTCCCTCTGACTACAAGTGACACTGGAGGGTAGTGTATGGAGAGAGAGAGACAACCGCCATTACCCCCCCCCCACACACACCAATTAACACAACCTATACAAAACTGCACAATTTCTCTCGTCAGTCACACAATGATCATGTCTCACGCTGAACACAACGCCATTAACGAAGCGTAAAACTATGTACTATATCGGCTAGTTTTTTTCCCCCACTGGGAGTGTATGAATGTGATCACCCAGTTAAAAACCCAAATTTTCTCCCACGTACAGAGAGTTTTAGTGGGTGGTAGTGTAGTCATCCACCTTGATACTAATTCCATCCCCTGTACAGAGGATTTGGGGAGGTGGAGGGGGGGGGGATTCACGTTCGGTCATCCATGTATAATGCTCAGTGGGATCCTTACCTTACCTAGCCTAGCCAAGCCTAGCCTAACCTAACCTAACCTAACCTAACCTAACCTAACCTAATTTAACCTAACCTAACCTAACCTAACCTAACCTAACCTAACCTAACCTAACTTAACTTAACCTAACCTAACCTAACCTAACCTAACCTAACCTAACCTAACCTAACCTATCCTTTCCTTACCTTACCTAACCAAACCACCCAGAGCAAATTTTTCGCCCACGTATATAGTTATTACAGCAACTTCAGACAGGTGGGACCTCTTCCTCCCCCAGATGTAATTTTCAGTGGGTGCAAGAGGTGTGGGCCGTGGTGGGTGTCCCAGAAGCGATACATGGACCAGACAGACCGTGGTGGATGTCCCAGGAGAGATACATGGACCAGGCAGACTGTGGTGGGTGTCCCAGGAGAGATACATGGACCAGGCAGACCGTGGTGGGTGTCCCAGGAGAGATACATGGACCAGGCAGACCGTGGTGGGTGTCCCAGGAGAGATACATGGACCAGGCAGACCCACCATTTGGTCGCTGAAGGTGGGTTACGATTCACACAACTCAGGACAATAATAGTTTACAACTCGGCTGTTCCCATGTATGTGTGTGTGTGTGTGTGTGTGTGTGTGTGTGTGTGTGTGTGTGTGTGTGTGTGTGTGTGTGTGTGTTGTCTTGTACTATAACTTTGCTGTCAACGTTATTTTAAAAATATCCCAAAGATGATTGAGAAATACAAAACAATAATAATAATAATAATAATAATAATAATAATAATAATAATAAACGAAAGAAAAGGAAAAAAATAAATTAAAAGTATATTGGCTAAATATTTTCTTTACCAAATTTCAGAAGAGAAAAGAGAAAGTTGAGGAAGTAAGAGAGGAGACCAGAGGGACCTTACCTGGCCTTCCTTCACCCAGTCATCGGGGTTAATTATCACAGGTGACATCTGACCTCGCTCACCAAACACCAGGAAAAATAACCCTCGCCTACAACCAAGAATTAATTATGTATGCAAATAATACATTTCCTGTTAATCATGCACGTTAATTCCGCTAATAATGATGTGGGGTTTTATATTCCAGTGAGTCGCAGTCTCACCTCTCACTCTCAAAGGTGCCTACGTGGTGTTTTGCTGCGAACTGGCTGACTTAAGTTAAAATAATAATATACAGCATAGATTATGACTCATCTTGTTGCTATAGTCACGTCTCTGCGCTTACTAACCAGCTAACTTGAAGTAGAATTCTCAATAATTCAAAAGTTTAGTCTTAGATTCAATGTAAGATCGTGAGAATGTTATCTATGGAATTGTTTTGTCAAGAACACTAAGTTGGGAACCAAAATGGCGTCTAAATTATTCTGTGACACTAGTGTGAACAGATACGTCCTCCTGTACCCAGCTGGCAGTAAAAATTGAAAACGCGAATCTTTAATACTCTCTCTCCCCACTAACCCCTTCACTACAGGGACGCCACTTTTAATATTGTATCTAATGTCAGGCGATTTTATTCAGCTCAGAAGGGAAGCCAATACACAGGGGGTAAAGACGCCCTATCTAGTACAGTTCTCTTGCAGGAAATGGTTAGGCAGTGAACTCCATCCTCCAATCCCAACCTAATCTAACCTAACCTAATCTAACCTAACCTAATCTAACCTAACCTAATCTAACCTAACCTAATCTAACCTAGCCTAACCTAACCTAATCTAACCTAACCTAATCTAACCTAACCTAATCTAATCTAATCTTACCTAACCTAACCTAATCTCACCTAACCTAATCTTACCAGCAGCGTCCCTGTCATGAGTCTACGTCAGTGCGTGTTTGTGTTGCTCGTGCCTCAAGCTGGTGCTACTAACACTGTCTTGCCAGCTACCTTCCACACAACACACCATACAACACACACCCTACAACACACTCCAACACAACACACACTCCACAACACACTCCAAAACAACACACACCCTACAACACACTCCAACACAACACACACTCCACAACACACTCCAAAACAACACACACCCTACAACACACTCCAACAGACGAAATCACAGCCCACAAGACAACCCACTAAAGTGAGTACAAAACCCACCATGGAACCCACTAAAGTGAGTACAAAACCCACCATGGAACCCACTACGAGAGAACATACAGCCCACTACACGGCAACCCATGACCCATAACACACGAATACAAATCCTAGCACACAGCCCATCACGAGGGGAGCTACAATCTGTGGGCAGTAGCAGCAGTGATAAACAGCACCAGTAGCAACAGCAGGGAATAGTGACAGCAGTGATAAATAACAGCAGCAGCAGCAGCAAGGAGCAGGAGCACACAGTAGCAGCAGTAAGGAGCAGGAGCAGCAGCAAGCAGCCGAGGGTCGCGCCCTGGCCGGGGGTGGTGGGTGGCCAAGGAAGGGTCCACCACTCCGAGTTGATGTATATCGACGCTGCCAATTCAATAAAGGCCCAGGAGAGGCCAGCCCCTGCACGGTGTCGAAATGAATAAAGATATAGCAGCGAGAAGGTATTCCCCATTGCCTGCAGCCCCCGTGCCGGCCAACTGCCATTGTCTTGCAACGGATGTGTCGCTAAATGATCATTGCCCGGGTGAGGTATTGAACGATCAGTGTGCTCCGTGGTGCAAGTGTTGGTAAATGAATATTGCTACACGCCGTGGTGTGGGTCCGTGACAGTCGTTATCTAGCGGGGCTAAAAAAAAAATGGACTAACATAAAGGAAATGTAAGTTATTCAAACCTTTATATAGAAAACATTAGTCCACGTCAACACATATAGTCACTGAAGCCAAGGAAATAAGTCACTACAACAAAGAAACAAACAACTAACGGAACAAATAACAACAGAAAAACAAACAACAACAACGGAACAAATAACAACAGAAAAACAAACAACAACAACGGAACAAATAACAACAGAAAAAAACAACAACGGAACAAATAACAACAGAAAAACAAACAACAACAACGGAACAAATAACAACAGAAAAAAACAACAACAACGGAACAAATAACAACAGAAAACAAACAACAACGGAACAAATAACAACAGAAAAACAAACAACAACGGAACAAATAACAACAGAAAAACAAACAACAACAACGGAACAAATAACAACAGAAAACAAACAACAACAACGGAACAAATAACAACAGAAAAACAAACAACAACGGAACAAATAACAACAGAAAACAAACAAGTGCAAGTCATAAAAACATATCCCTTTAAAATCATCATCATCATCATCATCATCATCATAGCTAGTGGCCGTAGTGCACCCTGGCGGCCCATAAGGAGCACCGCATCTGTCATCATCAAGCCGCATCACCCTAACAAGTGACCCAGTTTTCTCTCCTATGAAAGTACCGACCAGATGGCAGTCGACCTTGGACCACAGATCAACTAGAATCGAATACAATACCACACGGTTAATTAAGCTATCAACAATAATTAGTATATAAATCTTGTTAAAAATAAAGTTTATATTTAATTATACATATATACAGTATAGCTAAACAATATAGACTAAGCCAACCATTTCCGGGATACAGTAACTAACAAGGCAATTAAACATCCTGTAATTTACGCCCTGAGTTTATGTATTTGTACAGGTGTTACTGATAATAACAATGACTTTTATTCTGTTCTATAGAGACTTCAACCTTTGCCCTGACACAATGATCTAAAACTATCAATATCCTGTTTTAACGAGGGACAGTGAACACTACACCTACCTTAACTTACACACTACACTCACCTAATGACTTACACACAACACTCACCTAATGACTTACACACAACACTCACCTAATGACTTACACACAACACTCACCTAATGACTTACACACAACACTCACCTAATGACTTACACACAACACTCACCTAATGACTTACACACAACACTCACCTAATGACTTACACACAACACTCACCTAATGACTTACACACAACACTCACCTAATGACTTACACACACAACACTCACCTAATGACTTACACACAACACTCACCTAATGACTTACACACAACACTCACCTAATGACTTACACACACAACACTCACCTAATGACTTACCCACTACACTCACCTCATGACTTACACACAACACTCACCTAATGACTTCTTACCACAACACTCACCCATGACTTACACACAACACTCACCTAATGACTTACACACAACACTCACCTAATGACTTACACACAACACTCACCTAATGACTATACACACAACACTCACCTAATGACTTACACACACAACACTCACCTAATGACTTACACACACTCACCTAATGACTTACAAAATCAACTTAATATATTTACCATCAGACACACACACACACACACACACACACACACACACACACACACACACACACACACACACACACACACACACACACACACACACACACACACACCAGGTTGCCAAGCTTCCTGCATTAAATTTTCTCCTTAACTGAAGCTGTAAAAGACGGAGCTGATCTGACTCACTTAAGCTACGGGGATAAAGATGGCGGTGAAATACGCCCCGAGTTACTGTGGAGGGGGCATGGAGGGCGGGAGTTACTGTGGAGGGGGTACAGGAGGGGCGGAGTTACTGTGGAAGGGGTACGGAGGGGCGGGAGTTACTGTGGAGGGGGTACGGAGGGCGGGAGTTACTGTGGAGGGTACGGGAGGGGCGGAGTTACTGTGGAGGGGGTACGGAGGGGCGGAGTTACTGTGGAGGGGGCATGAGGGGCAGGAGTTACTGTGGAGGGGGCACGGGAGGGCGGAGTTACGGAGGGGGTACGAAGGCGGGAGTTACTGTGGAGGGGGTACGAGGGCGGGAGTTACTGTGGAGGGGCAGGAGGGGAGAGTTACCGTGGAGGGGTACGGAGGCGAGAGTTACTGTGGAGGGGGTACGGGAGGGCGGAGGTGGGGGTTAAGGAGCAACTGAGGGGAAGGGAGTTACTGGTTGGGGAGATACTGGGAGGGGGGTGTTGGGAAGGAGATATTGAGAAAAAGGAACAAAAAATAAAAAACGATAAAAAGAAAAAAAAGGTTCAGCTGGCACCATCGTCAACCCCAGGACCATGAGATATGACTTCAACCCTTGGCCAGGCAGGGATGGTGGCATGGCGGTGTTTCCCAATTAGTGAGAAGCGCGACACTCAGGGCGAGAAAGGGTCAGTCAGTAGAGTTGTGAGCAGTGACGTGGCTGGTGGCCAGTTCACTGCACATCCCAACAGATTAACACACCTTAACAAACCCCTGAATGGCCACAGTGAGATTGAACCCGCGTCACATGAGATTGTGGCCAGGCGATGACACACACACACACACACACACACACACACACACACACACACACACACACACACACACAACACACACACACACCGAAATAAAAACCAACTCCCCCCCCATATCATAAGGTTACTCGATCAGCTGACTAACAAAAACAAGTATTGGAGTATGGGCATCTGGGCATCCATGGGCACTAGTGGGGGTTACCATGGGTATTGGGTACCTATCTATCTATCTGTCTGTCTGTCTGTCTGTCTGTCTGTCTGTCTGTCTTGGAGAGCTGGGAAGAAGGCGGTAAATGACAGGAGAGAAGGGGATCATGGGAACGGATGGAAGCAAGAGGAAGGTCTCAGAGATGTGTGTGTGTGTTAGTGGGTCAGTTTGTCAGTAACTCTTGCTCTCTCTCTCTCTCTCCCTCACTTCTCACATTTACATCTCCAGTACATCTCACATCACCTCACAACTCTCAATTATACACACACTTCCTCTTCCAAACCACAGAGCTGACACCTACACATTCGTCTGACTTTACACACACACACACACACACACACACACACACACACACACACACACACACACACTCGTCAGCTATGTTCGTCAGCACCTCTTTTAAACCCCCCTCACGTCAGCTCAGTTTCAATGCCGTGTCCAGATCCTCAAAAGGTTCACACGATAAATATTCCTCGTAAGTGAAGACGAAAGAACGTAAGTAATTAGATAACTAAAGTGAAAAAAGACCCAAAAAAACCCACATTAATATTTTTATGAGCTTAATGAGATAATTCACTTAAGATAAATTAGGAAACAAAATCAAGGAAGATAATATTAAAAAAAAAATGGTTCATAATTTTGTCAGATAAAAAGTGAACCTAATCCAGTTAAGGTAGCGTCAGTTTTTTTTATTGGTTAGGTTAGGTTAGGTTGGGTTGGTGTTGGGTTAGGTTGGGTTAGGTTAGGTTAGGTTGAATGCATTCTTATACATGGGCGTACAGTACCAAGCTCATGGTAGCCTTGTGCTGGTTTATAAAATGTCAACCCCTGTCACGGCTGCCAGGGATTGTTACTGCGAGGCAGAAAATGTCACTGGGAGAGAGAGAGAGAGAGAGAGAGAGAGAGAGAGAGAGAGAGAGAGAGAGAGAGAGAGCAAATGCCAAAGTCACATTCAACGAAGTGAAAATGTTAACAATAAATACAAAATGTTAAAGTGCTGTCCTTAACCTTTATAGATAGATAGATAGATAGATAGATAGATAGATAGATAGATAGATAGATAGATAGATAGATAGATAGATAGATAGATAGATAGATAGATAGCTAGCCAGCTAGCTAGCTAGATAGATAGATAGATAGATAGATAGATAGATAGATAGATAGATAGATAGATAGATAGATAGATAGATAGATAGATAGATAGATTGAGTTTTGAGGGCGTTGTTGAGATGAGTCATGCGTGGTGATCGTTGCATAGTTTGTAAGCGTTGATTCAGGTTGCAAGTGAGGAGTGTCTTCCTAATACCCAGGAATGTGACTCCCTCCCCTCCTTCCCTCCCTCCCTCCTCCCCCACCCCTCCCTCCCTCCCTCCCTCCCTCCTCCTCCTCCTCCCTCCTCCCCCTCCCTCCCTCCCTCCCTCCCTCCACCACCATCAGACTCATGTCCCTCCCTTCCCCTTCCTCACCACCAAACTCCCTCCCTCCCTCAAGAACCCCCCTACTCCTCCTCCCCACCAACCCCTCTCCACCTCCAGGCTTCAATAAGGACGGGCCAAGTCACTGAGACGGAAGAAACAGCCAAAAATGAGCAGCTCTGCCTCACGCTTCCTCACTCAGGCATCCTAACTATTCCTGAATATCTTGAGGAGCGTTTAAACTCCCTATGAGATTATATTAACCAAAGTGTGCGGCAGAGATTATAGTAAATATGTACTCAAGAGAATTGTATTAACATGTACTCTAGGGAATTATATTAACATGTACTCTAGGGAATTATATTAACATGTACTCTAGGGAATTATATTAACATGTACTCTAGAGAATTATATTAACATGTACTCTAGAGAATTATATTAACATGTACTCTAGGGAATTATATTAACATGTACTCTAGGGAATTATATTAACATGTACTCTAGGGAATTATATTAACATGTATTACAGAAAACTCTACGAGGATTTAAACCGGGAGAAAAGGTTAGATAAAAATAATCTGACCGAGTTGAACATTGTGATATTTTAGTCAATGTAATATTCTAACATTTTGAGAAATTATCACGCTGACATTCCGAGATCTTTATAATCTGGTGTGTGTGTGTGTGTGTGTGTGTGTGTGTGTGTGTGTGTGTGTGTGTGTGTGTGTGTGTGTGTGTACAGTATTCAGATCCACAAACTATATTCAGTAACACATACAAGGTTCTACGTACATCAGTTACAACACAAGAATCATTGAAGAGGTGCCTCAACCCTGTCATTCCTTCACCTAAACCAACAATAACATTTAAGCATTACCTCCTTCGTTATAACAACCGTAGCATTATGTATCACCTGTTTAAAAAAAAATAGTGACAAAAATATATTTAAGTTCCGATCAGAAAGCAATTTGCATTCGGTGAGATTTCAAAGGTCAAAGGACAGATTTCATTATGTTAATTTCTAGTGTGGCAGCGAGGCACAGTCGACGGCGGCGGCTTTCATGGTACTGGGGGTGCGGGGCGGGAGGATGGGCGTGGGGGAGCAGGGGGGGAGGGGGAGCAGGGGGCATCCTCCCACCTTGCCATTCCGACCCCTGATGTAATTATCATTGGCAATAGCACGTTAATCACTCCTCTACCTCCACTACAGCCAAGGTTTTATGTAAGCGAGGACACATCTACAGTGGCACATCTACAGTGACACATCTACAGTGACACATCTACAGTGACACATCTACAGGCTCAACAACTATACACATACACAAGATATATATATTTCACAAGAGTTATTTACATATACGCTCGTATACATCACACGGGGGCTCAAAAGTATACAGTATACTTCACCGTGACAAGAACCACAGGTATATATTTCACAAGGGACCAGCACCCACGCTTATATATTTCACTGCGGTAGCGAACGAAGGTATATACTTCAGTGACCAAAACCCCAGCAATTTATTTCACACAAATATATTTCATAAGAACAAACTGTACAGCTATTAATTTCAGACGGGGTTGGGAGCCATAGCTGTATATATATCCCAGTAACGTGGCGAGTGTACAGATATGTTTCACAATAACAGGCAGCACCGCTATATAATTCACAGGGATAACAAGCACTGGAGTATATTTCACAGCAACAAGAGACACAGCGATATATTTCATTGGGAAAGCAAATATTGTGGCATACAGAGAGAGAGAGAGAGAGAGAGAGAGAGAGAGAGAGAGAGAGAGAGAGAGAGAGAGAGAGAGAGAGAGAGAGACTACCGAATTGTACAGCTTCTAAGAGATATTACCTCAGCTCTGTGTGTGTGTGTGTGTGTGTGTGTGTGTGAGTGATGACATAAGAATATTATATATATCGTTAATATATTTCAGTGACAATATGTTTCACAGAGACAAAGGTTTGCATCAATATAATTCACAGTGGGTCAGAGCACATCCATATATCTCAAAGTGAAAGGCTGGAACTTATCTATTTCAGAGTGCCAGGGGAGGGGAGGGGAACCAATATATTTCAGAGTGTCTACGTGGGACTTCTCACTCTCGGAAGTAATATATATCACGCCAAGGGTCCGCCATCATATCGTAAAATCTTATAATGCAACTCGATATATTTCACATTGCTACTGGATTAACGATATAGTTCAATATTACTAAAGCATTCACAATATATTTCACATAAGTACAGGATTAACCAGTATGTTTCACGGTCTTAAAGAATTATCAGTATATTTCACACTATTTTAAGGTTATCAATATATTTCATAGTCTTACAGTGTTACCAACGTAGACCAATATGTCTCACAGTGCCAAAGAGATATCAATGTGTCTCACAGTGCCAAAGAGAGGATACCAATATGTCTCACAGTGTCAAGGGAGAATACCAATATGTCTCACAGTGTCAAGAGAGGATACCAATATGTCTCACAGTGCCAAGAGATAATACCAATATGTCTCACAGTGCCAGGGTGAGGGTGAGTGGGCGTCGGGGGGGGGGAGCTAAGTGCCAGTTTGAAGCGTTCATTACGGGGCTTCCTGCCTGTACTAGGTCGTGTGTGTGTGTGTGTGTGTGCCCCTCGCTTCTTTCTCACACACACACACACACACACACACACACACACACACACACACACACACACACACACAGAGCCGGGATGTACGCTTCATTTCCCCACTACAAGTGACTCGGGTGTATGGCTGCCCACAATTTTCAGGACGAGATGGTGCAAGAGAGATGGGGGTTAGGTAAGAGAAGAGAGGGGAGGAGGGGAAGAGGAGGGGAAGAGGAGGAAGAGGAGGAGGAGGAGGGAGGAGAAGGAGGAAGAGGAGGAGAAGGAGAGGAAGAGGAGGAGGAGGAGGGGAAGAGGAGGAGGAGGGGAGGAGGAGGAAGAAGATGAAGAGGAGGAGGAGGAGGGGAAGAGGAGGAGGAGGAGGAGGAAGAGGAGGAGGAAGAAGAAGAGGGGGAGGAGAAGAAAATAAAAATAAAATAAATACAATATCGCTCAAACTTAATGTAGTGGAGTAAGGAAATGAATGTGAAGACTCGGCACCACTGTTGATCCTGTACACCATAAGCCTGTGTGTGTGTGTTGCCACCTACATGTACACACACACACACACTCACACACACACACACACACACACACACACACACACACACACACACACACACATGTTGCAGTGTGTATACCGTGTAAACACGTGACGCAGGTGTGTAGACCAACAACTTGCAGCGGAAGTAAATAATGTATTCCAGGCTGTCTCATGAATTACCTGGATTACACCTGGATTTAGCCCAGTGGATGGAGCACCTGTATCAGCCGCCTCACTCTTACCCTAAGACCTGTGTGCACATATCCTGAGACCTTTGTGCACATACCATAAGACCTGTGTGCACATACCCTGAAACCTATGTGCACATACCCTGAGACTCACAGGTATTCACCGTGAGACATAACCGCCGGTGAAACGTAAACAACACTATAATCTTCAGTAAACACCTCGGCCGATGGGACCCGACAGGTGACCAAACACAGGTGTCTCCAGGTCCCGACAGGTGACCAAACACAGGTGTCTCCATGTCCCGACAGGTGACCAAACACAGGAGTCTCCAGGTCCCGACAGGTGACCAAACACAGGTGTCTCCAGGTCCCGACAGGTGACCAAACACAGGTGTCTCCAGGTCCCGACAGGTGACCAAACACAGGTGTCTCCAGGTCTCACTACACCTGCCTCACATTACGGTGTTGGTAAATAATAAAGAACCTGATGTTTCCTTGGCCAGTGACTGATCATTCCCCGGTGGGTGATAGTGGCGAGGGGTGGATGATAGTGGCGAGGGATGGGTGATAGTGGCGAGGGATGGGTGATAGTGGCGAGGGATGGGTGATAGTGGCGAGGGGTGGGTGATAGTGGCGAGGGTGGGTGATAGGCGAGGTGGGTGATAGTGGCGAGGGGTAAGTGAGGTGGCGAGGGGTGGGGTGATAGTGGCGAGGGTGTATACTGCATACTGCTTCATGCAGGACTGTATCATCTTTTTCCCTTTAAAGTTATTTTCCGTGAACGATCCCCTTAATAATAATAATAATATCATCACACACACACACACACACACACACACACACACACACACACACACACACACACACACACAGATAGTGCTACGAAGTCCAACCAAGAGAGGAGTGCAATATAGTGAACACGGGTTTAGCGCTGGTCCGGGAAATACAGAACAGTTGCAGAATTTAAACAAAGTATAGCAGGGCTGTGCGTGTCTGGCCAGCACAACAACGGCACCAGATTTATTCTCAGCTTCACCCGTGAGTCTGCAATTGCAATATGTGCCGGCCAAAACACCACACATAAACTAAGCTGCAATTCACCTTTGTATCTGCAACATTCAATCTGTGTGTGTGTGTGTGTGTGTGTGTGTGTCGGGGCAGAGCTAGCAGGCACACAGGCGGTACAAGCAACACACCATTACCACCACAACCATGTACACACCTAACCTAACCTAACCTAACCTAACCTAACCTAACCTAACCTAACCTAACCTAACCTAACCTAACCTAACCTAACCTAACATAACATAACATAACCTAACCTAACCTAACCTAACCTGTTGGCGGCCACAACATATATAACACCGCCGACCCGACAGCCTCAACACAAACCTCTCTCCCCCTCTCACCTCTCTCTCTCCCTCTCCCTCTTCTGTACCTGTGTGTGTCTTTATCTGGCTCTCGCAAACAACCGAACTACACACACACCTATTAGAGCTCCCTCACCAATATCAGATCACCATTTCTTCCACCACCTCTATAATAACAACCACAACAACCATCACCACCACACACAATCACCACCATTATTGTAAACGCCTTAGTTAAGGACGTTCAGGTGACGGGCAAGTCGAAGGGAATAATTGAAACCCGTCTTTTGACGCATTCAATATTTATTGATGTGGTCAAAACCTGCAGAGGAGAAGGCGTTCATAATATTACAAGGTGATCCATCTGATACATAATTAGCTAGTCTCACACAATTTTATCTTATTACAAATTATTAAACATACTGACGTAACACAAAGTTCATAACTCTATTAATCTTAGCTTCGCTTCATTCTGCATTGTCTTATTACTCCAGGTTAGGCAGGAACGAGTAGGCGTAATTATTCAACAATATTTCAGTACCGAGGGGTATGTCATCACTTAGGCTGTACTTACAAGTGCGGGTCAATGCAGATCAGTATGGTGTTCCAAGAGAAAAAAGTATTGCGTAAATCGTCCCAGCACAAATTCTCGGACAGAAGGCTGGTCTTCACAGCATCACTAGAGAGGGCGATCTGTCTCATGGCGGGGCGAGCAGCCACCGCCACCAGTCTAAGACACTTAAGACAGTCCACTCAGCAGAACCAGGACTTGTCTGTAAACACTTCTACATCTGGCGAGGTCACAGGTCGAAAGATTTAATGGCATCACACGCCAGCACTGTAGCTGAAGCCAGCGGCGATAACAACTATCATTTACTCAATCACTCATGACGCGCCTGACAGTGGTGGTTGCGGGTACGTATGACACAAGAATCACTGGGGGGATCGCAGGTCACCAGGTCAAGGTCATCACCAATTAAGGTCACCAGGAAGCATCACAACACGGGGACAATAAGAGAGAAGTGTTATCCCGTTGCCGCCGCTGTTGTACGCATGTGGGTCACTGGGTGGTCCATGAAGAGGCGGGGGGGTAGGTGGAGGGGAAGGAAAAGAGAAGAAGGGGTGGTGGGAAAAGGAAGAGGGGGACGAGGTTGTGGTGGTAGGAGGAGAAAGAGGAGGAGGTGATGGTTGGGAAAGGGTAAGGAGAAGAGGAGAGGTGGAGAGAAGGACTGGTGTATAGGGGGAAAGGAAAGGTGGTGAGGAGAGGGGAGAAAGGTATGTGGGAGGAGGAGGAGGAGAAAAAAGAAAGTGAGGGGAAAGAGACGTGATGGAGAGAGGAAGACAGGGATAAGTTGACAGGAGGGGGGAGGGAGGGTAATGGTGGTAGGGAGGTGAGGGAAGAGGGGAGGCGTAGGGAGGTGAGGGAAGAGGGAGGCGTAGGGAGGTGAGGTGGGGAGGAAGAGGAGGCGTAGGGAGGTGAGGTAAGGAAGAGGGAGGCGTAGGGAGGTGAGGTGAGGGGGAAGAGGGGAGGCGTAGGGAGGCGTGGTGAGGGAAGAGGGAGGCGTGGTGGAGGGAAGAGGGAGGCGAGGAGGAGGCAAGTGAGGGAAGAGGGGAGCAAGCGTAGGAGGCGTGGTGAGGAAGAGGGAGGCGTGGTGAGGGAAGAGGGGAGGCGTGAAAGGGATGGTGAGGTAATTTGACCAATGAGGTGTAGGTGGTTAAGGGAAAAGTGACGGAACGGGAAGGGAAGGGAACCACACGTCCCTCCCGCCATTCATCACCTATAATTCACAGATATAAAACCTCGTCCTCGATGGAGTGGAAAGTCTCAAGTTCTACAATAACTCAGGTGGAGGGCGGTGTGTGGAGGGCGGTGTGTGGAGGGCGGTGTGTGGAGGGCGGTGTGTGGAGGGCGGTGTGTTGCGATGTAGTTATGGAGGTGTGGGTAATTGGTCTGCAATGGGTTGACCGTGATGTGGAGCTGGGATGCGACAGAGGGATGTGAGTAAAGGAGATGACGTTGATGTGGTCCAGAAGTGAGGTAATCGGCCCCCAGTGGTAAACTTGGTCCAATTAGATGATGGTGAAGTCTGCTTGATGCCGTTACGTCACCAACCAGAGGAACAGCCGCTCTCCTTCCTCCCTCCTTCCCTCCCTCCCAGCACGTAACCTAACCTAACCTACACCACCACTTTCACCACCACCATACGTCAGGTCCCCCCCCCCTCCCACCATGCCTACCAATAACTCTTCATGTTTGCACCATTACACCCGCGACACGTCAATACACCATGTCTGCACCATTACACCTTGCTTGCACCATTACACCTTTCATACCTAATTACACCTTGGCGGTTTCTTCAAGCACTACACTACAATACACTTCACCTTAATCCAGGTCATATTAATGTTATACCAGTCGTCTGCGGTGATAAATGAATCTTAGGCAAGTATTACATACATACATACATACATACATACATACATACATACATACATACATACATATTACTTTAAACCTCAAACATCATACATACATACATACATACATACATACATACATACATACATACATACATACATACCACGGAAGCATTGCAACAAACCTCAAACATCATACGTTGAGTGGTCACACAATTACCATAAACCTTGAGTATTTTACCTTGAGTGGCTGTATGAACCATGAACAACATTACGTATTACAAGGACGATGAAATAAGAAATCGTGGATATTTTCGTTCAGGTAATAGAATAAAATAATGAAGGTACAGTTAATTAATAAGAAAAATAAGGACGATGAAATAAAAAATCGTGGGAATTTTCGTTCAGGTAAATAAAAGGTAATCATAAATTAACAGGTTAGTTAATTACTTAATCACCAGATCATAAAAGTAATTTATCCTCCACCTATTTACTAATTAAGTGTTACATAATTACAGAAAAACGACCATAAAATACCCCCACAAACCCAAAAATACCGTCACGCGTTAAAACAAAAATAAAACTGAAAAAACAAAAAATAAAAAAACCCTCATTACTTACGCGTCAAGTTGTGGTCATAATTCCCTGGACATTTGACAATTATCTAGTATATCTATAAGTCCGGGTCATATTCTGTGATGGTGGCTCTTTATATAGCCAGTGATCGCTACTAGATACTCTATAACTGGATAAATGATTAATAACACATATATCCTGACATTGATATCCTACCGTGATATAACGCACCTAATGATAACGCACTTGAAAGTATATAGACAGTCACCTAAAAGTGTAAACAAACTAACGCACCTAAAAGTATATACAAACAAACTAACGTGACGTAATGAGACAACTTAAAAATATATAACAAGGATAAATAAAAGGAGAGAGAGAGAGAGAGAGAGAGAGCTACAAGTTTTTAACACGGTTCACTTAGTAAAACTTGGTCCTGGGAGGTAAATTATGCTCATGAGGTGGCCAGAGAGACTTATGAGGTGGCCAGAGAGACTTATGAGGCGGCCAGAGAGACTTATGGAGTAAGTGGCCAGGGGAGAGACTTATGAGGCGGCCAGAGAGACTTACAGAGGCGGCCAGAGTAGGACTTATGAGGAGGCCAGAGAGACTTATGAGGTACAGGAGAGACTTATGAGGCGGCCAGAGAGACTTATGAGGCGGCCAGGAGAGACCTATGAGGCGGCCAGAGAGACTTATGAGGCGGCCAGAGAGACCCTATGAGGCGGCCAGAGAGACTTGAGGAGGCGGCCACAGAGAGACTTATGAGGCGGCCAGGAGAGACTTATGAGGCGGCCAGAGAGACTTAGTGAGGCGGCCAGGAGAGACCCCTGAGTGAGGCCAGAGACTTATGAGGCAACCAGAGACTTATGAGGCGGCCAGAGACTTATGAGGCGGCCAGAGACTTATCAAGTGGTAAGTTAAGTTTATGTAATGAGGGGAATGTGAGGCGGGAGGAGTATTATATAATGAGGAATATGAGGCGAAAAGATACCAGTTTAGCAAGTGAGGAACGTGGGGCGAGGAGGAGGAGGAGGAGTCAGCATAATGAGGAATCTAGTGAGGAAAGTTAGTGAGGTGAGGATTCTTACTTTAACACTGAACCTCGTAAAAGAACTCGCGAGAACGTAGACTGTGTGAGGAAAGTAAGGTAGGAACGTGAGGTAGGAAAGTGAGGTAGGAACGTGAAGTAGGAAAGTGAAGTAGGAACGTGAGGTAGGAAAGTGAGGTAGGAACGTGAGGTAGGAAAGTGAGGTAGGAACGTGAAGTGTAGAAACGTGAGGTAGGAACGTGAGGTAGGAACGTGAGGTAGGAAAGTGATGTAGGAACGTGAGGTAGGAAAGTGAGGTAGGAACGAAGTAGGAAAGTGAAGTAGGAACGGGGTAGGAAAGTGATGTAGGAACGTGAGGTAGGAAAGTGATGTAGGAACGTGAAGTAGGGACGTGAAGTAGGAACGTGAGGTAGAAAAGTGAGGTAGGAAAGTGAGGTAGGAACGTGAAGCAGGAACGTGAAGCAGGAACGTGAAGTAGGAACGTGAGGTAGAAAAGTGAGGTAGGTCGGTAGGTACAGGTTACACATGAGGGTGTGTCCTGACAGTGATGACCTGATGACCTACTTATGATGACAGGCTGGCCCAGTATAGTACGCCATGGTATACTGCCTAGTCATCCAGAGAGAGAGAGAGAGAGAGAGAGAGAGAGAGAGAGAGAGAGAGAGAGAGAGATCTGTGTGGGATTCCAACCGTGGATTCAATGATCTCACAAACAAACGGTACTCATAAATGAAGATCTAGATAAGGTAAAGGTAACACAGATAAAACAGGAATTATTAAAAAAAAATATCGCCAATCCTGAACGAATAAAAGTATATAAGCTTAACGAAAGGGTAACGAGAAAGTTTAACAAGGTATAATAACGAAGAGGTAGCGAATAGTAGTAAGCAAGTTTGATAAAGGTTTAACGAAGGCGTAAAGGGTAAAGTTAACTAAGGTTTAACGAGTGAGAAAGTTAATCAAGGTGTAAAGTGAGTGTAGAAGGAAAGTGTAGCCGTTGTACCACCCCAGGCCCGACTCAGCAGGATGGTACAGGAGTAAAAGTTTAGAGGTTGCCGCGTCATTCACCCCACCTGAAGTACCCCCACCTGGTGCACCCCTCAACCCTATAATGAGACGCTAAATGAACGTTCGCTCACCTGTATAGATTCGTAAGGTTACCTAAAATAGCGCCAGTATCAGCAATCAACAGCCCCTGACGTTCCCCTCCTCCACCCCCAATGGCTCTCCTGTAGAAGGTATGCCACAGGAACATTCGCCAGACCTCTCTCAGCAGTGACTCTTTTATGGCTGGGGCCCCGAGTCTCTCCCCAGCTGACGAAGGCCAGGAAATGCAGTTTCTCTCGGAAGACAAAGGCGGTGATGGTGGAAATTGTGCCAGACACGAGCCTGCTACTGAGACACTGGCAGGAAGGAGAGGTGAGGTGTTGGCAGGGGGAGGTGAGGTGTTGGCAGGGGGAGGTGAGGTGTTGGCAGGGGGAGGTGAGGTGGTGAGGTGTTGGCAGGGGAGGTGAGGTGGTGAGGTGTTGGCAGGGGAGGGGAGGTGTGTGGCAGGGGGAGGTGAGTGTTGGCTGGGGGAGGTAGGTGGTGTTGGCAGGTGGAGGTGAGGTGTGTTGCAGGGGGGAGGAGAGTTGGCAGGGGAGGGAGAGAAGTTTACAGGGGGAGAGAAGTTTACAGGGAGGAGAAGTTACAGGGGAAGGAGAGAAGCCAGGGGGAAGGAGAGAAGTTGGCAGGGGGAGGTGAGAAGTTTACAGAGAAGAAAGGAGAGAGAAGTTAGTAAGAGGATGGAGAGACATTAGAGAGAAATGGTAAAACTTTGGAAAGGGAGAGAGATCAAACACTGGGTAGAGAGATAGAACACGTAAACATATATAAATCGACTCTCGGTACCTAAGACAAGTAAATGCGAAAAGCTAACGGGGGTAAAAAGTTGTATAGCTGGCACAAATAAATTAATACCAACCACAAAAGGTGAATCATTCCCTCGCATAGATTCTGACTGGAAAAGAATCTTGCAAGTCATGTAAACAATAAACATAGACCCCCCCCCCCCTATACATTATAATACACAACTCTTCGCCTGGTAACTCAGCTCCGATGTTTTTTTTAACATCCCGTAGACAATAATTTTGGCGAATATATACTATACATTGTTTTCTCGTTAGTCTTATGGTACAGTTAGTATGTTAGAGTTATGGTACAGTTAAGGTACAGTTAGGGTACAGTCTCTGATATCACACTCTTACCAAACTCGTTCCATTTGACCCTTTAGTTTCTCATTCCCTGTCTCTCTCTTAGCAGTAGCTGACGGGGAGCATTACTTCCTTATAACGCTGGAGTGCCCCATAGCTCTCTTCTGGCTCCTACTCTCTTTCATTTACATACTGACGACCTTCAAACACTCGACCTCACCCTCGAAGCTGCAACTACCGACACACACACATACACACACTCCATCACGCTAGAAGATAATGTCCCTCTGTACTGCAAAAGTCCCTCACTGCTTTACTAATTCCTCCTACTTAGAGACACTATTCAAGGACCATCCACGCTTCTTTGTCATAAACAGATGAACCGTACAAGGATTCCACCCTCCATTCCTCCCTTTATTACTATCCTACATGTTTCTCTGTAGGATGCTGTAGTGATCCTGCGTTTAGCCCCACATAGGATGTAGGGAGGTGCACAATAAACTAGCCCACTAACCCAACCCAACCGACCCCAACTTACCTTTCATTCTTCCCTACTCTTCATATTCCATCTCTTCTTTATTCCAATTTTCCCCCTTGCTTTCCCGTTCACTTCCCAGATGAAATTCAATACAACACGCCATCACGCCCACCCGCCCACCCACCTACCACCCATCCTGACCCTCCTCTAACTTCATTAAAACATCCTCCTCCCTCTACATAATTACCTGTTCCTCCCCTCTCACTACACCTGGTACCTGTTCCTCCCCTCTCACTATACCTGGTACCTGTTCCTCCCCTCTCACTACACCTGGCCTGTTCCTCCTCACCACACCCCTGTCTCCCTCCACTCACACCTGGTACCTGTTCCTCCCTTCTCACTACACCTGGTACCTGTTCCTCCCTCTCACCACACCTGGCACCTGTTCCTCCCTCCTCACCACACCTGGCCTGTTCCTCCCTTCTCACTCACACCTGGTACCTGTTCTCCCTTCTCATTACACCTGGTACCTGTTCCTCCCTTTCACTACACCTGGTACCTGTTCCTCCCTCTCACTACACCTTGTACCTGTTCCTCCCCTCTCACTACACCTTGTACCTGTTCCTCCCCTCTCACTACACCTGGCAGCACCCCTCTTCCCGGGATTAATGTGCATATATCATCATCAATAAGTCACTGGACCCATCACCTTCAGTATACAAGTCAAAAGACACTCGTGGTATGAATGGGAAAAAATGCTCTCACGTGTCAGTGCTGCCATGTGCATCTGCCTGCAGCCTTTGTCATAGATTTATTTTTTTTAATATCTGCATGAATAGGAAGGTGACGCGGTAGCAGGGAAGGTGACGCGGAAGCAGGGAGGTGACGCGGTAGCAGGGAAGGTGACGCGGAAGCAGGGAGGTGACGCGGTAGCAGGGAAGGTGACGCGGTAGCAGGGAAGGTGAAGCGTTAGCAGGGAAAGTGACGCGTTAGCAGGGAAAGTGACGCGTTAGCAGGGAGGTGAAACGTTTAAGAGTAGCAAAATGAAACAATAAATCAATCAGGTGAAATGAAGCGAAACGTACAGTGAAACGCGACCAATAAGAGCTGAAACATAGACAAGAAGACATGAAACTTGACCAGGGAGGAGGCGTCAAATACTGACAAGTAGCGATGGATTTTTGGTTATATGGTTCACAGCTTGGTTTAGGGGGAGGAGGGAGGGAGCTCATCTCTGTAGGAGAGAGGTGGATCTCTCTCTCTCTCTCTCTCTCTCCTTTCCCTCTCTCTCTCTTTTCCTTCCCCCTCTCTCTTTCTCTGTGTGTGTTGAAAAACTCATGAATAGTTCAGAACTTCGTGTTGCTACATTGGTTGTTTGTTTACTGATGAGAGAGAGAGAGAGAGAGAGAAGAGAGAGAGAGAGAGAGAGAGAAGAGAGAGAGCACCCCCTACACTTCAGCCATATAATCCTAACTGGATCTCATCATTTCTCCAAGCTGAAAAATAAAGAAACACACACACACACACACACACACACACACACACACACACACACACACACAGAGGCTCTTGAATACTGGAAATAGGAATAACAGAGGAAAATTAAAGTAAGGAAATGTCTGGAGGAGAGGAGAGGAGAGGAGGAGAAAGAAGAGAAGAGGAGGGAGAGAAGGAGAGGAGAGGGAGGAGGGAGAGAGGAGAGGAGGGAGGGAGAGGAGAAAGGAGGGAGGAGGGAGAGGAGGAGAGGAGGAGAGGGAGGGAGGAGAGGGAGAGAGGGAGGAGGGAGGGAGAGAAGAGGGGAGGAGAAAGAGGGAGGGAGGGAGGGAGGGAGGAGGGAGGGGAGGAGAGGAGAGAGAGGAGAAAGGAGAGGAGAGAAGAGGGGAGGGGAGGGGAGGGTAGGGGAGGGGAAGGGAGGGGAGGAGAGAGGACTTGTGATACCATAAAGATAAAAGCCCTTATATGTTATGAGAAGGGGAAGGTATATGAGGTGGTGCGGTATATGAGGTGGTGCGGTACATGAGGTGGTGCGGTATATAGGGCAGTGACACACCAAATTCTCAATGGTCCTGAAAACCTGTGTGTGAGAGGCGTTGTACTCCTCGGGGCACCGGCGTCTTCCTACTTCCCTCAGCCTTCATAGGGTAAGGACGTGTGTAGTCGGCGCTGCCCGCTAACGCGGCCGTGGTCTCTTGACCATGGAGACAGCTGCCAGCCCGGTCTGTCGGGCCCTCCCCTGCCCCATCTCCGCCTTCCCATCTGGATTTATCAACAACCTCACACCAACAGTACAGTGCAAAGATTGACGATTAACCCACAAGTGATACACAAAAGTGGCAATTTCAACTCGAAGGAAAAGCTCAAAAACACAGCAATACTGATTCTGGCTGGATCTGACCTAACCTGACCTGACGGCTTCACCTGACCTAACCTGAAGGATGGAGCACACCTGCATTGCCCCAAGCTACTGTCCTGGCCACACACCTGCCCAACCGCATCCAGCCCATACGAGCACGAACTGATTGCTACAAGAACAGCCCAGTCCCAACCATTGTAAAAATTATCAACACCTAATTATTATGTCATATTTGTATCACTTATGTTACTTGTACATCATTTGTAAATCAAGAGACCCATTCCCCAATTATGTAATTGTATATTTTCAGCCTTCCGGCTGCCATGCTCTTTCAATAAACCGTTAATTATTATTATTATTATTAGTCAGTAATAATGAGCCCTGCGCTACCTGTCCCGTCAACACACACACACACACACTCTATCTACTTTAAGTTTTAATGGCAGTGCCCTCCTCGTTCCTTACTAATTAAATTAAGTATTATTCCATGGAATATAAATAATTTAATTCCCACCCAAACGCGGCATTACAGGAAGGAGCAGCAACTGATGCGGTGCCCGGGAGTGTATGTCAGTTTATAACGATGTGTAAACGTCCTCCGCGGCTCATTACAGAAAATGGGAGCGAAGTGTAATGGGCTGATAGAGCGGTAACTACGCTAAGTCCCTGGGATGTGCACGTAATCTGGAGGCTTTGTTAACAAAGTGGAATATCGGGGACCAGCGACGCGCAGGCCGGAAGGGAGTCGTATTTGTCCACATAGATATTTGGCAACACTATGGCACACGCATGCAATGGATTAAACTGATATCATCACGTACAACGTCACATGCATATATTCATACTGTATATTCATAAAAGACGATCCGTGTCACTACTGTGTTACATACAAACAGTATATTCATGTTACTGGGCCACGCTCCCGCTGACATACTGACTCCCATAAAGGTTTACCTCCAGGGATTACTGTCGACTCATAGGGTGTTCCTCGCACTACTCCTGAATAACCATATACTCAAGGATACTGCTGCGTCCTTGTCGGGTTCTGGAGGCACCTTTCCGGGTCCCAGGGGAAGGGAGGCTCGGCTCTTCGGTCTTGGAGAGTCTCAGGAGTGTCCCTCTGGATCCATGTGGTCGTGATGGATTCTTCTAGATTCTGTAAGAAGCTGATGATAATTGGGAGGATTTTCTTTGCGGATGTTAGAGACAATTACAAGGCTCAATTAAATCCTGCAGAGACTTAGAGGACCTAAAATAAATCCTGCCGGGACTTGGATGACCCAATTAAATACTAGAGGGTCTTGGAGAGGTCAATTAAATCTTGGAGAGTCTTGAAAGGCTGAGTTAAGTTTTGGAAGGACTTGGAGGTTCCTTACCTCGCCATCCACGCAGCCTTCCCATGACCTCAGTACGAGCAGGTCACCCCACTACCGCCAGGCTAATCTTTCAGTCCAACAATAAAACTCCCACAGAGGAGTCGCACACCGGCCACCATAACACAAAAACGCTCGTCCCGTTTCCAGCCAATAAGCTCGCTGCTTCTGCCTCCTCGCCCTTGAGAGCTGTTTGCTAATCCCCGGCTGGAGGAATGAACCTTCCCCTCCCTCTCCCTTTGCACGTAATGCATTTGTGTATTTTTCCGACAGAATTGTAATTGTTTACGGTCTGATGGCGACTACTTCCGCCCCGTTAGTCGTTGTTTCCAGGCAAATCCGGTTTTTCCAGGCCAGCTAGTACCAGGTACCAGACGTGAGCGGTTCACGGGGACGACCAGCCATCCTGCCTCACCACCTCCCACACTGCATTGTTTATTCCATGTGTTTCCTATATAGTTTGTGACTTGTGAGGCTTGATATACACACACACACACACACACACACACACACACACACACATAAACCTTTCCCTCATTTCACTATATTGTTATTATCATTATTATTACTATTAAAAGTAGTTGTAGTAGTAGTGGCAGTAGTAGCAGACATATACTGTAAACAAACACAATTTCTATCGAATACATGTTTCAAACGTTACCAAGGAGATACAATTATGTGCTCTCTCTCTCTCTCTCTCTCTCTCTCTCTCTCTCTCTCTCTCTCCTCATAACTAATCATGAGAAGAGAAGAGTTACCAGCTCACCAACTGTACTAAAAGGACTTAAAAGTCAACCTCGGGGCAGGTGATGTGTACACCTCACCCTAGACCACATCTATGACAGCGGTAGAGTGAGTGAATGGAGAAGACTCTTTGTTTCCTTCCCTACCGCCTGCGGCCACCCTGCACGGTACACTATAACGGGAGGAGCCTGAAGAGGATAAAAAAAAATCCTAGCGTGACTGAGACTCATTGGCTGCGGTAAGCCTTCCACCACCTGCCAAAACCTTCCTCACGCGAAGGATATAACCCACCAGTCAGGTCAGGCAAGACGGCATTAAGGCTCAACTAAACACAGCCTCCCCCCCCTTCCCCAAGCTATCATTCTCAAGGTTTCATCTCTGGGGTTATATAGGTCACGTAAACACTGCTTCCTATTGTCTAACACTCAAGGAGGAACATATGAGTGTTATAAGACGGACGGACCTAACGCCAGCAGTTTATGTCAGCACAACACAGCGGTGGGTACTAAAGTGGTTATGGGAGGAGGGGGAAAGGGGGAGTCAAAGAGAAAGGGTTGGATGGAGGGAGGGTGGAAAGAGGGAAGGGGGTTAGGGAGGGAGGGAGAGATGGAGGGACGGATGAGAGGAAGAGATGGCTGCACCGTGAGGCCAAGGAGGAAGGGGGGGAGGGAGAGAGGGAAGGCTGCACCGTGAGGTCAAGGATTCAAGTATTCTCTCCCTTTCATCTCTATATATTTTTCATTTCCTTCTCCCTCGTCCTTCCCACTCTTCTTTATTACCTATTTCTCGCGTCTTGTTATCGCGTCCCTCTTCTTCCTTCACCCCATTCATTACATTCTCCTCCTCCTCTTCCATCACTGTCTCTTCCCTTTCTTTCCCTCTTCTCCATCACTTAACCTCCCTCCTCCCCGCCCTTTACTCTTCCCTTTCGCTCCAACCTCAACATCACCCTCGTACACTCCTCCCCAATTCTCCCTCCCTTTCTCTCATCCCCATCTCTCAAACCTCCTTTCTCCCCCCCTTCCCCTCTCTTCCTTGGCCGTCCTTGTCAAGTCGGACCCACCTGACCAACCTGTCGGCGGGGGTCACCTCAGGCCCGGGGCAGTGACCCACACCACCAGCACCTCACCTTTCTTTCCCTCCCTCCCTCACCAGGCACCAGGCTCTCCCAGTACAAGGTTACATGGTGATCTACCTGAAACAGTGTCACCTGCAGCCCACGACACAGCCTGACGGGTTGTGTGTGTTGTAGTGAAAAAGTGATCTGGTTTATTCACTAGTATATGCTACCACTGTTTCTCTTATCTGTGTCTACATATAATATCTACACCTCTGTAAATTTCATACGTAGACAGACAGACAGACAGACAGAAACAGAAACAAAGTGACAGACACAGTTACACATATATACACCTTCTAACCCTCCCCTCCCCACACCCACCGTAAATTACTCCAGCTATGGCCGGCATCCACGGCAGGAACCCCCCAGGGCTGGAACCCACTCACAGAAGAGGGAAAAACTCTTCTATGTAATTAGCACAGGTTTTTCCTTCTTTTGTGACCTGGATATTGAGCCCTGTTTAATAAAGTTGTGTAATAGATGATGATGATGATGATGATGATGATGATGATGATGATGCTGATGATGATGATGATGATGATGAGGAGGAGGATGAGGAGGAGGAGGAGGAGGAGGGAATTGTTGAACATCATTCCGAATCATCAACTTCTCTTCAAGTATGCAACATCATCACTATGTTCTATCATCAATCAATCAATCTCCTTAAACGCTTTCTAAGGGCATGTGTTACGTCATATATTAAGGTTAACATCAATTATCACCATCATCATCAATCGCTTAACATCAATTATTATCATCCTATCATCAATTATCACCATCATCATCAATTATCATCATCCTATCATCAATTTTCACCATCAGCATCAATTATCACCAATTACTATCATCCTATCATCAATTATCACCATCATCATCAATCACTTTCTCATCTCCTAAGACAATGTAACATCTCTACTTAACATCAATTCCCAACATCAATTTAATCTTACCCGTAGAGTCCATGAGGCAAAGTCTGGACCTGTGAGTCACTTTCCATCATCAACATCAATATTTTCTGCCCTTCAATCCCCCCCCCCATCATCAATAACCATCATCAACATCAACTCAACTGTAAATTGACCGTATATATAACATCCAAAAGCCTTTATCATCAATTCTCATCAATCTTTTTCGTAGGTATGATCACATAATTGTCAATCGTCATCATCAATAGTCATCATCAATTTCTTCTGTCGTCAATGTATGTATGTTATGTCGAATGATGTAATCCTCGTCACCTGTTCTCAGTGATAAGGAACCACGACATCAACCACGACATCAACCACCATAACTACCACATCAACACCCGCAATAACCACCATGACTACCACCACATCAACCACCACAAAAATCACATTCAACACCACAACAATCACATCAACTACCATAACTACCACATCAACCACCACCACAACCACCATTACCACCACCACCACTATCAACACCACCACTATCAACACCACCACCACCACTATCAACACCACCACTATCAACACCACTACCAACACCACCACTATCAGCACCACCACCACCATCAACACCACCACCACCACTATCAGCACCACCACTATCAACACCACTATCAACACCACCACTATCAACACCACCACCACCACCACTATCAACACCACCATCACCACAATATCAACCGCCAGGATTCCCGCCATCAGTAACGTTGATAGGATTAAAAAAGAACTCCTATTATCCTTTAGAGCCAACATATTGACCATTCCCATCCCCGCTATCACCATCCACCACCACTATCAACACCATTCACCACCACCCTCACCATCCACACCATCCAGTACCCCTCACACCACCACTACCACCCACCACCCCACAACTACCACCATCCATCACCATCACCACTCAGGCTCTCCTCTACACCTGCTACACTGCTCGTAGCTAGGCACGTGTCCCCAGTTCCCGACAAAAAGCTCCCTACGCAGAGGGTGGCCACAGCACAAGAAGGTGTTTGACAGGTACTAGGCAGGCGGGGGAGGGTGGGAGAATGAGGAGGTGGGAGGTGAGAGGTGGGGAGATGAGAGGCAGGGGAGGTTGGGATTGCGGTGAAGGCGGTCCTTGATGTCAGCTCCCCCCCCCTCTCCCTCATCTCCAGACTTTCCTCCTCCTCCTCCTCTCTCTCCCCTCTTACTTTCTAAACTCTCCTTGTCTTCTATATCCTTTCTAGCTTTCTCCTTCTCTCTTCTCAATCTGCCTCTTCTCCCCCTCTCTCCTACACTCTCACATTCTAATAAGCCCTCTCTCCTTCCTCCACCTTCTCTTCCACGTGTTCCATCCTCCCTCTTCTCTAGCAGCTTTCCTAATGCCCCCTCCCCCTCCCTCCCCTCCCTCCCCTACCCCCCAGCTCTCCCCTCACTCTATGTCTCCCCTAACCTTCTGTACCATCCTACCTCTTCCCCCTCTCTCCCTGATTCTCTCTCTTCCTGATGCCCCTCTTTCTCCCCCTCCCCTCTCCTTGATTCTCTTCCTCATTCCCTCTCTCCCTGATTCTCTCTTCCTAATCGCCCCTCTCTCTCTCTCTCCCTTTTTCACCCTTTCTTTCACTCTCGCTCACTTTCTAATATCCGTTTCTCTCCCCGTACTCTCACTTTCTTATGGACCTCTCCTATTCACACCTTTCTCTTCACCCCCACTTACCTTGTTATTATCATCTGCTTCCTTCTACTTCCTCCCAAATCTTCCCCCTCACTCACCTCCCAAATATCCCCAATCCCCAACACTCTTCCCTAAATCTACCCTACATTTTCCCCCCAATTCTTTCCCATTTTCCCCCACACTCTCCCAAATTCCCCCAAACTGTCCCCTCCATCGCCTGAGACGGAAAATGGTACCAGACCTTTCTACCCCGAAATTCTTTATGTCACATAGTGTGTTGGGGGAAAAAAATCTCCCCCACACACCATTTTCTTTCCGTCCAGGGCCTTGTGCCGGGTGGGGGATGGAAGAGATGGAATAGGGGAAGTAGAATGGAGAGGATAACAGGAAAGGGGAGAGAAGAGGAAGAGGAGAGGGGTGAAGGTAAATGGAAGAGAATGGAAGAATGAGAGGAGTGAATGACTGAAGGGGTGTGCCCAAAGAAGGAAGCTGTTGAGAGAGAGAGAGAGAGAGAGAGAGAGAGAGAGAGAGACCCACCCCTAAGTCTCCAACCAACCTTTATCGATATGCAAAAAAATAAATAAATAAATAAATAAAATAAAAAACTGCCTCGCCACACACACACACACACACACACACACACACACACTTATCCCACACAACGTAAACACCTAGAAAAAGTGCAAAAGAGGGCATGCAAGATTATTCTCTCTCCCTACTCCACATATCAAGAAGCGCTCAACACACTGACCCTGAATTTCACTGACCATCACCACGACCTCATCTGCAAATTTGGTGGAAGAAGCTTCACACCATCCCCTGACACCGGCTCCCTACTACCACCTGAGATCCCTAGTCCGAGAATCTGCTGTTCGACACCACAACCGCATCCAGCCCATACGTGCACGAACTGATCGCTATAAGAACAGCCCAGTCCCAACCATTGTAAAAATTATCAATAACTTGTAATAGATCAGTGTATTCACTCCCAGTAAACACTACTCCTTGCACTGTCACTATGTTGAAATGAACTGTAGTTTGAGCTTTTCCCCATCTAGTTATTATATGTCTTATTTGTGTCACTTATGTTACTTGTATATTATTTGTAATTCGTAACCCATTCCCCAAATGTGAAACTGTATATTTTCAGCCTTCTGGCTGCCAAGCTCTTTCAATAAACCGTTAATTATTATTATTATTATTATTATCCTTCATCATAAGAGAATCAAAGGATGGGCGGGGGTGGGCGGGGGTGGGGTTGGAGTGGTGTGATGGGCGGAAGTGGAATGTGGTTAAGAAATGGAGGTGGGTTAGGTGGGTTGAGGGTGGGCCACACACTAAAACACTCGTGAATATTTCTGCAGTGAGCTACACAGGCCTGCGTGGGAGGGGGGTGAGGGGGTGTTACCTGTTGGTTGAATTAACTGAACAAAGTGAAAGGTAACTTTGTTGATGCTGCCGCCAGCTACCACTATCATCATCACCACCACTCACTACCACTATCATCATCACCACCACTCACTACCACTATCATCATCACCACCACTCACTACCACTATCATCATCACCACCACTCACTACCACTATCATCATCACCACCACTCACTACCACTATCACCACAACCACCACTCACTACACTATCATAATCACTACCACTCACTCACCACCATCATCATCACCACCACCACCACCACCATCATCATCACCAATTTCACTCACTACCACTATCATCATCACCACCACTTCACCAACACTATCACCACAACCACCACTCACCACACCATCATAATCACTACCGACCACCACCACTCATCATCATCACCACCCACTCACTCACCACTCATCATCATCACCACCACCACCACCACTCATCACCACAAACCACCACCACCACACCACCACCAACCAATTCATTCAATGCACCATCACCACTACCACCACTCACCACCACCATCACCATCTCACCACTCTCAACTATGATATCTGGGAGTGTATCGTCAACACCTGTATAAGGCAGGTAAAACACACACACACACACACACACACTTATCCTTCATCATACGAGAATCAAAGTCATTTTACCTTTGCTATTTTAAAACGCCATTTACAGCAGACGACTTTGATATACAAAATAAACATGAAACACATTCACTTACAACGAGAGAGAGAGAGAGAGAGAGAGAGAAAGAGAGAGAGAGAGAGAGAGAGAGAGAGAGAGAGAGAGAGAGAGAGAGAGAGAGGAGAGAGAGAGAGAGAGAGAGAGTATGCTATTTATTATCTCTGCAATGGTTTAAGGCGATGGTAGGTTGAACCTCACAGCTTAATCTTACAGTTTAATCATAAAACTATACTCAACACAGCTTAAAACACGACTCAACACAGCTTAAAACGCAACTCAATAAGCTTAAAACGTTACTTAAGCTTAAAACACTACTCAACACAGCTTAAAACTCCCAAATCATCCTACTACAGCAGAATTCACCTTTAATCACCTTTATTCTTTCACTAACACGTATCTAATAGTTATGCCCATCAAGACGACACCTCACAAAAGATAACTTTCCCACACTGTTTAATAATAGATGATAAACAGCGCCAACAATTGGTGATGTTTTGGTGGAGGTTAACAAAGGCTAAAGTTTACACCTAATGGGTTATATATTTCCAGGTGAATGAGGGCTGGGAGGCCTCTAATTACCTGTGTGTTCTTGTTTCCAGGTGTGTGTGTGTTCCATGGCGATAACTGAAGGTGTTTTGTTAGTGTTATTAGCGTTTGTTATTATTTCTGTTATTATTAGTGGTATTATTGTTATTTTATTATTATTATTATTATTAATATTATTATTATTATTATTATTATTAGTAGTAGTAGTAGTAGTAGTAGTAGTAGTAGTAGTAATAGCGGTTGTCGAGTAGTAGTAGGAGTAATAGCGGTTGTCGTAGTAGTAGTAGTAGTAATAGCGGTTGTCGTAGTAGTAGTAGTAGTAATAGCGGTTGTCGTAGTAGTAGTAGTAGCAGTAGTAATAGCGGTTGTCGTAGTAGTAGTAGTAGTAGTAGTAGTAGTAATAGCGGTTATCGTAGTAGTAGTAGTAGTAGTAGTAGTAATAGCTGTTGTCGTACTAGTAGTTTAAATTATATCATCACTGTTTATCAATCAGTGTGTGAGAATGAGGTCAACACCCGCCTCACACAGACACCACCACAACTCTTGCTTCTAGTTTAAAATTCTTTAATGCACAACAACTTTTCCAACAAAACTCACTTAGTTCCGTGTTTTTTTCCTTGTCCAAACACACGAGTTATCCGAAATTAGTTTGTTAAAAGTATAAAACAGCTCTCTCTCTCTCTCTCTCGCTCTCTCTCTCTTACACAAAAAATACTAAAAACTTTGCAAACTATTGTTAAAAATCACCATGATGAGAATATTAAATAGCTTCCTCTCTCACACACACAGCATAAAATCACAAAAAAATATCAATCACAAAATAAAAACTACAAGATCAAATAATCAAATTTATTCTCTCTCTTATTTACCAGTATCAAATTTACGATCAAAATCATTATTAATAATTCTAACAGTAACACTAACAAGACAAAAAAAATACATCAGTACTAAATAAATTTCCTTTCTCCATCGTATAAAAAAAAAGCCAAGTCGAGCAAAATGTAAAAAAATAAAATAAAAAATAATAAAAAATACCGAACGAAAAAACCCCGAACTTTGATGGTCTGAACAAACGCCACCATAATTCAACACTGGTTTGTGGACAATGGTTGTGAAGCAGATGGTGGAATAGTGTAGTCACCCAGCCGTTTAGACACGTTTTCTGTTGTGTATTCACGTTTTCTGTTGTTTATTTACGTTTTCTATTGTTTATTCACGTTTCCTCTTGTTTATTCACGTTTTCTGTTGTTTATACGCATTTTCTGTTGGTTAGACACGTTTTCTGTTGTTTATACACGTTTTTCCTGCTTTTACACGTTGTCTGTTGTTTAAACAAGTATTATATCAGTAATTTCTACTTGCATAAACAAACTTTCATGTAATTATTGCTGGAGGCTCATAGACTGACAGCTGATGACTACGACGAGTGAATAATAATAATAATAATAATAATAATAATAATAATAATAATAATAATAATAATAATATTAACAGCACCTACAATAATAATAATAATAACAATAACAATAACAATAACAATAACAATAATAATAATAATAATAATAATAATAATAATAACAGCACCTAATAATAATAATAATAATAATAATAATAATAATAATAATAATAGTAATAATAATAACAGCACCTACAATAATAATAATAATAATAACAATAATAATAATAATAACAGTAATAATCGACCCTGTAACACGCCCTGAAGCCAATGTAATTCTCTACGCCATTTATTTCGCGTTTATATTTAGCTATTTTTATATCGGGATTTGTAAAGACATGTACAGCTTTGTCTGTCTGTCTGTCTGTCTGTGTCTTAGTTGTTCCGCCATTGTTTGATATTTTAATGAATAGCATAGATATATATGACTTATTTTGTTTAGATAAAGTAATTAAAGAGAGAGAGAGAGAGAGAGAGAGAGAGAGAGAGAGAGAGAGAATAAGTCAGTACTACTTATAACACGAAATAAAAATTAAAATAAATTAATTAGTCTGAAAAAAATACACAAACAAAAAATATAAAATAAATCTCCAGTAAACAAACAAATAAATAAATATATAAATCACAAAAACACAAAAGTACTGGAAAAAAACAGATTTTTATTTCTTTACTGTAAGCGTCACCTGGCCTTTGTTAACACCGCTTAAGGAGACCAAACTCGCTCGAAGGTTGAGACTGGTCACTATTCAAACATGCTAGTGTGTGGCTAGCAGGCTGGGGGCTAGTAGGCCGGGGGCTAGTAGGCCGGGGGCTAGGAGGGTTGGAGCTATCATCATCATCATTGTATTATCATCAGTATAATTATCACGTTAACTACCGTCTTTATACTATC
Organism: Homarus americanus; assembly: GCF_018991925.1. Taxonomy (NCBI): domain Eukaryota; kingdom Metazoa; phylum Arthropoda; class Malacostraca; order Decapoda; family Nephropidae; genus Homarus; species Homarus americanus. The sequence continues at coordinate 525,280 of NW_024741901.1, read as the reverse complement.
TTGTAGAGCTACAGCAATACCTCAACAGCTACAGTAAGTCAAGGGTCAATAATACAGTGAGCTACAGTACAGTGCTTCTGGGATCAGCCAGCTGTGAAGGTGAGGAGGGAAACAACGACACTGAACCCGGAAATATGACACTTAATACACCATGCTATTAGGTCCATATTATATACCAAAGTCTATTATAATCAGGTGTCCATGTTGTTATTTTGTTGTTGTTGTTGTTGTTGTTGTTGTTGTTATTGTTGTTGTTATTGTTGATGTTCTTATTGTTGTTCTTGTTGTTGTTATTATTATTTTTGCTGATCTTCTTACTACTACTACTACTTTTTTTTTATTACCGTGGCCTCCAGCCTCCCCCAATAGCCACACCTTCGCCACCATTTAATTACCTTAATATTAAATATCCTGATACATAAGTAGCTATCCTATCTGTGTTAAATTAGTTGAGCCGCAGATCTATTCGGCATTCAGTGACTGTAGCCTCATAGTCAATATCTGCAGCAGTTTTCGGCATTGGGGCAGAAGCTCTCGTTCCCCTGAGGCAGAGCAAAGCCGACCGAAGGAGAGAGAAAGACAGTCGACATCTCATCCAGGCTGTAACAAAACTTCTGGGCTGCTGCTTCTGTTCGGAGATCACCTCCGCGAGTCTGGCGTAGAAACATCTTGCACTTGGTCCCATCCCACCAGAGGTTGTGAACACGAGAGGAGTGAAGCTGCCTTGATCAACGTTTTGGATTCTCTCCCCATATGCCCTTCTCTTGTCGTTCTCGTTCCTCCTATGTGCAGCATTGAGAGCTAGGTTACGGTGACATGCGGCCATGGGATAAAAAATCCTGATGTCGAAGAAAGCTCGCTGTCCCCGCATCCAGAATCCTCGAGCACTGACGTCAACACGGGCTTCGTTAGATGTGTTTGAAGTCCTATGTTGGATAATCTCACCATCCAATGGAAGGAGGGTCGGTTCTACCATGACATCCCGGCAGATTTCCTTCAACATAATTGCTGTAAGGTCCCTTACTTCGTCATGCCTCATGCATATGAAGCCCCCTGTCTTGCACACCATGGCATGATCGCCGTCATAGGAAGAGCCACACACGCATTGGGAGGGCAAACCTTCTACTGGCCGACTGTATCTTAGAGCAATGGCATCTGTAAATTATTTTTTGTTAAGACTGAAACCATTTGCCCTTATCGGTAACGTAGTTGACCAGTTCGAGGCGCCCACCTCCTGCGCTATAGCTACTTTTTTTTTCAAATTTTCTGGAACCTGCAGCAACAGTTGCTGCAACTTATCATTTTGGCAGTGCTGTCGATCTGTCGTAATGGACCTACGAATCTCGTTTACTTCACTGGTATCCACCTCCCCTGTTGCGTTCTGGGCTATTATGTGGTCCGTGAGGGCTGCCGTGAGCTTAAGTGAATTTTGATGTTCGGTGGCTGCAATCTCCTCTGGGTTGGTTAGTCCCATCCCTCCCAGTCTTGATGGAAGTGCAAGAAGTGCTCTTTCTGCTGGGGTTAAGTGAGTGTGGGAATGAACTTGACACTGATAGCTTCTTCCAGAGGGTGGAGGAGGGGTCCGATATCAGGGATAGTACGCATCAGGTAGTTCCAACGATGCTTGACTCCATGGGTGAATGCAGCAAAAGTCGCATGTGGCTCTGTGTTAGCAATCTCAGACAGAGCTTGGATTTCACTAACCCACTCATTCACCTTTCCCGCTACGTACTCGGTCTTGAAGTCCGCAGTACCAATTACTGCGCCTAGATGTCTTTGGCCGTCCTTAGTTATTTTGACCTCACTTCCGCCAAAAACCTCCTTTGCCCGTTCATAATGTTCTGGCTTCAAGATGTGGAAGGACTTGCTGGTGTTTGGGTGGTACCCTATTTGTGGACCTCGCGATGTTACCAGGTCCCACCACTTTTTGATGCCCTCCACTTTTCCTGCTCCTGTAAGGTCATCAGCATACACCACTTGTTTGACCCCAGTTGTTTCAAATTTTATTTCTTGTTGGAGCACTGATAGGCCTATTGCATACATTGCCATTGCAACAGGGTCCCCCTGTGTTGTTCCCTCGGTTGACTGTATGATGGTATCACCTCTTAGGGCCTTGTTGTTACTATATAAAGGTCTGATGGATTCCTATAGGAGTTTTCAACGTACATTGCAAAGCTTGGACACTTGATCTTGATGTTGTGCAGTGCGGCCTTGCGGTTAAGTATGTTGAATGCGTTTGAAGCGTCCACCAGGAGAACGGCCTCACAATCGCGCTGCTCAAATATCGTTATCATGGCGTGAATGGCAGCTTCCCCTCCAGCTTGTTGGCCGGCACAAACTTGCAGGTTCCCTGCTGCTGCCCTGACATCATCCTTTACCACCTCCATTATGCATTTTCCGATGATTCGCCTCAGCACTTCCCCCACTCCTATTGGCCTACATCCTGGATTCTTATCCAGGGGAATGAGGCGGCAGGCCGTCAGAGCATGAAGGTGATGGCAGCATGAGGATGCCAGCTTTCTTGCAAGGACGGCAATGGCCGTGCAGAGATCACTTGCTATGGGGCCAAACTTGTTAGTGCTGAGGATGACTCTCCATCCGTTTGCATCCAGACCTGAAGGGCCGGCACCTCCCTGAGTTTTCAGTGCCTTTTTCCACACCATCCCTCCTGTTATTTTCTCGAACAGGACAGCATTTGGTGGGATATAGGCATCCTGGAACCTGATGCCTTCTTCATCACTTGCAGGGGGATGTTTTTCTTTCAGTTGTTTTAATGTCTCTGTTTATTGGCAGGACCCCACCAGTGGATTCCTCTGTGAGAGATCTTACCGCCAAAGACACTTTTCCCACACGCATTTTGTTTCCAAACTTCCTTGCAGCATCATCGGTGTTTTGCTTTCCGTCTCCTGCAGATTTTAGTCTCTCCTGCAGTGTTCTTGCTTCACATAGGAGATCATCAAGGGCCCCCTTCTGCCACAGTGTCAATCTTCTCTTCATTGCTGCCGCATTTTCTTTGTGCTTAGTCTTTGTGTGTGTCCTCTGACAGAATAGATGTGGTATTATTGCCAGTATATGAAGAGCTAACGGGGCAAGGAGGCGGTCTTGAGTGTACTCAGTTATGAGACTAATCATCTCCCGAATCATTTCTTTGGTGGCCGCACACTTGGGTGGTTCAAACAGGTTTGCTGGCGACCACCTGACAATTTCTGAGTAACGCACACACGCATGCACGCACTACTACTATTACTACTACTACTACTACTACTACTACTACTACTACTACTACTATGCCCAACACACACTGTATAATTGTATCAGTAGCTGTGATGTTAACTTTTATCCTAAGAGAAACAAGAAAGGCAGAAAAACAAACAAAAGACATTATTCTTCAGCAGGAGTAAAGGTAAGGACACCAGCTGACACTGTTTACAAACAAAACACGATCAGCTGATAAGACAAATGTCAACACGAGACTACAGTTTGGCGGTCACTCAAGACGTAAATATTGCGATTGATAAAGTCTTCCAGTGGCTTAGATACGTCAACATTGTGGTGTAGTGTGGTGTGGTGTGTACGGTGTGGTGTCTGGTGGTGGAATTGTATGGTGTGATGTTATAGTGTAATGTAGTGTTCTGTGTAGGGGAAGATCACACCACTTAATTCACCACCACACCATCACCTACATCATTAGTTCACCACACCACCACAGCTTCACCACCTCATTAGCCGTAAGGGTTTAGTGACCTTGAGTGACCGCAAAGGTGATGAGTTACCAGGTCAGTGTTACACCAATCTTCTCCTTCACCTTACACCTCAATTATCACCACCACCAACAACAATCATCACCACCATCATCACCAACTTACACCCCAATCACCACCACTTCATATCCCAGTCACCAACACCTCCACACACCACAATTACTATCACCACTTCACACCATCACCACCACACACCACCATCACCACCACACACCACCACATCGCCACCACACACCACCACCACACACTACCATCACACACCACCATCACCACCACACACCACCATCACCACCACACACCACCACCACACACCACCACCACACACCACCATCACACACCACCATCACCACCACACACCACCATCACCACCACACGCACACACCACCACCATCACACCACCACCACACACCACCATCACCACCACACACCACCACCTGACACACTAATTAACAAAACTGTTTACGTGTTATGAAGAACCCTTTACTTACTCAGCCAAGGTCACACTGTGTTCACTGGTAGTTATGTAGAACAGTTATGACGAAGAGGCTATTGGGTGATGACCTAGACACGTACAGACACAGACAGAAAGACAAAGGATAATAACAGACACAATCAGTTTGGTTAGATAAACAGACAGACAGATACACACAGACATATCTAAAATAAATATAGATTAAAACAGAACTAAAACACTAACACACACACACACACACACACACACACACACACACACACACACACACCTAAAATAAACTAACAGACAGAGAGACATATGCTAATCTAAACAACTGCCAGCTTGCTGAGATTAAACGGGAAACACAAAGAAACATCAGCTGATAGACAGACAAACAGAAATCAAAGAGGGGGAGAGCCAGACAGACAGACAGAGCGGGTAGGTGAAGGGGAACAGACAGGCAGACAGACAGAGAGCGGGTAGGTGTGAAGGGAACAGACAGGCAGACAGACAGAGAGCGGGTAGGTGAAGGGAACAGACAGATTAATGCCGCCACACCATCAGGACGCGTCAGTGTCTCTCAGTTTATGGTCGAGGTGTAAAAGCTTTCGTATATTTACACAATAAAACCGTGTGTGTGTGTGTGTGTGTGTGTGTGTGTGTGTGTGTGTGTGATGATGTGTGTGTGTGTGTGTGAAATGGTGGCACTTGTGTGTGATGGTGAGTGTCCATGTGCCACTAACATCATCACCACCACCACTACCACCACACCTAACAACATCACCACCTTCGGCTATCACCCCCACCCCAACCCAACCCCACCCAAACACCAACCCACACAAGCCCAATACCAACCAAACCAAACCAGCCCAGCACAAGCCCCCCAGCAAACCCAGCCCAACCCACACAGCCCAATACCAGCCAAACCCAACACCAACAACACCAACCCAACCCACCCAACCCAACCCAACCCAACACCAGCCCACCACCCAATACCAAAACCCAACAGCAACCCAACACCAAACCCACCAACCCAACCCAACACCAACCCAAACCCAAACACCAACCCATTGCTAGCCCAACACCAGCCCAACCCACCACCAAACCCAACCCAACACCAGCAACCCAACCCAACCCCACACAACCTGCCCAACCCAACCCCAACCAGAACCCAGCCCAACCCACACTGGACCAAGTTACACAATGTATTAACATGTAAGAACAACGGGTCGTCCACACCGGTGATGAATCTTGGACGGGCAAACAAAGGTATGGTTTTACAGCACAAGACACCGTGTATCAGCCCACAGACGAGTGGCAGCAGGAGGAGAGTTACGAGGGAAGAAAAACAATGGGTCTCTCTCTCTCTCTCTCTCTCTCTCTCTCTCTCTCTCTCTCTCTCTCTCTCTCTCTCTCTCAGGAAGTATCTCAACATGTGTTTTTGGTGTGTGTGTGTGTGTGTGTGTGTGTGTGTGTTCCTCAACAGTCTCTCTCTCTCTCTCTCTCTCTCTCTCTCTCTCTCTCTCTCTCTCTCTCTCTCAATGCGTTAATAAGGTGAAAATATATCAAGAATTAGAGAAGCTGTCACTCAATCCACACCCCTATAACAAACAACCCAATTTCACCTAACCTAACCACCCCCAAAATCACAATATATGTAATGCCTAAAACCTATATAGTAACCATTCTCATTCCAACCCATTACCATAACCCTTTAATTGTCTACTTAACAACAACAACAACAATAACCTCACATACAGAACAACACACAACCTCAAGAAGCAAAGTTACAAACCTCTTTTATCTTCACTATTGTATTTTTAACCCCGTCATGCACTTTAATATACAGGATATAAACCTACCCTCCTTCCCCATCCCACACCTCCTCCCCTCACTCCCCCTCCCACACCTCCCCCTACACCTGGGTTCACCTGACACATGCACAATCAGTCTGGTTGACCTCCTCTGATGCAACTGTAGCCTTGACTTCTGACCTGTAGCAGTGAGTTGTAATTCCGACCCCCTTGTTAGGAGTTGCTCGAGCGGGTCGTGCTGGTTACGCCACTTACTATACGGTCCTAGTGGGGGCAGATCTCTATGTTGGGGGCAGATCTCTATGCTGGGGGCTCTTTGTTGGGGCAGATCTCTATGCTGGGGGATCTCTTTGGGGCAGATCTCTTTGTTGGGGGCAGATCCAGATCTTTGTTGAGGGGCAGATCTCTATGCTGGGGGGCAGATCTCTGGGGGGGCAGATCTCTTTGTTGGGGGGGCAGATCTCTATGCTGGGGGGCAGATCTTTGTTGGGGCAGATCTCTATGCTGGGGGACAGATCTTTGTGGGGGGGCAGATCTCTATGTTAGGGGCAGATCTCTATGTTGGGGGGCAGATCTTTGTTGGGGCAGATCTTTGTTGGGGGCAGATCTCTCTTGTTGAGAGATCTCTTGGGCAGATCTCTTTTGGGCAGATCTCTTTGTTGGGGACAGATCTCTTTGTTGGGACAGATCTCTTTGTTGGGGGCAGATCTCTTTGTTGGGGGCAGATCTCTTTGTTGGGAGCAGATCTCTTTGTTGGGAATCTCTTTGAGATCTCTTTGTTGGGGCAGATCTCTTTGTTGGGGGGATGGGGCAGATCTCTGTTGGGGCAGATCTCTTTGTTGGGGAAGATCTCTTTGTTGGGGGCAGATCTCTTTGTTGGAGGCAGATCTCTTTGTTGGGGGCAGATCTCTCTTTGTTGGGGATCAGATCTCTTTGTTGGGGGACAGATCTCTTTGTTGGGGGCAGATCTCTTTGTTGGGGGCAGATCTCTCTCTTTGTTGGGGGCAGATCTCTTTGTTGGGGGCAGATCTCTTTGTTGGGGCAGATCAGATCTCTTTGTTGGGGGCAGGGATCTCTTTGTTGGGGGCAGATCTCTTTGTTGGGGCAGATCTCTCTTTGTTAGGGGGCAGATCTCTTTGTCGGGGCAGATCTCTTTGTTGGGGACAGATCTCTTTGTTGGGGACAGATCTCTCTTTTTGGGGCAGATCTCTTTGTTGGGGACAGATCTCTTTGTTGGGGGCAGATCTCTTTGTTGGGGGCAGATCTCTTGTTGGGGGCAGATCTCTTTTGGGGGCAGATCTCTTTGTTGGGGCAGATCTCTTTGTTGGGGGACTCTTTGTTGGGGCAGATCTCTTTGTTGGGGCAGATCTCTTTGTTCTCTTTGTTTGGGAGAGATCTGGGGCTCTTTGTTGGGGCAGATCTCTTTGTGGGGGCCAGATCTCTTTGTGGGGGCAGATCTCTTTGTTGGGGCAGATCTCTTTGTTGGGGGCAGATCTCTTTTGTTGGGGCAGATCTCTTTGTTGGGGGCAGATCTCTTTGTTGGGGGGCAGATCTCTTTGTTGGGGGCAGATCTCTTTGTTGGGGACAGATCTCTTTGTTGGGGGCAGATCTCTGTTGGGGGCAGATCTCTTTGTTGGGGACAGATCTCTTTGTTGGGGGCAGATCTCTTTGTTGGGGGCAGATCTCTTTGTTGGAGACAGATCTTTTTGTTAGGGGCAGATCTCTTTTGTTGGGGGCAGATCTCTTTGTGGGGGCAGATCTCTTTTTGTGGGGGCAGATCTCTTTTGGGGGGCAGAATCTCTTTGTTGGGGGCAGATCTCTTTGTTGGGGGGCAGATCTCTTTGTTGGGGGGCAGATCTCTTTGTTGGGGACAGATCTCTTTGTTGGAGACAGATCTTTTTGTTAGGGGCAGATCTCTTTGTTGGGGGCAGATCTTTCAACATCTTAACCCCATTACTGCAGGGACGCCACTTTTAATATTTTATTCAGCTAACGCCAAGCGATTTTATTCAACTCAGAGGGGATCCGGTACACAAGGGGTCAGTAGACTCCACTAAGTATACTGTCACCACTAACATACTGTACTGTGGCAAAGACTGATGTGACCTGAAGCTAAGCAAACTATTACGTTTAAGTTTCAGTGTAGATTTGATGCCATTTTGAGCGTTTAGTGTTTTAGCTTATGTTAGCGTTCATATTTTCTTATATTTTAAGTTAGGAGGAGAATTAAATTGTACGAACCTGTCTGTCTATATGTCTCTACCTCGCTCCATGCAGTTCCCGCGAGTCAGTTCACAACCCCTCTACACCACTATATTCTACCCTGGTTATCTGCCTCAATATGCTCATTAGATATGGACACACACACACACACACACACACACACACACACACACACACACACACACACGTTCTCTGGGGTGCATCTCTGATCAGCCTTGTCGACCTCCTGACCGCACACAAACAAGGTCCCAATATCATGGTTGAGCTGAGTAATACAAAGTGATTTATATCCATTAAATCAAATTAAATATCGTGAATTAAATACAAATTCCATATTTATTTATATTTAATAAGGAATTTAAGGTTACTTCAATGTCTTTACTTTTTCCTTTGTTTTATTCACAATTATCCTATATCCTTAGTGTTGTGCAAATCGATTCATCATATTTTGTATTTTAATTCCTGGACTTTTAACATTTTACAGTTATACTAAGAGACGGCAAGAAATAGTGATGGTGATAAACAAGACCCAAATATACTGAGAAAAAGTCAAACTGTATCACAATGTGGCAACACCTCCCACTCAGGTAATTGTTCGTGTTGTGGGACAGGTAAGGTGTTCTCCTCTCACCTGTCCATTTCACCTGGAGAGTTTTGATTTTATTAGGTTTATTATTTTTCTTTTATAACACACACACACACACACACACCCACACACACACACACACACACACACACACACACACTCTATACATCTCTCTCAGCATGTCAGCACCAACTAAACATTACCCGGGTTCACCTTTATCCACATATCCATTTCCCTTCCGTGTCTCCTGTTTATTTCTATGTTTCCCTGTACCCACATATCCACATACCCGTCATATTATTCTTCACTATATTTGTTACTTCCAAAATTGTTTATTCCCCTCACAATCCTGAAATAACATTGGCTTAATTACTGAACTACCCCTGTATGTCTGCTCCCTTTGATACAAGTCTCTCTCTCTCTCTCTCTCTCTCTCTCTCAAAACCCAATTCTTCTCTCCCTCTTTGATTGTCAGTCGTTCTACCATTCATTCGTCCAGTTCCTGCTCACCGCTATTCATAGATGTTGTGTAACCTCATTTCCTTTATATTGCAGCCATTCACTGTAACAGTCATCTTCCTGTCTCATTTCCTTATTTATCATTCTACTTGTTTCATCATTCACTGTTAAGTTTCCTCTTCTCTCACCCATTTGTTATCCCTCAACATTCACACACCTACACTACTCACCCTACCGGCCGCCACAACAGAATCATCAACAAACAACAGCTGACTCACCTTCACACCTGCACCCGGGCTCTCTCGCACAGGTAGATACTCAACCAAGGCTAATTAACACCTCACTGACACGCTTTTGTTTATCTCTAGCAACCAGTGACTCTTGACAACATTGACCATCTTTTCTCTCAATGTAGAGTCACCACCAATGTTATGTAGAGTCTGGATTTAAGAGCTGTTCGTAGTGTGGTTCTTGTATTCTAATACTTAATGGGAGAATTACGTATAATACTTTATTAGTCTTTTATTCAAATTATATGACTCGTCTAATATTACCTGTCACAAAAAATCATAACACAATATTATTACATTTTACGTACAAATTATAACTACAAATTTAATAACACATACACAATAAGGCAGTCAGTGGAGTCATTGGCCTGAGGTATTGACCAAAACAGGTGTATGAAGTAGATACTGTTCATCAGCACACCTGCACAGTGTCCGCAAAGGTAGGCAACAGATGTGCAACAATCTCTAACTTCATCATACACAGAGATACATTATAGCCAGGACCTGTATACACGGCGACCACTCACCAGGTGCATTGTAACAAAAACCTTGACCTGACCTGACCTAGCACTGAATGCATTGGGACCATAATTTCCGACCTGCAGCGATGCATTGTAATTCTGGTCCTTGATACACAGGGGCATGATATACACAGCGGCATGATATACACAGCGGCATGATATACACAGGGGCATGATATACACAGAGGCATGATATACACAGCGGCATGATATACACAGCGGCATGATATACACAGGGGCATGATATACACAGGGGCATGATATACACAGGGGCATGATATACACAGGGGCATGATATACACAGGGGGCATGATATACACAGGGGCATGATATACACAGGGGCATATACACAGAGGCATGATATACACAGGGGCATGATATACACAGGGGCATGATATACACAGGGGCATGATATACACAGGGGGCAATGTTCTCTCGCTATTAATACTAACACTACGATATCCTGTTACATTTAGATCACTTATGTTTACTGCTTGGAGTTATTATGTAGTGAAGACTCTCTTAATGCGCCCTGGTCTCAACACTCATCCTGACACCTAAATCACGACGTGTTTTTTAGGTATATGTAAACAACATCAACTTTGCTGCATCTAAATGACATATACCGTACAAGACTCTACTGGCACCATGACCTCTATTGTTTTCTTCACTTAAACCTGTATTTTAGTTGTGTTTCAAAGCTGACAGGGAAGCCAGTGATCAACCTTACGAGCCAACATGGAATCCAAACTACACTTGAGACTTTCCCCCATCCCAGTATACATCATCTCGGCAGCACTCAAGTGGGAGAGATAAACCTAAGAATCACTAGGAATCTGGACCTCAAGTGACAGCGTTCCCTCAAGTGCTTGTAAAACACTTTCTATCTTTTCTGTACCGAGTTTAATCTGGCCAATCTACGCCTTTCCTGACCTCACTGATATTTTTATTTGGCACGAGAGGGATGTTTATAGCTGCTGGTCCATTGTTAGTTTACCCACGTCGTAGCTGGGGGGAGACAGACAGACAGACAGACAGACAGACAGACAGACAGACAGACAGACAGACACACCACACACACGAGCCAGAACACATTATTTTACTCTACACAAAAACACGTAATATTTTTTCATCTCACAGCTTGATAAAATTACCTCCACTTCATCCTCTCTCACGGCTCACCTACACCCAGTTTATTTTATCTTTTTCACGTATAGATTCATTCCATTATTTTCTTCATTTGTATCTAATTCTTGTTTACCTGTTGGTACTAATTAATTTATTTTCTACAGGTACGTTATCAGTTAATTCATTTTGTTGTTATTTACTGTAATTATTTATATGTTTATTTACTTATGTTTTTTTTATGTATTAAGCAACTTCCTCTCCCCCATGTCAACTTCCCCTACCCATGGCAAACTTCCTCCTCGCGGTATCCTCCCCTCCCCTAGGTATCCTCCCCTGTCAATCTCCCCCTCCCCTACCCCCTTCGCACACACTTAAGTTATCAACTCTGGATAGGGGGTCAGAATTTACATAATCACCAGCATATTTAAGTCACTTGACGAGAGAGAGAGAGAGAGAGAGAGAGAGAGAGAGAGAGAGAGAGAGAGAGAGAGAGAGAGAGAGAGAGAGAGAGAGAGCACATTAATGAGGGAGTAAATCAATGAAGGCACAGAATGAATGACCGAACCAGGGTGAATTAATAATCAAATTAAATAAATGAGAAAAATTAAACTCGTGTATATTCGCAGTATATTTTACATCCGTGTTTGTGCTGACATTATTCTAGGTATGAAGCATATCACTGTATGTATGTATATATGTATGTATGTATGTATGTATGTATGTATGTATGTATGTATGTATGTATGTATGTATGTAATGTATGTATGTAGGCAGACACTCCTCCACCATCAACAAGGTATTCACCCTCCCAGCACTGCACAGTCAGCCATGATTGAAGCTGCCGTGTGTAATGATGTTCTGCGAATACAAGTGCTTTGATGTGCAGTACACACACACACACACACACACACACACACACACACACACACACACACACACACACACACACACACACACACACACACACACACACACACACACACACACACACACACACACACACACACACACACACACACACACACACACACACACACACACACACACACACACACACACACACACACACACACACACACACACACACACACACACACACACACACACACACACACACACACACACACACACACACACACACACACAATAATAATACACACCACACACACACACACACACACACACACACACACACACACACACACACACACACACACACACACACACACACACACACACACACACACACACACACACACACACACACACACACACACACACACACACACACACACACACACACACACACACACACACACACACACACACACACACACACACACACACACACACACACACACACACACACACACACACACACACACACACACACACACACACACACACACACACACACACACACACACACACACACACACACACACACACACACACACACACACACACACACACACACACACACACACACACACACACACACACACACACTAACCTCGTCCTAAATATAAAAAAGACACTTCAGTGATCAGCCACACTGGACCAGAGTGCTGCACCAACCTTCCCTCATCACACACCTCTCTCTTGTCCGCTACACCGGTTTTGTTGATCTTACACACAAGAGCTCACCGACCAATCAACCTTCAATAACAACCCGGAACAAGAGAGTCGAGTTTCTGCTCTAAGATCCAGTGCAGCTATTTCCCGCCTCTGGCAACACCTGATGGGTTTGAGCCAAATGGGGACGGTGCCGTTAAAGGATTCACTTACGCTTTCCAGCTGGGCGGCTTCAATCGCTTTGTCCACAGAACATCTGATAAGCCTGGCCAGCGCGGATGAGCTGGCTAGTGCCGACCAGTACAGTACCCGCTGCTGGATTACTCCAAATAACAACATACACGGTCCGTGGGGCAGGAACCTCGACGGTGAGAGATTATCCTCAAGCAGACCAATATATGGATCCCTTCTTCACATATTTCAAAGACATATTGATCTGGGTAAATAAAATATCTTGACAGTGAATCAGGTTACAGGTCTCTGGGCGGCGATAGTCACCATATGGTATAGACGTCTTACTTCCCGAGTATACTGTACACTCACGCCAGCCACACGACCACCGCCTCAGTCTCAACAGGAGTTAGAAATAAACAACAGATACAATGAGCGAGTCTCCCCTGATTTCATGGAAGCAGGCGGGCGCTGGCAGTAATTACCACCTCCACTTGGCCAGGCCTTGAAAAACCACGGGGAAAGTTTTGCTCGTTACGCCCCACGGAACCTGGAGAGCGCCGCGTCCAATTCCTGGAGCTCTTTCACCCACCCACGTGAAGGGGAGAAACATGGATCCACTCCAAGACCCGCATCGTAAAAACAGCGCCAGCACGAGTAATCAACAGGGTTTGGCGTTCTGGAGGACTTCCCTCAATTCATCGAACTCTCCCACCTCCACCAGGAGAGTAGTAAGCACATCATCTCCTTCCACGGCTTCATACTACCGCTCGTGTCATAAAAAAATACAGCACCAGTGCGAGCTATCAACAGTGCCTGGCTTTCCCGTCTCTTCACTAATGACGTCCTTGGGGAATGTTGGCAAGACCTGTGCCTTCAGTAGCGCTGTGTTATGGCTCCACCGTGAGTCTCCAACACAACAGTGGTCCCAGTCTACACTTCCTCCATTAACTTGTATAAGTGACAAAACTAATGGAACCACAAATATATTCCTTTCAGCCTAACAAAACCTGATGAATTGTGTACAAAAGTAAATGAAAAAACAGTATGTATGTATGTATGTATGTATGTATGTAAATAAAACACACACTAACATGAATTCTAAAGCAAAAACATGCAGCAGACATATTTGCATATCAGCAAGGACACACACTAGCAATGAAAGAGAGAGAGAGAGAGAGAGAGAGAGAGAGAGAGAGAGAGAGAGAGAGAGAGAGAGAGAGAGAGAGAGAGTAACATTAACAAAACCACAACGAATCTGAATTGACTAAGTTCACGATATCTTGGGACGCAAAAATCACTCGACCTTATTTTTTCAACATCCGTCTCACACCTTCCAATGTTGACCGCTGAACCACGACTCTCTTTAACACGTCACGCAGCCACGGACACAATTTCCCTTCCTCACACTCCGACCCGAAACTGTACCGAATGCTCCGAGAACAAAAGTGGAGAGGTGAACAGGTGACTCGTTACAGCATTTGGAGATTCGTTCTAACAGTTCTAAGAGTTGTTTTAGAAGCTTCGATACTTATTCCATCAGCTTGGAGTGTCAGAGGAGTAAAGGGAGTTTTGTTCATAGCTGTACATAACGATTAACGCAAGTGACTTATAGTGTTGAGGCTGCAACTTGTCCACTGTCGCCTGGGTGTTCAACTGACCTGCCCTGAATGGTGTAACACTCACCCCCAAAAAAGTATCTTCACGGAGAGGTTCGATGTATTTCACAATGAACACTGTGACTCCTGTTGTCTCGGTAGGGTTGTCAAAATCTTCCGTCCGTTGTGTCATATTGTTTCACACAGAATCGTAAAGATAATTTTTTGGGATGAATGGACAAAATCCCAGCAGATAATTCCCCAATGGACAAAATCCTAAAACCACAAAAAATATATAATGGTTAGATTAGATAAACAACACCTCGAGGATATCTGTGTTTATCTATTTACTTAATTTATTATTTCCACCACTCGTCAAGTTAATAAGAGTCACACTGCATAACACCTTTCTCACATTGACCCAGACCTGAGACAGATCCCGGGACACAATAGTGAGAGACGCACCTGCTACCACTACACCACGATCCTGATTTAAACAGATTCGTAAAATCCGTTTATTAATGAGTTGCTCTTTGACTGACTGACTGACTGACTGACCAAACTGATAAAGCCAGTCCATTTTCCTTCCAGCCTCCTGCTCGCCTATCTCCCGACCAACTCACAAGGCACAACCGGACACACGGCGCTGCCAGACACAAGATAATTGAACAACGAAAACAGATAAGGACCAATTCGGCGGTGAGGCCCGTAAGTGGGTGAAAGATACCACATGGAGTTGCGGCATCATTGTGGGGGCTATTTTCGCTGTACTGAGACACTACACTGAGACACTGGACACTGAGACACTCGACACTGAGACACTCGACACTGAGACACGACACTGAAACACTCGACACTGAGACACTCGACACTGAGACACTCGACACTGAGACATTACACTGAGACACTCGACACTGAAACACTCGACACTGAAACACTCGACACTACACTGAGACACTCGACCCATTCTCAAGATCCTGAGCCTGGGAGAGAATCCGCCCTACGAACTATACCTTAACCCAGGTCAAGGATTCTAATGATTTTTTCTTTAATCAAACTCTGGAGCTATCGTCCTAAACCATGCCACACTACACACCTTTTACCATGACTGTACCACAACATCGAGGTATCGTTCAGTGCCACACCACCCAACTATTGCTATGAACTAGTGTACAATATCGAGCTATCGTTCTGCTTGTATAACAATGCCATGAATGTGATGTCTATTCTGTTACAAATGCTTATACCACATCAACCAGCTATTGTAAAAATCTCAGCCACACCTCCCCAGCTATCGTTAACTGTGCCACAGGACTCGGCTATCGTCACGGTAGCCCCCCCATCAGCGACCATTTCCAATAACAGTGAACCAAACGAGGATAACCCGGCTGGCCTATGACTGTTATGGGCTATTACTGCGATAACTCTCACTGTCTGTCTGTCTCTACTGCCTGCCCTGCCCGCTAAGAGAGAGAGAGAGAGAGAGAGAGAGAGAGAGAGCGCAGGCACGGATCAGCTGACCTTTCTCCCCTCCCCCCACCCTGGCGTAGATTTAGAAACCGTGTCAAAGCTGGTGGAGGCGGAGAGGTAATCGGTGTGTTCCTGCCTCCCTCCGATAGCCTTGAGTGCGGTTGAAAGCTACACTCAAGAGTAGACCTAAACTGCAGGTGATACTCTTGCTTCACTCACTCACTCGCTCGCTCGCTCATTCCCTCACTCACTCACCCTCGCGTGCTTCCTCATAGCGGGACTGTTGAAACTGTCGCCAACCACCACCACCAAGTTACCAGGTTATAACCACGCCAGGCACCACACAACTATGCAATTATCTTGGCTCGTGGCTGTTTAGTGGCCGAGGGTACGAACACACACACACACACACACGAGCCTCAGTGATCGACCAGACAGTTACATCTTGCCTCCCATAACCACCAAACTCAACCAACATAATTGGCCTAACCTAACCTGACTCTAACCTAACATAACTTTAACCTAACCAGACTCTAACGTAACCTTTCAAAATAGGATGCATATGGGGACTGAAACTCATAAGAACTTAGACCCATTAGGAATGAATTGAGGGGAGGGCTAATTAGGTCATGACCCCACGTTACCTGAAGTCTTACCTGACCAGTTATCTTTTATTATGTATTGACCTTTGATACACAACTCATACCTGTCCATTACGTCACTACTCTACTAACTCTATTAAAGTACCAATGGGAAGTAATAAAACTTTCTCACTCTATCGCTCTGTTTAATAATACAGAAGAGGTTACTATTTTTCATCGCATATCAATCACCCTCTCACTTAACCACCCTGACCTGACCTAACCTAACCTAACCTGACCTGACCTAACCTGACCTAACCCGACCTAACCCAACCCAACCCAACCTAACCAAACCGTACCTAACCTAACCGTACCTCACCTGACCTGACCTGACCTGACCTGACCTGACCTGACCTGACCTGACCTAACCTAACCTCCCTCCCTCATCATCGCTACAATTCAGACTTGAGAAAAAATAAACAAAGAAATAAATAAATAAGAAAATTAATAAAAAAATGATAATAATTAGTGTTTTTTTCCAGTCATTTTCTTTTATTTTGTTCGTAAGATTATTCAAGTTAGCTTCTCAGTGGTTAAGTACATCCAAATCTTCCAATTGGGTGGTTAGGAAGGTTCAAATCTTCCATCTGGTGGTTAGGAAGGTTCAAGTCTTCCATCTGGGTGGTTAGGAAGGTTAAAGTCTTCCATCTGGTTGGTTAGGAAGGTTAAAGTCTTCCATCTAGGTGGTTAGGAAGGTTCAAATCTTCCATCTGGTGGTTAGGAAGGTTCAAGTCTTCCATCTGGGTGGTTAGGAAGGTTAAAGTCTTCCATCTGGTTGGTTAGGAAGGTTAAAGTCTTCCATCTAGGTGGTTAGGTCGTTAGTGTGATGGAGAATAGTGGTGGAGGAGCGCGTGGACGCCTCAACCCCCACATACAAAAGGATAATGAGACCCATCTTCAAGCAGCAACACCATGCCCTGGGCCACCACCACCACAACACCAGTACACCACCGCCACAACACTACCACTTCCACAACGCCACCACCACCACTTTTTAATTTCTTCAGGCTGTATGTTGGCAGGTAGAGGGGGGCCGAGTCTCTTGGCAGGTAGAGGGGGGTCTTAACGAGTAAAGGGGGGGCGAGTCTCCTGTGTTTTAAGGTGCCCGGGACCATCACCCCTGGGACCTCTACCCTGGGACCTCAACCCCTGGGACCACCACCCCTGGGACCTCACCCTAGGACCTCAGCACCACCTGGGCCCTGGGACCACTACCCCTGGGACCACCACCACTGGGGCCTCTACCCCTGGGACCACCACCCTGGGACCTCTACCCTGGGACCTCCCCTGGGACCACCACCACTGAGACCCTACCCCTGGGACCACCACCCTGGGACCACCACCCTGGGACCTCCCCTGGGACCACCACCCTGGGACCTCTACCCTGGGACCACCACCCCTGGGACCTCTACCCTGGGACCACCACCCTGGGACCCCCACCCCTGCCCCTGGGACCACCACCACTGAGATCTCTCCCCTGGGACCACCACCTGGGACCTCTGCCCTGGGACCACCACCACTGGGACCACCACCACTGAGACCTCTACCCCTGGGACCACCACCCCTGGGACCACCACCCCTGGGACCATGAGGGTTGAGCAGAGTGTAATATCACACAGCTGCCACTCGACACTTTTGCTTCACCTCATCAAATTAGGAACATCAAAGAGCCGCCCACACTCCCGCCGCCGCTCAAAATATTCCACACCTCCTCTGGTTCACCTCCCGGGGGCAAATTTCCCTAATGGTGCACCGATAAAGACGTAATACCATCCAGCCATTGAGTACAGGAGGCGCCAGAGTACCAACCAACCATTGAGTACAGGAGGCGCCAGAGTACCACCCAACCATTGAGTACAGGAGGCGCCAGAGTACCACCCAACCATTGAGTACAGGAGGCGCCAGAGTACCACCCAACCATTAGTACAGGAGCGCCAGGTACCACCCAACCATTAGTACAGGAGGCGCCAGAGTACCCAACCATTGAGTACAGGAGGCGCCAGAGTACCACCCAACCATTGAGTACAGGAGGCGCCAGAGTACCACCCAACCATTGAGTACAGGAGGCGCCAGAGTACCACCCAACCATTGAGTACAGGAGGCGCCAGAGTACCACCCAACCATTGAGTACAGGAGGCGCCAGAGTACCACCCAACCATTGAGTACAGGAGGCGCCACAGTACCACCCAACCATTGAGTACAGGAGGCGCCAGAGTACCAACTAACCATTGAGTACAGGAGGCGCCAGAGTTCACCAGCAAGTGGGGCTCTTGGTGATGTGTGCCGGAAGTGGTGGGTTAGTGAGGCAGTACCGTGGGAGTCTTGTGCTGGCGCCTGATACAAACCAACAGTCAACATCACCCACCTGTGTCGGGGTGTAGTGTGTGTCAGGGTATAAGCCGGAGTTTACCAGCATCTGTCTTCAGGGCGTTAGGGGTGAAGGTGAGGGTGTATCAGGGGGTGGTGGTGGAGGTGTATCAGGGGGTGGTGGTGGAGGTGTGTCAGGGGGTGGTGGTGAGGGCGTATCAGGGGGGTGGAGGGTAGAGGGTCTGAGGGTGTTGGGGGAGTTTGTCTCTGCACCTCTCCCCTCCTCCTCGCGCGTCTCCTAAGTACTTCCTCAACTTAATTATCCCAACAAAGTCTACCCCTGGGTGCTGGGCTCGGGATGTTCACTACAGCGCTACATTACACACACTTTCAACACTCGTTTTGTAAATTTGAGTTAATTAGCGCTGACGAGGCCGAGGGCTAATGTAAATACATATGACACTGTCTAAATTAACTCTAATGACGGCTAAGTTTAGTGTAAATATACCTGCCACTACCTGAGAGCGTGGTGGTATGGAGTGATGGCACAGGGTGGTGGCACGGGGTGGTGGTGGTGGCACGGGGTGATGGTGGCACTGGGTGGTGGTGGCACTGGGTGGTGATGGCACTGGGTGGTGATGGCACTGGATGGTGACCGTGGCAGCATCAGTCATAACACGGTGTATTGCTCAGGTACGATGAGTCAACTTTGTTCTCCTTAACAAAAGGTTTCCTGTGAGGGGACCGAGTTTCCTCCTCACCTTCCTGATGATAAGACCGGCAGGGGGGGGGAGGGATGAGGGGAGAATGAGGGGGAAATGGGAATGGAGACAATGGGAAGGGATGGGAGGAGGTGAGAGGGTAGTGAAGAGATGAATGACGGCAAGAAAAACCGAGGGGGGGGAGGGAGAGGAACAAGCGGTACCAAATACTAACACAGAAACCAATGTTACCTGAGGTGCCACGTACCATGAAAGTGACGATAAAAACTACTACTACTACTACTACTACTACCACCAACACACTGTAAACTTAAGAATTGATTCCTGTTCTTTTCCGAAAATTTTTAGTCAAGCTACCACCAACACACTGTGTGTACCTGGAGTTTACCTGTAACAGCACAGGGATACACCTGGGCACACTAGTTTACCGGGATGGCGCCTCAAGAGTACACCTGGGCATACTAGTTTACCTGGAGTTTACCTGGATAGCACCTCAAGGGTACACCTGGGCACACTACTTTACCGGGATTGCGCCTCAAGAGTACACCTGGGCATACTAGTTTACCTGGAGTTTACCTGGATAGCGCCTCAAGGGTACACCTGGGCACACTACTTTACCGGGATAGCACCTCAAGGGTACACCTGGGCACACTAGTTTACCTGGATAGCACCTCAAGGGTACACCTGGGCACACTAGTTTACCTGGATAGCGCCTCAAGGGTACACCTGGGCACACTACTTTACCGGGATAGCACCTCAAGGGTACACCTGGGCACACTACTTTACCGGGATTGCGCCTCAAGAGTACACCTGGGCATACTAGTTTACCTGGAGTTTACCTGGATAGCGCCTCAAGGGTACACCTGGGCACACTACTTACCGGGATAGCACTCAAGGGTACACCTGGCACACTAGTTTACCTGGATAGCACCTCAAGGGTACACCTGGGCACACTAGTTTACCTGGATAGCGCCTCAAGGGTACACCTGGGCACACTACTTTACCGGGATAGCACCTCAAGGGTACACCTGGGCACACTACTTTACCGGGATAGCACCTCAAGGGTACACCTGGGCACACTAGTTTACCTGGATAGCGCCTCAAGGGTACACCTGGGCACACTAGTTTACCTGGATAGCGCCTCAAGGGTACACCTGGGCACCATCAGCGGTTTATGGGCTCTTGCCGGAGATAAGCGCGAGGTACCTGTGTCTCAGCCTCACTCACCTGCAAGAAATGGAGAAAAAGATGCTATAAGAATTTTGTTTAGTTCTGAAGGTGTGTCTCTACAGTACACCTTCCCCACCCCACACCCACACCCTTCCTCCCTCTACACCCACACCTTTCTCCAACACCCACACCTTCCTCTCCCACACCTTCCCACCCAGCATTATTTCACCTCTCAATAATATGACAAATAAATTATTATATTTCCCGGACAATGAGTGGTGTATTAAAAGAGCGCGCGCGCGCACACACACACACACACACACACACACACACACACACACACACACACACACACACACACACACACACACACACACACACACACACACACACACACACACACACACACACACACACACACACACACACACACACACACAAATTAAAATCATTTGTCCGTGTGTTTAAGAGCGTGACCCTTGACAGCTGGCACTATTAACCTCGACCTCTGACGTTATTCCCAGGGTCCCACGTGACCCCCTAAAAACAAAAGAGAGCCTTGAGTGTTAGCGAGGCACCGTGGGTTACTACTACTGACGGTGAAGTAAGACGTTACTACTGACGGTGAAGTAAGACGGTACTACTGACGGTGAAGTAAGACGGTACTACTGACGGTGAAGTAAGACGTTACTACTGACGGTGAAGTAAGACGTTACTACTGACGGTGAATTAAGACGGTACTACTGACGGTGAATTAAGACGGATGAAGACCTGTCGAGATGTACTGCCCTGAAGCGAATGGTAAGAGGAGGAAAACTGGTGCAATACATATACATCCCGACAGACAGACAGACAGGACAGACAGACAGGACAGACAAGGTATACCCAACAGACAAGAGCCACAGACTCCTCCCTCCCCTCAGTTCATCAGCACAAGAGCCAGAAGACAAAGGCTCTCATATGTATGTTTTATTTCCTATATACCAAGACTCTTAGTGGAAGTGTACATAACCCCTCTCCACCTCCCTCTCCATCCCACTCAACCAAGACTTTAACCACACCCCTCAACCTTCCTCTCCACCCCACAACCTCCCACTCAGCTAAGACTTAACCACCACTCAACCTCCCCCTCCACCCCACAACCTCCCACTCAGCTAAGACTTAACCACCACTCAACCTCCCCCTCCACCCCACAACCTCCCACTCAGCTAAGACTTAACCACCACTCAACCTCCCACCTCAACCACCCACACGCCCCCCCTCCCTCCCCCTCACCTCCCTCTTCTTCACCCCTCCTTCACCTCCACCCCCTTCCTTCCTCCCTCACCCCCTTTCTCCCTTCACCCCTCCCTCTTCCTTCCACCCTCCTTTATCACCCCCTCCCTCCCTTACCCCCCATCACCCGTGTCACACCCCCGTTGTAATGGTCCATGTTTCATAAACAGAAGAATTATATAAATGGGTTAATTACATTTGATTTATATACGGATTCATCCCCTGTAACTTTCCACTGGCTATGAGGTGACATGTTTAGCGCACGTGATAAGGTGTGCCCACGGGAAGCCACGTCATATTATGCTGAGTTAAGGCATTTGTAACCGGCTTTCTGGCCACCCAAAGCGGGCAGTAGTTTGATATCCTTGACTAGAGGAAGACGTTATTTGAGAGCCGCAGTGGATGGCTCCGTCTTCCCTCGAGGGAGGACGACGTACCTATTCCGTTCTCCCTCGATGGGTCACTACTCAGAGTCACACTCACAATCTTACATCGAACGGACGTGATTAAACGGTCTATTTACATAGCCGCCGTCCTCTCTCTTCACGCTTATAAATAGTGGAAGTTACGGTTGATCTACACTCAGGAATTATATAAACAATACATTTTAATAAAAGCAGAAACTTCAATTGGGTTTCGTTACTAAAACCCAATATAATATAAATGTACCAACCTGGTTAACTTTGAATTAACCAGCAGGTTCACCGTAGACTGGAAGGAATCAGGAGTTATTCGTTCATTGAGTAAGAGTAAAACAGCTGTACTAGATGAAGAAACGCACACACACACACACACACAGGTGACTGGAAGAACTCATATGTATCACCAGTGCCCAAGTCAACCAGCCCACAATCCTTAAATGAGCTACGACTCATTGCCATCACCCCAATACCCAACTTAATCTGTGAAAGTTTTGTGTTTGACTGGGCTTATTGCAGGTGCCATAGATCCTCAGCAATTTGGCAATATGACAACTTCCTCCACCACTCACTGTCTTATCAGCTTTCTCAACTACATATACCGCCATCTGGAAAAACGAAAAACGTCTGTGGCTGTCGCCTTCATCAAAGCATTTGACCTGGTTGACCACGATTTAAACATCAACAAAGCTATCGACTTCGGGTTTCGAAGAAGTCTTATACCATGACTTACAGACTTCCTTAGTAACCGATGCCAAGCTGTACGTGCTTCCGAGGGGCTGTCTCCACTTTTCAGTCACTCACCTGTGGCGTCCCCCAAAGCACCAAGATGGGACCGCTCTGCTTCCTTATGCTTATCAATGATGCCCTAAGAGAAACCCCTGCTCGCTGGAAATATGTCGACGACTTCAACCATTGGGAACAGTGTTAACAATTCTGCTCCTGACTATACCGCCCTTCAGGATTTAGTGAACAGTCTCCAAAATTTGACCACCAACAACCATGTCACCATCAACCATACCAAGACCATGGTTATGCACATCAACCTCTCCTCCGATGTTGTCCCACCCTTTCCATTACTTAAGGCCCCAACACACTCCAGGTTGTAGACTTCACTAAGCTCCTCGGCGTCACTATAGATTACAAACTAAATTGGAAAACACACGTCAGTGAAGTTGACAAATCCTCCAGTTTCCGTCTCCACCTCCTACGCCGACTCAAGTCCCTTGGAGTTCCTGCGCCCGAGCTCCTCAGTATTTACTCAACATTCATACTTCCCAAACTCACCTATGCTTCCCCTGCCTAGGCCACACAACGTAAACACCTAGAAAAAGTGCAGAAGAATGCATGCAAGATTATTCTCTCCCCTTCCTACTCCACATATCAAGAAGCGCTCAACACACTGACCATCACCACGACCTCATCTGCAAATATTGTGAGAAGCTTCTGCACCATCCTCGACACCGGCTCCTACTACCACCCGAGATCCCTCGTCCGAGAATTGCTGTTCGACACCAATACCACATCCAGCCCATACGAGCACGTACTGATCACTATAAGAACAGCCCAGTCCCAACCATTGTAAAAATTATCAATAACTTGCAATCGACCAGTGTATTCACTCCCAGACAATCTTACCTTTTGCGATCACTTTAAAGTTGCAGTATGTAGCCAGTATGTTATTTATACACTAATTATTATTATTATATATATATATATATATATATATATATTTTTTTTTTTTTTTATCACTTATGTTACCTGTATATTATTTGTCAATCAAGAGACCCATTCCCTAATTATGTAACTGTATATTTTCAACCTTCTGGCTGCCATGCTCGTTCAATAAACCGTTTATTATTATTATTATTATTATTATTATTATTATTATTATTATTATTATTATTATTATTATCCTTTATTATTATTATTATCATTATTATCCTTTATTATTATTATTATCATTATTATCCTTTATTATTACACACACAGAGTCAAGGATAAAGACACATAAGACCGGATAGAGGCACAAAGCCAGGGCGTGCTTGGCAGGTGTATTACCCAGCTTACAGTATCTGGGACCACTACCCCGGGAACACACATACCAACGAACTGAACACGGAATGAGAGAGAGAGCTACATTACCCACGACTTATAGAACACACACACACACACACACACACACACACACACAGAAGAAAGGCAGACAGGTGTTGGGAAATGAGGGAGAGGATGATAGTAGGTGGTACGAACAACAACAAGGCAGGGAAGAAACACAAGCCAAGGAGAATAAAGTTAAACTAACAAGATGAGAAACACAAGGAGCGGAAACAAGGAAGGCTGGAGGTCAGGGGACAAGGAAGAGAAAGGCCCGACCAGTAACTGTACATTAAAGTCAACAATGGGAAATGAGGGAGAGGATGATAGTAGGTGGTACGAACAACAACAAGGCAGGGAAGAAACACAAGCCAAGGAGAATAAAGTTAAACTAACAAGATGAGAAACACAAGGAGCGGAAACAAGGAAGGCTGGAGGTCAGGGGACAAGGAAGAGAAAGGCCCGACCAGTAACTGTACATTAAAGTCAACAATAACAAAAACAACATATCATCTTCTTTCCTCTAATTCCCCACCCACACAATCTTCGTTACAAAACAAAATCAAATAATAACAACAGGTATACAACAGACTTAATTACTCGTACGTCCGTGGAGGAATAAGCAGCCATTTACTAATATATCACAAGAGAACCTGATTAAAATAAAATTGCACCGGGGAGGGGAGGGGGAAAGGACGGGGGAGGGAGGGGAGAGGGAATGGGGAGGGGATGGGAGGGGATGGGGAAGGCCGAGACGTCACGGCTTTGGTAAAAATAGTGTTTGAATTTGGCTTGCTAAATACATGAAATCTGATTAAAACGACATTATAATTAGTGCACTTAAGGTTAAAAAAAAAATATATTGTTTATTAATTTAGTTTCTTGTTATATATTAGGTAAACTATTAGACCATCTCACGACCACAACTCAGGGTGACTTCGATAACCACTAGTGTTACCAGATATAAACCAAAACCCTAACCTAACCTAAACTAACCTGGCAACAATTTTCCATGCCTGTGATGGTAAAAATTAAATTACTATTTAATATGGTTAATATGACAGGATACTTAATAACGAGGCGTTACATCATTGTCGGTGCTACTATAGTGTCCGTCTATAAGGACCTGACCTGACCTGACGCGCTGTGTACGTGACTGACTTGAATTTGACCTAACCTGACCTGACCTGACCTAACCTAAAAATACTAAATCACTAAGAAAAAGTTGATAATACCGCATATTAAAGTGTAAATATGGTATAGACCGCATGCTAGTCTAAATGTTGTAGACCGCATATTAGTGTAAATTACGTTGTAGACCGCATGCTATAGTCTAAATATGTTGTAGACCGCATGCTATAGTCTAAATATGTTGTAGACCGCATGCTATAGTCTAAATATGTTGTAGACCGCATGCTATAGTCTAAATATGTTGTAGACCGCATGCTATAGTCTAAATATGTTATAGACTGCATGCTAGTCTAAATGTTGTAGACCGCATATTAGTGTAAATTACGTTGTAGACCGCATGCTATAGTCTAAATATGTTGTAGACCGCATGCTAGTCTAAATATGTTATAGACCGCATGCTATAGTCTAAATATGTTGTAGACCGCATGCTATAGTCTAAATATGTTATAGACCGCATGCTATAGTCTAATATTGTAGACCGCATGCTATAGTCTAAATATGTTGTGGACCGCATGCTATAGTCTAAATATGTTGTAGACCGCATGCTAGTCTAAATATGTTATAGACCGCATGCTATAGTCTAAATATGTTATAGACCGCATGCTATAGTCTAAATATGTTATAGACCGCATATTATAGTGTAAAATAACTTTGTAGACCGCACACTATAGTAACACCTCTTTGTTTACACTACCAGGCACAATTCCCGATGCTGAGTGACGCCGATAAGTCCTCACGAATTTTCACTTTTGCACGGCGGAGCAGAACGACATACAGTAATTGTCCAGGTGTACCGACTGGGTGGGGAGGAGACCTGGGGATTATGGAAGTACTACACAACACTTTACTAACAATATAACTCCTGGGATTGTGTCTTACAGCAATAGGTGATGTGGCTGAGTTCTTGGTATAGCGTAATGACCATAAAGGCTTCATTTTATATACTATTATCATATATAAAATTGCGTTATATAATCCACACACTGTATGTATCACACTAAGTTAATATATAATCACATACAATATTTTGAATCATGTTTTATATTATTTCGTTTGTTTATATAATCAATACACAAACAGCTTCGCCCTCTTGTGGTATCGTCTGTGACTATATCCGAGTAACAGTTCCGTGTTTCCCTGCGTGGTGGAATGTGGTTACCCAATGACTCGTATTTAT
Organism: Homarus americanus; assembly: GCF_018991925.1. Lineage (NCBI taxonomy): Eukaryota > Metazoa > Arthropoda > Malacostraca > Decapoda > Nephropidae > Homarus > Homarus americanus. The sequence continues at coordinate 498,231 of NW_024741901.1, read as the reverse complement.
GACATTTTTATATAGGTTATGTTATGTATATATTTTCTACACAGGAGGGTTCATATCCAGTCCATTTAGGCAGTATTTCTCAGTGTCTGTTTGGGACTCGAGTGTGTGACATGGGGGACGATGCATCATGGAATTACACCCCTGTATATTCTATCCCAGTATTTAAATGAGGAATTATACATCAGGTCTGGGGGGCGAGCGGCCAACAGTTCCACAAAACTATTTCCCCACTTTCATATTATATTTCCTGAGCCACTATTGTTGTTCCAGTGTATTTAGGTTAGGTTAGGTTAGGTTAGGTTGGGTTGGGTTGTGTTAGGTATAATATCACTGAGAGACAATAACACCTTAGAGGACATCACTATCGACTTCAATATGACGTCCTGAAGGCTCATAAAATTATAGTATTATTTCTCAAGTATGTCATGATGACTTCCATAAGATGAAATCAGCTGACATCATCATGCCTTGATCTCTCACGTGTCCCGAACATGATAGGTATGAGAACTAACTGTGTTTTGTAACAACTTCCTCGTTTAATAAAGTTCTTGGTTTTTCTCAGAGCAAAACCATCTGAAACTTTTATTTAACAATTTCCTGGAGAACAATAGTACAGTATCTTAAACAAAAGGTCTAATGATACGTGTCAACTATAACCTTCCGTGTCCAGCAAGACTCATTTAAATGGCGTTCACGATAAGAAGAATGTTTTTATTTTATGTTAACAAAAGAATAAAAATAAATAAACGGAAAACAAGTACAATATCTCGACGACCTCTCTCTCTCTCTCTCTCTCTCCTCTCTCTCTCTCTCTCTCTCTCTCTCTCTCTCGTAAAAAAACAAAAACAAAAAAAACAAAGAACATCAATAATAATGTTTCTTTATATTATTTTAGTACAAGGGGTAAAAAGGTTGATTGTCTACAGTAAACTTGTTTATCTGTTCCCTGTGATGATAGGCGGAGTCTCAGGGGTACATAAACAACCTCTGCTGTAGCGTCAACCTTTACGGTAAGATACTGAACCTAATCCTCTGTTGGTGTTTATTTTATTGTCACCAAATGTCGTCAGTTCTTAGCCATTCCCTTCGCATCTCACCTTATTAAGGAGTCTATAAAACAACTATTTATTTACCTAACATTTATTTCCAGATCATGTAAACATTACCAAGTTCTTTAACCAGTATTTCACCTTTTATCAATACTTACTGCCTTGTTCCTCTGGTAAGTGGTATCAGAATGTCTTGTTTCAAATATAGACTTTCACATCTCTTGGACGTGTTATTCTCACCAGGCTCTGATGTTTATTCAGTTTAGTATTGTATAATGTATCTTTCTCACCCCCCAAAAAAGTATCTTCACGGAGAGGGTCGATGAATTCCACAATGAACACTGTGACTCCTGTTGTCTCGGTAGGGTTGTCAGAATCCTTCGTCCGATGTGTCATATTGTCTCACACACATCATTAAAGGGTTATTCACTTGAGGAAAATTATTGTTTTTAATGTGACGTGCCGATAACCATAACAAATGGACAAAGATGGCGGAGGAATTGACTACGAGGCATTTGGGAGTTGTCGATTAAATTATTATGCAAGTAATTGGTGTGAGGCGCTTGTCTTCCCGTGTATGAATGTTAATCTGACTCATTACTCTAGTGTTATGATTCCCTCACCTGAGAGAAGAGAAGAGAAGAGAAGAGAAGAGGAGAGAAGAGAGAATGACTTCATATCCGGTCCTACAACAATGTACTCCTAACCAACGCTGACGCACACTAACTCTTACATCCGACGGCGGTTTCTCACTGACGACACTAACGTACTGTACATGCATGACATCAACGTCTGGTTCCTCCCGTGTACAAAGTAGACTGGTCGTGCGTACAGTTACGGACTGGCAAAAGAAAAGGTGCCAGTCAGGGGGTCACTCGCTCAGTCAAACCAACCAGGCAGTCGGTTACCCCATTCAGTTTGTTATCTATTCAGTCAGTCAGTCAGTCTTTCATTTCACCACTCATCTCTTAGAAATGGTATTTGACTGTTTAACCATGTACAGCCCTCACTACACCCCTCCCGCCCCAATATGACCGACATAGCCAAATGTTGTTTACTAAGCAAGTGCTGCCAGCTAGCGGCGGCATACGACACTATAACTGATTTTTTTCCTAAGCTAAGTGATGGAATGAAAGATTAGATTAGGTTAGATTAGGTTAGGTTAGGTTTAGTCGCATCACCGAGGGGTCAAATTTGTGAGTACAAGAAAGCCACTCTGCACAATACCATCTACGACACACATTCAACAACTCACTAGGCCACTCCACCTAATTCCTCTCCACAAGTACATTTTAACTCCCCCGCTCTCCTCCAACAAACTCCCTGGGAACAAATTAGCCCAAATTAGACATTCCTGTAAAACTCCGCCGCATATTTCCCTCCGGACACAGGCAGAAGGTGACCTTTTTCTCGTAGCAAAGTTTAAGGCTTAATTAAAATCAACTTGATTCATCAATCGTCTTCCGGAGGACACGCTTGAGTTGTCCCCGAGTTTACCAAGAGTTTATTTACAGTTTGCATAAGTAGTCTACCTGGTGAGGGTTATTAGGGCCACTAAAGTACCCTTAAGATCAGGGCCTAATCTTCACGTGACCCATAAGACCAGGGCCTAATCTTCACGTGACCCATAAGACCAGGGCCTAATCTTCACCTGACCCATAAGATCAGGGCCTAATCTTCACCTGACCCATAAGACCAGGGCCTAATCTTCACGTGACCCAAAAGACCAGGGCCTAATCTTCACCTGACCCATAAGACCAGGACCTAATCTTCACGTGACCCATAAGAGCAGGGCCTAATCCTCACGTGACCCATAAGACCAGGGCCTAATCTTCACGTGACCCATAGGACCAAGGCCTAATCTTCACCTGACCCATAAGACCAAGGCCTAATCTTCACCTGACCCATAAGACCAAGGCCTAATCTTCACCTGACCCATAAGACCAAGGCCTAATCTTCACCTGACCCATAAGACCAGGGCCTAATCTTCACGTGACCCATAAGACCAGGGCCTAATCTTCACTTGACCCATAAGACCAAGGCTAATCTTTACTGACCCAAAGATCAGGGCCCACGTGACCCATAAGACACAGGGCCTAATCTTCACGTGACCCATAAGACCAGGGCCTAATCTTCACCTGACCCATAAGACGGCCTAATTCTTCACCTGACCCATAAGACCAGGCCTAACTCACGTGACCCATAAGACCAGGACCAATCTTCACTCGACCCATAAGACCAAGGCCTAATCTTTACGTGACCCATAAGACCAGGGCCTAATCTTCACTTGACCCATAAGCCCGTAGCTATAGCAAAGTATAATACTATTAAGGGCCAATATGAAAGCCTTTGTACCCACCGCTGGTAAACTCATCGCTCACACACCATCGAGAGCGGACAGGAGAATATATTGACACCTATTAAAAAAAAAAAACCTCACTCAGAAAACCATTACTTTCAGCCAGTCAGCAGATGAGAGCATTGTGGTGAATGACGCGACCCATGATGCCCTGACGGTGTGTGGGGGCAAGGCTGCTTATTATAACAGGACTACACACAAACACACACACGCACAACGGGAAACACCTGAGATTCATGCGGGTTTTTCTGACAAACGTTTATATGAGACGCTCACACCTCCACCACCAGCAACACCTGTACTGTTGGATCACCTGATGGGTACCCCAGCTTATAACACCTGGTGATTAAACACCCTAATGAAACATTTTTGTGAGATAATAAAGAGTAAGACTAAAAGAGAATTCCTGTCTTGGCTTCAGGTACCAGATTTGTTCCAAGTCTCTCTCTCTCTCTCTCTCTCTCTCTCTCTCTCTCTCTCTCTCTCTCTCTACTACACACGTTCCTTCTCACTTCCCCTCCATCTCCTCTCACTTTTTTGTAAACGAGAAAGAAAATATATTTCCACGCCACCTCCCAAGCCGCCTCCCACGCCACCTTCCACGCCACCTCCCGTCTCCTACCCAACGCACCCGACTAACACCATTCAGTGGGCGTGGAGGTAATGGTGGTTGTGGTGAGTGGTGGTGATGGTGATGGCGGTAGTGGTAAGTGATAGAGTAGTGGTGGTCGTTGTTGTTGTGATGATGGTGGTGGTGGTATGGTGTAGCGGTAGAGAAGGGAGAAGGGGAAGAAAGGGAGGAGGGAAGGGGAAGATAGGGAGGGAAGGGAAGAAAGGGGAGGGAAGGCAGGGAGGGTAAGGAGGGGGACGGAAGGGAAGAAACGAGGAAGGGGAAGAAAGGATGTGAAGGGAAAGAAAGGGATGGAAGGGGAAGAAACGGAGGGGAAGGAAGGGAGGAGAAGGGGAAGCAAGGGAAGGGGGGGCACATGAGTGTCGTGTCGGGGTCGAAACCTCTAGCTGGCAAACCACTTGTCCCACACACAACCACACACACACCGTAGCTCTCATATTACTGTACTGTGTGTGTGTGTGTGTGTCATCATAACACGATGGCCTTTTTCCTATGATTTTAATTATAGATTGGAAAAAGGAGTGAGGCGCAGGAAACACAAGCAGACGAGGGAAAGGAAGAGAGAGAGAGAGAGAAAAAGACGGAATGAGACAGAAGAGATGAAAGACAGGAGACAGAACAAATTAAAACAAAACAAAAGCCTCAAGAATATCACGACTTACAAACACAAAACAAATATGTCCGGATATTACTCAACATTTACAGGTAATAGTCATTCATCATTTTAGGACATTATCGACCAGTTCCGAATATATCATTAACATTTGTAAACATAATGAGCATTTACAGAGGCAATTATTTTTTTTAACCCTCCTCTCCTCTCCTTCCCTCCTCCCTCCCCTTCTCCTCCTCTCTCCTCCTCCTCTCCTTCTCTCCGCAATGGTAAGTGGAATCGTGGGCCTGAAATCAATCTCCTTCAGGGTCGTGTTATGTTAAGGTTAAATCCGGGTTGTGTTAAGGTTTAATACGGGTAACGTTAAGGTTATATTGTTATGGCCGCGTTAAGTTATGTGTATTTCCATGACTCAGTCATTTAACTAATCAATTAATCAATCAATCAGTAAGTCAGCCAATCAACCACTCAATCAATCAACCACTCAATTAATCAACCAACCAATCAGTAAGTCAGTTATGATGAGAGAGAGAGAGAGAGAGAGAGAGAGAGAGAGAGAGAGAGAGAGAGAGAGAGAGAGAGAGAGAGAGAGAGAGAGCTTGACTCAATTCAGGGCCAAAATTACCTTCCCCCATGCCGGACCCCCTCCCCTGGACTGTATGGACAAGGGGCCTTACGGGCATGTCAAACTGTGGGGACTGGACTGGCCAATAACACGACCACACACACACACACACACACACACACACATTTCCCGCTATTTTGTGAGGGTGACAGGTCCTCCATCCTCCACAACCCAATAGGGAGTAATAATCCGGCCATAAGTCCTGCAGGAACTGAAGGATGGAAGAAGGATGGAAGAAGGGGGTGGGTGATGGGTGGAGGGTGGAGGATGGGTGGAGGGTTGTGGAGTGATGGGTGGAGGGTGTGGAGGATGGGTGGAGCGGGTGTGGAGGATGGGTGGAGGGGGTGTGGAGGATGGGTGGAGGGTGTGGGTGATGGGTGGAGGGGTTGTGGAGTGATGGGTGGAGGGGTGTGGAGGGTGGAGGGGTGTGATGGGTGGAGGGGGTGTGGAGGATGGGTGGAGGGGTGTGGAGGATAGATGGAAGGAGGAATTAGAGAGGAAAGATGAAGTTGAGTTGGTGGAGAGGGGAGAGAGAAAAGAAGAAAGACAAAGGATGATAACAGAAAGAGGAAGAATAAAAGAAGGAGGATATGAAGAAAGAAGACAAAAGGGTGATCACAATAATGAGGAGGAGGAGGAGGAGGAGGAGGAGGAGGAGGAGGGGAGGATAGAGAGTTATAACATTGTGGAGGAAAACAACTGGTGGGAGCATTCCAGAGGTTATTGTCAAGCTGAGGTAAGTGCTGGAGAGAGAGAGAGAGAGAGAGAGAGAGAGAGAGAGAGAGAGAGAGAGAGAGAGAGAGAGAGAGAGAGAGAGAGAGAGAGAGAGAGAGAGAGAGGTGCTGGTTGTTGCCACGGTGTCATATAGTGTCATAAGTGCCGGGCGTTATCCAAGGCCCCATGACACGACCATTTCACTATACCTTGACACGGCTCCCATGACACGACCATTTCACTGTACACTTGACACGGCTTTACTTTCTCCCTAAGCCATAAGGGGTGTAGAAACATTAACGAACCACTACTATCATCACCAACACTGTCACCCTCACCACCAACACTACCATCACCATCACTACTACCAACACCATCACTACTACCATCACCACTAATATCACTACCACCAAGAACATCACCATCAACCCTACCATCAATCTCACCATTACCACACCACTATCACCGCCAGCACCACCACTATCACCGCCAGCACCACCACTATCACCGTCAAGCACACCACTATACCATAAGCACCACCACTATGCCAGCACCACCACTATCGCCTAGCACCACCACTATCACCGTCAGCATCACCACTATCACCGCCAGCACCACCAACATCACCGCCAGTAAAACAGGTCACCCAGCATACTCAGGTAAACAGGTCACCCAACGCCAGGTAGCTCCAGGTAAACAGGTCACCCAACGCCAAGTAGCTCCAGGTAAGACAGGTCACCCAACGCCAGATAGCTCCAGGTAAGACAGGTCCAAGCCATAGCTCCAGGTAAACAGGTCACCCAACGCCAGATAGCTCCAGGTAAAACAGGTCACCCAACGCCAGGTAGCTCCAGGTAAGACAGGTCACCCAACGCCAGGTAGCTCCAGGTAAGATAGGTCATCTAACACCAGATAGCTCCAGGTAAAACGGTCACCAACGCCAGATAGCTCCAGGTAAAACGGTCACCCAACGCCAGGTAGCTCCAGGTAAACAGGTCCCAACGCAGATACTCCAGGTAAACAGGGGTGCTAGCGGTAACCAGAATAGGTCATCTAACACCAGATAGCTCCGGGTAAGACAGGTCACCCAACGCCAGGTAGCTCCGGGTAAAACAGGTCCCCAACACCAGATAGCTCCAGAAAACAGGTCACCCAACGCCAGGTAGCTCCAGGTAAGACTGGTCATCGAATGCCAGGTAATAGCTAGAATCTTCACCACTGTAAACCATTAAACCTTAGCTGGTGGTGGCAGGAGGTCCCTCAGCCGTGGTGGTGGTGGCAGGGTCCCTCGGCCGTGCTGGTGGTGGGGGGATCCCTCGGCCGTGCTGGTGGTGGCAGGGGGTCCCTCGGCCGTGGTGGTGGTGAGTGTCTAAGGCGTGATGGTGGTAGTGGCAGGGGTCCCCTCGGCCGTAGTGGTGGTGGCAGGGGCCCCTCGGCCGTAGTGGTGGCAGCAGGGCTTTCGGCCGTAGTGGTGGTGGCAGGGAGGTCCCTCGGCCGTAGTGGTGGTGGCACTCGCCGTAGTGGTGGTGGCAGGGTCCCTCGGCCGTAGTGATGGCAGGGGTTCCCTCGGTCGTAGGGTGGTGGTGGCAGGGGTCCCTCGGCCCGTAGTGGTGGTGGCAGGGGTCCCTCGGCCGTAGTGGTGGTGGGAGGGGTCCTCGGCGCGTAATGGTGATGGCAGGGTCCCTCGGCGTGGTGGTGGCGGGGTCCCTATGCCGTTGAGTGGTGGCAGGGGCCCTCGGCCGTAGTGGTGAAGGCAGGGGTCCCTCGGCCGTGTGGTGGTGGCGGGGGCCCTCGGCCGTAGTGGTAGAGGCGGGGGCCCTCGGCCGTAGTGGTGATGGCAGGGGTTCCCTATGCCGGAGTGGTGGCAGGGGCCCTCGGCCGTAGTGGTGATGGCAGGGGTTCCCTATGCCGTAGTGGTGGCAGGCAGTGTAATGGCTACTAGGAAAAATGAGAACGACTCGGTCAAGGCTGAGAGGCCGCCGCCAGCACTACCCAACACTTTCTCTCCATCCACACACACACACACACACACACACACACACGTGACTCCTACTACCAGTTGTCCATTACACACCTTATCTCACACCTGAAATCAACAGCCTCTTGTGTTTTAAGTGAGCCAGATAGAGGCCGTCTCAGTTCTCACAGCATCAATTGCCGGATAGGTTTAACGTGTGAACTTTTAAGGGTAGCCGAGGCCAGGTACTATACCCAACCCGCGATCCATCTATGTCCGCCACAGTGATCCACCTAGATTAAAACTTAGATGATATAAATTCACATTAACAAGTCAAAGAGTGAGTCCATAACGTAATACAGTATAAGATGTTAATAAACTTTAATTGTAAAATCAATCTAGTCATTGTCTACTAAAATAACCATTGATATTTCTAAATCCTAGGTTAGCAGTTGCAACAAACCTATATATATAAAACAAGGTGTCGTCCTCTTTTTAACTCATTAAACTCTTTTCAACCTTCCACGACTATATGTTGTATTTCCATCCCTCATGTCTGGCTGTGCCTTGAGCCCCAGCATGCCTTCCACCTTCCCCACCTTAACCTAAAAAAAAAAAAAAAAAAAACCGTCCAGTAATTAACGTCAGTGGCAGGTAAGTCGACCTTGATTATAACTCCTACCTGTACCTGTGGGTGTGGAGGAGTCTTCCCTTCCCTCCCACACCCTCCCTCCCCACCCTCTCCCACGGCCCACCACTGGTCAACACACTTCACTTACCTTTAATTACATCTTCTACTTACCAATGTCTCACCTGGTTACTGAGGAAATTCCCGGATCACCTGAAGAAAAGACACCCTACCTTAACTCACCTGATAATTAACACCCTAACACTACCTGGCGGGTTAGGTTAGGTTAAGTGTTTAATCTCCAGGTGAATTTATCTGAGGGTGTCTATTCTTCAGAGTAGTCCTAATTCGATAGAAAACAAAAAGGAAAAACCATTAACTAACACATGTATGTATGTATGTATGTATGTATGTATGTATGTATATATATATGTATGTATGATAATAGAGAGAGAGGACAAAGTACAGACAACATAACGATAGCTACCCCCGCCCCAGGAGCTTATAACGGGTCGAGGTGTCAAGGACAGACACGCACACACAGAGACAGACACGCACACACAGGACAGACACGCACACACAGAGACAGACAAGCACACACAGAGACAGACACACACAGAGAACACGCACACACAGAGAAACACACACACAGAGAGACAGACACGCACACACAGACAGACACGCACACACAGAGACAGACACGCACACACAGAGACAGACACGCACACAAACAAGACAGACAGACACGGTGGTGGCGGTGGGAACTAAACACTGATATTACCCGAGGCGTAATTATCCCCCGCACGATACGACAAAAAACAGACAAACGGTACATTTCCCTTTAAGTTACTGTTGTGCAACAGGTCTTACGGGAGTGAGGGCCTACAGAGGTGGCTAATTACTGTTAACGGGGCTACTGAGGGCTACTGTGGTTTATGTTATGAGGTTGGGTTAGGTTAGGTAAAGTGAGAGAGAGAGAGGGTGTATATATTTTTGCAGAGGCAAAATCTGAACTCGAAAACTAATGCCTCTATTCTTTCCTTTTCCTGTCGGGGGGGAGGAGGGCAGAGTTGGGTGGGAGGAGGTGGAGTGGGGGGGAGCTGGGTGTCACAAAACCAGGTTTTCCCCGATGCTAAGACAGAACTAATTACATTCCAGCTGTATAATTCTTCATCCGCTAAATTACGTCTCTGCCAAAAAAAACGTAATTGGGTTTTGCACATTGAATACATTTTTGTATATTTTTTATTTATTTATTTTTTTTTTTGGGGGTTGGATTTCTGATTATGGAGGATGAGAGAGAGAGAGAGAGAGAGAAGAAGAAGGAATAAGGAAGAACTATCAGGTATATGATAATAGGAAGAAGAAAGGAAGAGGGAAAGATAAGAGGAAGGAGGGATGAACATTTGCTAATTATTATTATTATTATTATTATTATTATTATTATTATTATTATTACACAAACACCGTCACATGATAAGTACACGCACTACACACCACAAATTTGCCTCACACAGCGTATAAAAAATATGCAGAGTTAATAATGGAAAGAAGTTTCAGAAATATGAGAAAACTGGAAGGAAACACACACACACACACACACACACACACACACACACACACACACACACACACACACACACACACACACACACACACACACACCTCCTCAAAGACCATCTCTCAGCAGCTCTACGACACTTTTCCTGATAAAGATCAAGTCCTCGACCCGATCAGCAGTTTTCCATTGCCATAAGGAGAGGGTCAATCGCTACTTGCGTGTCTGGAGTCTTCGTCAGTCTTCCGCAGTCTTGAGGCGGCCTCGCACCACATAACGACCCCCCAGGCAGGAGGGATCTGAAGGGGGTGGCTGGGGTATTCAGGTTCCTGTGTAATGTTTTGGTATGTACGACTACACACGTCACCAACCTGCCGTGGGTTACAACACATGGCCCCCTGGACGTGCAAGGTTGTCAAACACAGCAATAGTGTGGTGGATCTTAACCTGCAGGTGAAGGAGTGACCTGTGTGTGTGTGTTGGGGGAGGGGGAATGGTGATCCCCCACAACCATGCCAAGTAGTTAAGAACATAAGAACATAAGGAGTCTGCAATAGGCCGGTTGGCCTGTGCATGGCAGCTCCTGTCGAGAGTTACTACCACTCTTAGCCTCCTTTTGGAAAACTTTTAGAGTTGCACTTACTACAAGATTGTAAAACATTTCCTCGTCCACCACCTATTTGTAGACAGTTTCTTCCCTATCTCCTCCCTAAACCTAAGCCTCCAACTTGAAACCGTTGCTCCAGTCCTATATCCTGCTCCGGATATTATAAGAACTTTATCTATATCCCTTTATTGATTCCTTTCCTTATAAATACTTCTGTATATCTCCCCGCACTCTTGTACGTCTTTCTAGGAATGCCTTTAACCTATCCTGATATGGAAGGTTTCCTAAATCCTGAATCATTTTGTCATTTCTTCAACTGCACCGACTCTGGTGAATTTATATCCATTCTATAATAAGGCACAGGGCAGAACCCGCATAATCCCAGGTGCAGCCAGCTAAGCCTGAATATAGTTTGCATGAACTCCGCCTTGTTACTTACACTTCTAGATATAAAACCCAATACTCTGTTTGCCTTATTTCGAACATTAACACACTGTTTTCTAGGCCGTAGGTCCGGGCTTACAAGTACCCCTAGGTCTCTTTCACAAGTCGACTTCTCTAGGTTGATGTTGTTAAGGCTGTATACATTGACAGTATGTGTTCTTCCAATATTAAGTACACTGCACTTGCTGGTGTTGAATTTCATTTGCCATTTTTCAGACCACCCCCGCAGTTTATTTAGATCCTCCTGTAATGCAATTGCATCCTGCCCTGAATTAATCTGCCGCCCTATTTTGGTGTCATCCGGAAACTTGCTTATGTACTGCTGATCCCAGTATCTAGATCGTTTATGTAGATTATGAACAAGAGTGGGCCTAGTACTGGCCCTGAGGGAACCTGGTTACACAGCCCCACTCGTTAACACCATCTACGCTGACCCTCTCTGGGTTCTATCAGTGACCATGATTTTATCAATTTAAAACTTTCCCTCGATACCCACTTGGCCTTCATTTTTCTCAGAAGCCTCTGATGCGGTACTCTGTCAAATGCTTTGCTAAAGTCTAAGTAAATAACATCGTAATTTTTCGTCATTATCTACTACCTCGAAGACTTTCCTAAAAACGTTTTGCAGATTTGTTAGACAAGATTTTCCCTTTGTAAACCCAGGTTGAGAGTCGTAGATTAATTTGCTTTTCTCTAGATGCGATCGGATGCTATCTGCTATAATTGATTCAAGAAATTTCCCCACTACTGACGTCAAACTGATCGGCCAGTAATTTGACGCTGATGCTCTATCTCCCTTTTTGAATATGGGTACTACATTTGCCTGTTTCCACAACTCTGGCACAACTCCAGTGTCTAATGATTTTGTAAATAAGTTTATGAGGGGTCCGCTAATCTGTTCCCTACACTCTTTTAAGACTCGAGGAAAAATTTCATCCGGCCCTGGGGATTTTGTATTCTTTAGTTTATTTATCTTCTTAAGAACATCCTCTTTTCTGATAGTGATATTCTTTAATTTCTCTTCTTCCTTTCCCTTAAATATCAGTTCCACCTCCGGAATTTCATCCCAAATTTCTTCTGTGAAAACTGATAAAAAGTAGCTGTTCAATGCTTTGCTTATTTCTTCACTGCCATTTATCAATTCTCCCCTCCCTGACTTTAAAGGCCCAACTTTGTCCTTGACCTTTGTCCTATATACCTGGAAAAATCCCTTGGGATTCGCCTTGAATTCTCTTGCTATTTTGATTTCATAGTCTCTCTTTGCTTTCCTTACATTTTTCTTAACATTCCTAGATAGTTCATTATACCTGTTTCTGAGCTGCTCCTCCCCTCCCTTTAATTTCTTATATATTCCTTTCTTTATTCCTATGTCATGTTTAAGTTTTCTGGTCATCCACCTTGGCTCATTCATATTTGACCTAATTTTTCTGTATGGTATATTTTGTTCTTGTGCTTTATGTAGTATACTAGTGAATATATTATAGTTATGATCAATTGTTGTGTCATCCATGACCTCACCCCTTCCTACTGGGAACTGACGTGACTGTTCCCAGGTGACCTCACCTAGGTACCTTCTTAACCCCTGATAATCCGCCAACCGAAAGTTTGGGACTCTGACCATTTTGTCATTGTTTTTCGTTTCCCAATTTAGGATGAACCTGATTTCTCTGTGATCACTGTTACCTAGTTCTTCCCCTACTGTGATATCTCTGATAACATTTTCTTTATTTGTTAATACTAGGTCTAATATATTGTCCCCTCTAGTAGGTTCTGTAATTAGTTGTTTCAAAAAATTGTCCTGTACTGCGTCTAGGAAGTCTTCAGATTCATAGTCGCCTACAATGTTGTCCCAGTCAATATTTCTGAAGTTGAAATCCCCCATAATGCATAGGTTGTTATATTTTGCTGCCCTACTCATTTCCTGCCATATGGGCTGAGCTGCTTCTTTGCCAAGACTTGGGGGCCTGTAAATCAGGTAACTACACACTAGTAACAGTACGTGTTTTCTATTTGTGAGGAAATACGGTGAAGACACTTGAATGAATGTTGTAACACACACAAACAAACTCTCTCTCTCTCTCTCTCTGGACACTGAGGCACAATACACTATACCCTGTCTAGCTCTGACAGCCCCGCCTCACCCCCCCCCCTACACACACACACACACCCTCATGACGACCAATGTCACATTGCCTGGCGTTTACCTTTAACCCTTATGAAAGAGTCTACGCCAGGGGAACGTTCGCCCGCATTTTACCAGTATCGGCGGTCTTTTACGGCACGCGTACTGATCTGAACACGGAGACAAGGACAAACGTGACTTGTCTATTAAGGATAGTGTTAGCGGGGCTAGTACAGTAGGTGTAGGTTAACAAGGGCGTTTTAGTGTGACCAAACCACAGCGGCCAATTTTCGGCAGCTAAGTTGAGGTCGGTGGAACCTGTATCTCCGCCCGCCCACGCCCACAACAGAGGGGCAGGGGAACACTACTAGGTTGGGAGGGCAGGAAATAGGGGGGTGGCAGGAATGGTGGAGGTGGGAGTGACGTAATCCAATCCAGGTGGGAGAGGTTAGTGGAAGATGGGGAGGTGGTGGGTGATGGGAGAGAGTGGTGGGTGATGGGGAGAGAGTGGTGGGTGATGGGGAGAGTGGTGGGTGATTGATGGGAGAGGGTGAGTGGTGGTGAAGACAGAGGGTGGTGATGGACGGGGAGTCATTACAGTGAATTTACTGGTGATCTCAGAATCCTTCCTGGCAGTTGCGTGTTTCTTCTCTACAACAGTGGAGGGGAGGGAGGAGGGAGGGAGGGAGGAGGGAGGAGGAGGGAGGGAGAGGGAGGAGGAAGGAAGGAAGGAGGAGGAGGGAGGGAGGAGGAAGGAAGGAAGGAAGGAAGGAAGGAGGAGGAGGGAGGGACGGGGGGAGGGGAAGGAAGGAAGGAAGGAAGGAAGGAAGGAAGGAGGGGGAGGGAGGGAGGGAAGGAAGGAAGGAAGGAAGGAAGGAAGGAAGGAAGGAAGGAAGGAAGGAAGGAGGGAGGGAGGAGGGGAGGGTGAAGGGAAGGAAGAGGAAGGAAGGAAGGTAGGGAAGGAAGGAAGGGAAGGAAGGAAGGGAAGGAAGGGGAGGGGAGGGAGGGAGGGAGGAGGGAGGAGGGGGAGGGAGGGAAGGAAGGAAGGAGGAAGGAAGGAAGGAAGGAAGGAAGGAAGAGGAAAAGGGAAAGGAGGGAGGGGGAGGGAGGGAGGGAAGGGAAGGAAGGAAGGAAGGAAGGAAGGAAGGAAGGAAGGAAGGAAGGGAGGAGGGAGGAGGAGGAGGGAAGGGAAGAAAGGAAGGAAGGAAGGAAGGAAGGAGGGAGGAAGGGATGGGTTAAGATAGTGTCAAAGAAAAGTGAGAAAAAGGAAAGGCGCGAACAAGAGGCAGAATTTCGACAAAAAAGGTTATTGTCCGCAGTTTTCCCTTTAAGTGCAGAGTAGGGGAAACCAGCAGCAGAGGAATACAAATTTCAATAGTGTCCGTGGCTAAGTAAAATCCGTGGTCAGTCAGTGTTCTTTGGCCAGGTAGCGTCCAAAGTCCAGTGTCTGTGGCCAGGTAGCATCCAAAGTCCAGTGTCCGTGGCCAAGTAGCGTTCAAAATCCAGTGTCCGTGGCCTGGTAGTGAAGGGAGGGGGGAGGCGCCCACAGCCTCAACATTCTACAAGACGCCGCCAGAATAATCCGGGACTTTTTATTAGCCTTTGGCACTTGAGGCATCAGGAGCGACGAGGAATTCGGAAAATATTTGGCAATATCGAGGTTTTTGCGCACCACGAAGACCTTTTCATTATTTACAATAAAAGGCATCGCTTGGCCAAGAATTTCTGAAGCGTTTTTGTGTCGAGATTTCCCTTGAGGCGATAGGGAGGGACAGGGGTTTTAGGGAGGAGGAGAGGGGGGTTGGAGGGGTTGAGAGGAGGTAAGAAAGAAGGGGTTTGGGGAGGGAGGGCTGGTGGAGGGTGGTAGGGAGGTTGTAGGGCACACACCAAATTTTCTACAAGGTTATCAGTAAGAATTGTGGTCTACACGAGATACTCTTAAGTGAAATATCCCCGATGAATAAATGTTGGATACCGTGTGGGTGGTTGAGGCAAACTACGACACAAAGACAAACGTCAAACAGGCACCAAATTTACACTGGTACTCGACCGTAACTCGACTCGTCCTCTTCACCCCTGTTCAAAGATCCCAAATTTTACGTACGGGGTCTTTGAGGGTCCAGACGAGGGCAAACACTGGTCCAAGGCCCGAGTGAGCATTAGTCCCGCCAGGGTCGTCCACTACACAACACAAAGGTCTTCCTGGTCGCCTGTGTCCGTCACGTCAAATCTGGCTAAGTGAGGTTTGTCAAGGTGAACCGCCTAGAAATTGGATGATTGTCCACCGCTATAAGAGGAGATTTCGTGTGTGTGTGTGTGTGTGTGTGTGTGTGTGTGTGTGTGTGTGTGTGTGTGTGTGTGTGTGTGTGTGTGTGTGTGTGTGTGATCGCTAGATAAAATTGTTTCCACACATCAGTTTTGGCAAGACGTTTGAACAATGTAGCAGAAAGTCAACACAATATTTAGTGCTAGTCAGGGAGACTTCTCACCTATATTAGCTTCTCTGTCTGTCTGTCTGTCTATGTGTCTGTCTGTCCTACGTGGTTGTTGACGCCGCCACATTTTTTTACACATTTTCATGATTTTCATTTTATAACATTTATTAGTGAGAAGCCCTTGTTATGTGTATTAGTTCCATCATTAAGGACAAGTTATCGTATGTGAATTACTGAAAATTATTTATATTAATGATGATTCAATGTATTTAGACGCGCGGACCTTCACATTATAAACACTGAGTCACCTCAAGCAGTTTCTCGCCCTAACCTGAATCTAAAATCACTGTCCACCTCATCACATTCTGACGCTGAATGTTTACAAAATACTTTCACTGAATTACGGTTATTATGATACTGTGTTCTATGATAGATAAGGAATATATTACAAAAATATACAGAATGCTTTACGTAGTGTGAATTTTGCACAAAAGATGCACTAGCAATAACAGGAAGTAACACAATTATCTGCTTTTCCTTGTGTCAACTTAGTGTGTGGCCACCTTTCCGCCCAATGTTGCCGGCCCAATGCCTCAACGCGCTGCCACACGTATGTGACTCGCCCGCTTATCATGGCACCTGGCACCTGCGGCCTTGCTCTTTCACTTTCTTAGCTTCGAGGTATATGTGTGTGTGTGTGTGTGTGTGTGTGTGTGTGTGTGTGTGTGTGTGTGTGTGTGTGCTGCTGCTCTACAATATAACCAGCAACTACATAAAAGAGAAAGGAATCAGGTGGTGAAAAGAAAAGAAAATCTGAAGGAAAACTGTCACTAGATCTCATGTCCTGTCCATCCGCCCCATTCAAGTGAACCAACATGGCTGCCGACGACCAACATATCGTACCGGAGTATTTTGCGGCACCTGTAATAAACCTCACATTTTCCAAGGAAGAAAACAAAAACAAAATCAAGTAATTCACCCCAGTATTTCTCAGAGGGACGTAATAATCATCGCCCTTTCCAAAATAAACCAACGGAGATGGGTGGGTGGGTAGGGAGTGGGTTGGGTGAAGTGGGGGGGTTAAAAATACGCCTGGGTCTTTGCAGCAGCTGCATCGGAGGAGGAAATCCAGACCAAGTGAAGGGGTCTCTTTCAGCTCCCCCAATTGCATGGTTTGGTCTGCAATAAGAAAAAGCCAATTGTGTGAACGAGTTTGTAACGACCCATCCACCACAACCCCCCCCCCTCCTCCCTCCCCCTCCACCCTCTCCCTCCTCTCTTGTCTGTCTGTCTGCTCTGTCTGTCTCAGAAAGGATCTCAATGTAGCTCTCTCACTGTCTGAGAATGTCCGTGTTTTCCTAACTCTTTGTCTCTCACTTACAAGAACGTCTCTCACTGGTAAACTGAGATTGTCTCTTTTGTTCGCCTGTCTGTGTCTCTCTGTTTCTCATCTCAAATGCTGTCTCATTCCCTGTCTGACACTATTTCTCTTGGTTCATTTATCTGTCTGTCTGTCTGTTTCTCATGTTAAACTTCATCTCATTCAGTTTCCAAGTTGTTATCGTTGTCTTTCTGTCTTTTCCTTGCTTTATTCTATGTATCTATGACTGTCTAAACCATCGCCTATTGTCTGTCTGTAGTTACCGTCTATTTACCCATGATCCACCTGTCCATTGTTTTTTGTTGGTCTAAACCCTTAAAGTCTTGCGTTTTTGTCATTTGTGTTTATGTCTGTCTGTCTGTCTGTCTGTCTGTCTGTCTGTCTGTCTGTCTGTCTATCACCACCTGTCAGGATGTAAAGGAGAATCGATTCGTCACCTCCTGACACGCACCTCACCCCTCCTCCACACACCCCTCCTCCACCTCCCTCTTCCCCACACACACACCTCCTCCACACACCCTCCTCCACCTCCCCTCCTCCCACCACCCCACACACCCTCCTCCACCTCCCTCCTCCCCCTCCCACCTCCCCACACACACCCTCCTCCCCCCCACCCCTCCTCCCCCCCCTCCCTCCTCCCCTCCCTCCCTCCCACCCCCACTCCCTCCTCCCACACACACACCCTCCTCCACACACACCCCTCCCTCCCCACACACCCCTCCCTCCCACACACACCCTCCCTCCCCCCCACCTCCTCCACACACACCCTCCTCAATGCAATTTACGTTCCAAGAAAAAAAAACACAATATATTTCACATTTTACTACTTTAGAACACTGTCACTCACACTACACCACACATCAAGACCTCGCTGAATGTTGGCATGTAAAGCAACACCAATACAAACACACACACGCAGACCCTATAGTAACCTTGACGCCACAATTCCTGCACCAATAACACCTTAACGCAAGAGACACAAACACGTATCATTAACATTATTGCCCCGATCATTAACACACACACACACACACACACACACACACACACACACACACACACACACACACACACACACAGGCCAGGGTACTCCACGGTACGTATGTCAGTTTAAATAAAATCCCCAAGTTACCGGATATGAGAGAAGGTATCAAACAACCATAGTTTAGCCCATGGCATAAGAGAAAACAGTCAAAATGGCGTCGAAACTGTACTGAGACTTTCCCCGTAAGAACAAGTTACTTATTACCTCATAATGGAAGAAAATTCACGATAAGACTTGAGAGCCGGTGTCTTGTTACACCAATAACCTAACCTAACCACGGCAACCTGGCTGATATTGTAATGTGATCAACCTTATCTTTGGAAACTGCCTCTGATAAACCTACCAAAGAGTTTATTTATCCACATATAAATAAACAATAACTCTTGGACATTTTACCTGGCTATGGAGATTTTAATGTGTTTGATCTCAGTAGGAAAAAGTTTGACGAAAACATTAAAAAAATTCGTGACCTTGTTGATTAAGGCATAGATACCGAGGTGAAGGGTACACGCTATCACAACCTCCTTGACTCACACCAGTTACCAAGACGATGTTGTATTTTGACGCGAAGCAATCTGACATGACGCTAAACTCGAGAAATTTGCAACACGCTTGACCTTGAGTTTCCCGTTACATCGTTTTCTCAACCCGGTGTTATTAAGGTAGATATATATATATATATTTGTTTGTTACGGGTTGAATACATTGTGGAACTCAATGAAAGAAAGTTAAGGCGACAGAGGCGGTGGTTTATGGGAATGAAAAGTGCCACACAAGCTCTCTCTCTCTCTCTCTCTCTCTCTCTCTCTCTCTCTCTCTCTCTCTCTCCTCAGTCCGTTATTTAGAGAGAAAGAAAGGTGATGGGAACAAAGATGGAGGAATGAGAGAAAGAGAGAGGATGGGATAGAAGAAAGAAAGGAATAAAGGAAGAACTATCTAAGCAGAAGAAGAAGGAGGAGGTGGAGGAATAGATGATATAAATAAGAGATAACAGAAAATTGACAGTTGACAGGAGGCAGCAACGGCAAACGGTAAAAAACAGTAAACACACGGGAAGCTTGAAAGACCCACTGCTGAGTAATGATATATATGCACATAGAAAGATTTACCCGTTAACAGAAAAGTAAATAAACAAACAAACAATAACATACATGAATCTACTGTTAACAGAAGCACGAACCAATAACACCTGCGTCTACCGTTAACAACAGAAAGTACCAAACCAAACAGAACACACATTCGACTCAACCAACTAACAGGTAAACTCCACCCATTCAATAACCTCTCCAGGCACCGTTAACAGTTTCCTCCGTTAACAGAAAGTCATGAAAAGTCCTCTCTACCCCCTCCCTACCTCCCCCTCCCCCCTCCCCCACCACCTCTGTTCGTTCCCTTTCCCGAGGATTGAGGAGCCGATCGATCAGCTCACCGCCAAGTTAAATATTGACGAAGAAAAAGTCAATCCGGAAGTTTCACGAGAGATATTGGCGGGAAAATCGGCAGGACCCGGGAGTATTTGGCGCGTTGAGACCACTCCATTACTGCTGGGGGTGTCCAATTACGAAATGAAGGAGGAGGAGGAGGGCGAGGAAGAAGGAAGAGGGCGAGGAGGAAGAGGGCGAAGAGGATGAGGGAGAAGAAGAGAACGGGGGAAAAAGGAAAAAGAAATACAAGAAATTGAAGAATAGAAAAAGGAGAAGAAAATTATGGTGAAAAAAAATTAGAAGAAGAAGAAGAAGAAGAAGAAGAAGAAGGACACACAGGGTAGTTCCTAAAGGCTCCGGGTCTTGCACTGGAGAATGAGCGAAAAAGGAGGAAAGAAGAAGGAAGAAAAAGGTTAAATTAATTAAAGTGTTACACGAATTGAGGTGAACCTTGTTGTTGTGGTGACCTGGACCAACACACCCTCGAGTATTTCACCCTTACATTGGACTAACACACCCCAACACACCCTAACACTGGACCAACACACCTTAGCACACCCTCGAGTACTTCACCCGTACACCGGATTAACACACTCCAACACACCCTAACACTGGATCAACACATTCCAACACACTCTCAAGTATTTCACCCTCACACACTCAATTAAGTAATGTACTACACTTATAATACTCATCCGAGTCACTTACAGGTACATCATATTACATTAAACTCGTTAAGTAACTTAGAAAGTACATACGAATACACTTAAACTATAACAATTATGAGTTACACTTTATATATCTGGAAATAATATGTAAAGCACTTATGTGATACACTTAAGAAATGTACTAAACACACTTGCCAGAAATATTTAGTTAATAATACAAGTACACTGTCCTAGGTAAGTAACTTAGAAAAAACACAGGAGACACTTACAAGAAACACTTAACATTGAAAGTAAGACACACTCACACTCTTCTAATCAAGTTACACTTTACAAGACACACTTAACATCAATACAAAAATATCAAACACACTCCACTACTAAAACATTTAAGTGTAACGCTCCAGCTACACACTTACAAGACACACTTAACACTTCAACACCAGACACACTCCCTGGGCTACACTACACGGGGAACATTATTGTGAGGCACTTAAGACCAACACACTTACGTTCCTCAACCCTATGAGTTTTAACCCGGATTTATAGATACATACGGTATATATTTTCTACCCCCCCAACACACCAGTAACTCTCCCCCCCCCCCACATACCGGTATCTACCCCCCTCACACACAGGTAACCCCCCCTCACACAGGTAACTCCTCCCCCACACACACACCAGGTAACTCCTCTACACACGGTAACTCCCCCCACACACACACCATAACTCTCCCCCGGTAACTGGTGATAAAACGTATCCAATTACAGGTAGAGTCTCAGGGCGTATTTCACCGCCATCTTTATCCCCGTAGCTTAAGTGGTCAGATCAGCTCCGTCTTTTACAGCTTCAGTTAAGGAGAAAATTTAATGCAGGAAGCTTGGCAACCTGGTGTGTGTGGGGGGGGTTGTCCTATTACAGCGTGCATCTCCTAGTGTGTCTCCTATCAGTGTGTATATCTCCTAGTGTGTCTCCTATCCGTGTGTATATCTCCTAGTGTGTCTCCTATCAGTGTGTGTATCTCCTAGTGTGTGTCCTATCAGTGTGTGTATCTCCTAGTGTGTGTCCTATCAGTGTGTATCTCCTAGTGTGTCTCCTATCAGTGTGTGTATCTCCTAGTGTGTCTCCTATCAGTGTGTGTATCTCCTAGTGTGTCTCCTCTCACTATGTATATTCTGGCCAAGGAAGCGCATATTCCTCCCTACAGGACAGAAAAATGTACAGTATATACTTTTCACGAGAACAAGAAGGTTGGTTTCATTCGCCCCAAGATCACCTCTTCACGCTGGACGGAGAGAGGATATATACAGTATACTTCTTACAGGACAGGGGGCGCCATTGTGCAGGGAACAGGAAGATTCACTCCATACAGCACAGGCAAATTCAATTTTCGGGGAACAACCAAAGATCTTCCTTTCCTCGCTACAGAAAGAGGTTCATTTTTCACAACACCAGACGCACGCCACCGCTGCCTCCACTACTACTACCACTATCAGCAGTGCCCAGACACCTTACCTCAGCGGCGACCTACCTTCCACCACCTTGGACTCCATATCCACAGAAAGGCGTCAGGAAGAAGGGACGTTATCACAAAATCTAGGAAATCTTTTGTGGGGGGCAGGAGAGGAAGGAGCAGGGAGGGCACTTGGGCGACACATTCTTCTCTTATAAAAGTTGGAAATAAGGAGATGGTGTCACTTCACCAGGACTAACCCACCCGAGGCACACACACACACACACACACACACACACACACACACACACACACACACACACACACACACACACACACTCTCACACACACACACACACACACACACACACACACACACACACACACACACACACACACACACACACACACACACTCTCACACACACACACACACACACACACACACACACACACACACACACACACACACACACACACACACACACACACACACACACACAGGATAAAACTACTTGTTGAGAAGTTCATAACAAGGAAAAAGAATATCCTTAGAAGCTCCCGTCTAATATAACCTGAGAAAATCTTTGAGTTAAGCTAAGGATATTCTCGTCAATTTTCCACCTTGTAATCCCTGGGTTAATTCTGAGACATATATTGTTCAGGTCGAGGCTGGGAAAAGGGAGAGACAAAACTACTTGTTGAAAGATGATGCAAAAAAAAGGAAAAAAATTCTCCTCTCCAGCGCCAGTAAGACAAACTGTGTTCTTGTCACCACTCACACAGTAATCGTGGTGGCAAATATTACCCAAGTCTCGAAAAAAAAAACAGGATTAAACAACTCGATGAAACTTGATAAAAATGAAGAAAAAAAGTGGAAGAGAAAACGAGGAGAAGCGATAGTGCTGAGTGAGAGAACTGGTGAGTCTCTCTCTTTTATCTCTTCCTCTTATCAGTTCCCAGTTAATTTGGTGTAAAATATTGTTCGAGTCGGGGATGAAAGAAAGAGATAAAAGGGAGATGAAAACAAATAAAGAAATGGAGGAGAATATTGTGTAGAGATGAGAGAGACGGTGAGAGACACTCGGCCTGTGATAATGATGAGAGAGAGAGAGAGAGAGAGAGAGAGAGAGAGAGAGAGAGAGAGAGTATAACACAGTAAAACCTTAAAATCGAGGGAGAAATTATCCCGCGCTAGATTTAGCCAGAGAACAAAGGAAGGCCATTTGAAACCCAGATAGAAGTTCCAATGTTTGTCTTATTATTCCCGACTTTTAGGGGAAAATCTCGACCCTGTCACCAACTATTAAAAATCAATATAACGATGAACACTTAATGACCGCACCACCACTGTCACTTCCTTGCTTCTTATAATTATTAACAAACTATTAAACATTATGTGGGGAAAACATTAATTTCTTCCAGCAACAGTAAATGACAGTATTATTTCAGCGTTAATTTGGACGTCAACTTTCTGTTTATAGTCGCGTGAGACAGGAAGACGGGTCATGCCATCCCCGTCTATCCAAACCACAGAGGCATAACCGTCCACAATCGTTGCCATCAGCCCGTTTATGGAAATACCCTTGTAAAATGGCCAGTTAGCAGCTGAATTTACTTGAATAATGCCTACCAGTGGCCTCGTCCGTGACCCCTTCAGGAGTTAACCACGTTCACAGGGGCGCTAGGTCACGAGGTTAGAGAGCAATCGGGGATAATTCGACCAAAACACCTGTAAAAATTTCTTCCAGCCCGAGCTAAGGATAATACACGAATATCACTCTGTTAGCGGTTTACTGTGGCGACTCATAATGTCTCACTACAAACTACAGCAACAATTAATACATCCTCGACAGTATAAATGTATTATCAGAAGGTAATGTATCAATTATTGTATTTTTTGTAAGAGTCCAGGGGAAGAGTGAGCTGATAGCCTCTCTTCACACTTTCCTAGTTACCCCCACAGTCAATATGAAATAGCCTTCTTTCTCTCCTAGTCACCCCACAGTCAACATAAACTAGCCTTCTTTCTCTCCTAGTCACCCCACAGTCAACATAAACTAGCCTTCTCTCTCTCCTAGTCACCCCACAGTCAACATAAACTAGCCTTCTCTCTCCCCTAGTCACCCCACAGTCAACATAAACTAGCCTTCTCTCTCCCCTAGTCACCCCACAGTCAACATAAACTAGCCTTCTTTCTCTCCTAGTCACCCCACAGTCAACATAAACTAGCCTTCTCTCTCTCCTAGTCACCCCCACAGTCAACATAAACTAGCCTTCTCTCTCTCTCCTAGTCACCCCACAGTCAACATAAACTAGCCTTCTCTCTCTCCTAGTCACCCCACAGTCAACATAAACTAGCCTTCTTTCTCTCCTAGTCACCCCACAGTCAACATAAACTAGCCTTCTCTCTCTCCTAGTCACCCCACAGTCAACATAAACTAGCCTTCTCTCTCTCCTAGTCACCCCACAGTCAACAGAAACTAGCCTTCTTTCTCTCCTAGTCACCCCACAGTCAACATAAACTAGCCTTCTCTCTCTCCTAGTCACCCCACAGTCAACAGAAACTAGCCTTCTCTCTCTCCTAGTCACCCCCACAGTCAACATAAACTAGCCTTCTCTCTCTCCTAGTCACCCCACAGTCAACAGAAACTAGCCTTCTTTCTCTCCTAGTCACCCCACAGTCAACAGAAACTAGCCTTCTTTCTCTCCTAGTCACCCCACAGTCAACAGAAACTAGCCACCACACCATCTCCCTCTTGCCTCCCGCACTGTGGTTTAAACGTCCTCACTAATGACGTCCGCCGCCGCAGTCATGTCATCAATAGAGTGACAAAGACTGGCACCAGTCATAAAGGTCTTTGTCCACACGAGAGACACAAAGTCAAGTTAAGTTGTTTCCATCATCTCATCAAATGGATTTTCCCGCCATTTAATACTTCAGAAACAAAAGCTGGCGACACGCTCGACTAGAAAACACTTGTCACGGTCCAGTGCAACGCTTCAGGTAGAACACTTTCATTACTGCAGAGAAAAGAGACCTTCAATGCTTCAGTCAAAACACTTTCGTTATGCAAGCGGAAAAATAAAACCTCGGCGTTTTAGTTAAAACGCGTTTGCTATTGAGTCTTATAAAAGGCCTCAACGCCCCACTTGAGCGATTTTTGCTGAAGGGATTCTTTAATAAAAATAATAAATTGTGTTTGTGATATAACATACACCCTTTAGTGCAAAAACCAGTCACTATGCTTAAAACCATAACGGGATTAAAAATCTCTCTCTCTCTCTCTCTCTCTCTCTCTCTCTCTCTCTCTCTCTCTCTCTCTCTCTCTGCTGTACACTAAATATACTGTCTCCTTTACCCTGCTGATCAACTTGTCTGGGTTGGACAGGTATAAATCAACATGTTCCCCCACACACGAAATAACAACATACTGTACAAGGGCTGAAAATGCTGGAGTGTGTGAGAGCGACATATATAATATACCCAGGTAAAAATGTTTGTCAAGTTCTGTTCGAAATTACAACTGAAATATGTACTTTGACGAGTGTTTGTGTCGGGTGGTGCAGCGTGAGGCAGGTGGGGGTGAGTGACGCCTGCTACCTGTCCTCTCACTCATTAATTATCAACGATATTACGTCCATCAATATACGGGATGGCTGGGGTGATGACCGGACTCCCACCTCTTAAATAACAAAATCGTCCAGTAGAGATGTCAGAGTCCCCGTCACGCCACATCTGAGTCTAAAAGGATTATAACCCGGATATAAATGACATAAAATGCTAATTACTACCAACCTGAACCTTGTGTTACTGATCCGTCTACTATTGATAATTGTTCCGAGTCATTATGTTCACAGCTCCCGGACAGACGCACGGGTGGAAAGCCGGAATTACCATGACCGTCACTCTGAACCAGGTGGAAATAATTTGAATAAGTTTTCTCTAGTTCAAGATTAGTTTAGGTTAGGTTAGGTAAAACGAGGAGGGACTGGGTTGGTTGCGGTTAAATTTAGAATATTAAACAAGAATAAATTAAGTTGTGTTTTGATGAATTAAAGCTCAGTTACGCCAAGTTAAATACAAGTTTCTCCATCATCTAAAAAATAGTTCACAATATACCTGGTACAGTGACTGGAGCGTTTTGTGAGATGTGGCAACTCTGTGTTTGTTTACATCGTATTAAAACTCCCAGAATGACCCCTAAGGAACCTGACAATAGTAGCCAGACTATGGATGCCAGATAAGCCTTTCACAGAGTTGCCACATCTCACAAAATGCACCAGACACTGTACCAGGTATAAGTGTAGGCGACTGTACCTAAATCAACATAGATATCAGTTCCAATTTTCCAATATGTGCATTCAAGTGGGTATTGCGCACATACATTACTACACATAAGGCATTAAGAACATTTGCATACATATAACCGGGGCTTATATTTGCATATTAACATATTTTAGAATGCAAAACCTGTATACATGTTAATTAGGTAAATCGCCTTTGAGGATTACATAGGATTATTAAATAGGATTATATGTATGAGTGAACGTGGTACATATAGATAGCCACACAAACAGACTGACAGATAGACAGACAGACACAGATTCATATACATACACAGGCGCAGATTTATATAGACAGACAGACAGATGCTAACATAAAACATACACATAGGCAGACACGGACAGAAACACGTACAAAAAGACACACATATAAGAGACACGGCCAAGTAGACAGTTATCAAGACACTGCGAGACGAACAGACAGGTAGAGACAAAGACACTGACAGAGAGATACACAAACAGAGACAAAGAAACACTACGAAAGACAGACAGCGACAAAAGACACTGAGACAAACAGACAGACAGACAGAGACAGACAGACAGACAGAGACAGACAGACAGACAGAGGAGACACAAGACGCTAGGTGAGTCTGCACTTGGGGTCTGTGTCATTAACTCGGGGAGACGCAGCAGAAGGAGGAGGGAGGAGGAGAGGGGAGGGGGGGGAGGGAGGGAGGGAGGGGGAGGGAGGGAGGAGGGGAGGGAAGGAGGAGGAGGAGGAGAAGGGAGGAGGAGGAGGGCGCAGTGAGGTGTTTACTCTGGATCAGTGTGTGTCTGTCCGTCTGACCAACCCATAACCCCATTTCCCCCCTCCTCTCTCTCTCTCTCTCCCTCAGGTACAACACAAGCACCTTCTCTCTCTCCTCCGTGCACCTTGTCTCTCCTCCGTGCCTTGTCTCTCCTCCCGTGCACCTTGTCTCTCCTCCGTGCACCTTGTCTCTCCTCCGTGCACCTTGTCTCTCCTCCGTGCACCTCCTCCTGTAGAACCTAAAGCGTAGAAGGCCTCGTCCCTCGACCTGAGTCTTCATCCTGCCATCACGCTGGACTCACTCACACACCTTCAGTGACCACAGATGGGTGGCTGTATCTAGTAGGCAGTGATTGCAGGGCGGAGTGACGGGCAGAACTTCTCAATGTTGATTATTATTTTTGAAGGCCGTCTAGTGTATTGTGCAAGGGCGGCCATTATTCTCAACCAGTGACAAGATCGAAGGGTGGAATCTACATGATGTGATCCGATCCTCTCTCCCTTTACCCACCAAACTTTACTACTACTACTACTACTACTACTACTACAGGTGAGTAAATCAGTTTCAGGCTGCTGGTGACAAGGTGAAGCCCCACGCCCTGAAATGGTCCAAACAGAGGGACGAGTACATTTACCCTGAAGGCATTTAGGGGTAGATGTTGAGCCAGGGTGGAGGAGGGAGGTTGTGTGCAGCAATAAGATGGGTTTTGTTGTTCCTGTCTATGTAACTCTGATCTTTATGAACAGAAAGTCTAGGAGTGACTGGAACACACACACACACACACACACACACACACACACACACACACACACACACACACACACACACACACACACACACACACACACACACACGTTCATTACCGTGCCTCCCAGTGATGCTCCTTTCTATCTTCCCTCCCTCTGAGAAATCTTCCCAGCATAAGTGTGATCGTTCTCTACCCTACCACCTCCTCTCCTACCTCCCTCTCCTCCACACCCTCCCTCTCTCCTCCACCTCCCTCTCTGCTCCACTCCTCACATTTCTCCTCCTCCACCTCTCCCTCCCTACAACACCTCCCCTCCTCCACACCTCCTCTCCTCCACCTCCTCTCTCCTCCACCTCTTCCCTCCTACCAAACACCCCCCTCCTCCACACTCCTCCACATCTTTCCCTACCCCTTCTCTCCCTCCGCCACCCACCCACCTTCCTCTCAACACGACCAACTCACCTTATACAAATCAAAAAATATATTCAAAGCTCTCGGCTCCACAAAGACGTGTTGTCGGAGTAACTCTTCGAGAAAAAAAATACATTTTCAATTCCAAGGATCATAATATTTCACAGCAAGTTTCCCCATTATCAAGGCATCTCCCTCCTCCTCCTCCCTCACCTCCTCCCAACACCCCCTCTCTCTCCCAACACCCCTCTCTCCCCCTCCCTCCCAACACCCCCCTCTCCCCTCCACCGTATATCAATATGGTAGCGCTCGCCAACGGGCGCCCACAGAAAGATTCATCTCCAAATCTTGCTAAGGGAGAAATTTCTACTCGGGGATGCAACGAGGTGGTCCTTAAGGCAGTAATATCAGGGCACTTTCTAGGCACCGTTTCTCTCCCTCTCTCCCTCCCTCCCCCACTTTCTCCCCCTCTCTCCCCTCCTTTCCTCTCCCCTATTGAGGCTGATGAACAGGATTGCAGTTTGGCTTACGTCAGGGAGGAAGCACCTTGATGTTGCCTACGGCACTTCCTCCCTCTCTCTCCCTCCCTCCCTCCCTCCCTCTCCCTCCCTCCCGGTAACTTATGGTCTCCCTTCTCCACCTACCACCACATTCCCTTTATTCCTCAGGCTTCAATCTCTCCTCTATCCCTGCTCTCACACCTACCCCCCTCCCTCCTTCTCCCTCCCTCCCTCCCTCCCTCCTCCCCTTCCTCCCTTTCTAAACCACCTTATCCTCCCCCATCCTTCCCTTTCCTCTATACGGACTCCCCTTCCTCTCAGCTCTCCTCCTTCACACTCTCCAAAAAATTATCTCCCTTCTTCATACGACTTCCGCCTCTCTCTCTCTCTCTCTCTTCCCTATTTCTTCCTTAGTCCTCCTTCCTTTCTCCTTATACTTCCTATTATCTTCATCGTCTGTCCAAGTCTTCCTCATTATCCCCAGTCCTTCCCTCGTCCCAGTCCCCCCTCGTCTCCCCAGTCCCCCTCGTCTCCCCAGTCCCCCCCCTCATCTTCTCATTGGATTCTCCCCAAGAGTTGTCCTCCTACCTAAGAGTTCTTCCACCCAAGAGTTTTTCCCTAAGAATTCTTCCCTACTAGAGTCTTAACCCCGATGCAAAAAAATCCTCCCCTACCAAAGAATCTCCCCCAGAACACCTCATTCCCCAGGACCACCTCCCCCTCCCCCACCCACAATACGGAGGGGAAGAAGTAGGAAAGTGGGGGAGGAGTAGAAAGGTGAGGAGGGGAGAAGGAAAGTGGGGAGAGAAAGAGGGAGGAAATGGTAGTAGGGAGGAGTTACGGTTTGGGGAGGTAGGGGAAGGTGGGGAGAATTAGGTAGAAGGTAGTGGGGAGGGAGAGAAAGAGGAGAGGAGGGGGGGTGGAGATAAGGTGGGGAGAGAAATGGGGAAGGGTGAGAGAACAGGAGATGGGGAGGGAAGAAACTAGCACTTACTATAAGGTGAAGGGCAGAGTGGGTAGGGTGAGGAGAGAAGAATGGAAGCTAAGAAGATGAAGAGAGGAGAGGAGAAGAGGAGCAGAAGAAAGAGGTAATGGCAGATCTATTATTCAGTCCCAACCACTAGGCTTGAGGGAGGGAGGGGGGAGGGGGAGGGAGGGAGGGGAGGATAGTGGGGAGTTAGGCAAAATCTGTGAGAGGTTAATCACATTACACCATCAACCTAAGACGACTCTCCCCACCTTCCATCATTCTTCCTTCCTTCCTTCCTTCCTTCCTTCCTTCCTTCTTCCTTCCTTCCTTCTTTCCTTCCTTCTTCCTTCTTCCTTCTTTCCTTCCTTCCTTCCTTCCTTCCTTCCTTCCTTCCTTCATTTCCTTCCTTCCTTCCTTCTATCAGAGTTTCTACTCGTTCCTTCCTTCCTTCCTTCTATCAGAGTTTCTACTCGTTCAATCCTCATCTGCTGTCGCTAATCTACACTCGTATTGTCTGGTGTATAACTTTCACCTAAAAGATTGATTAGTCTACCTGTGAATAAGTCTGTCTAACTGTCAATAAGCCTGTCTAACTGTTAATAAGCCTGTCTACCTGTCAATAAGCCTGTTTAACTGTCAATAAGCCTGTCTAACTGTTAATAAGCCTGTCTACCTGTCAATAAGCCTGTTTAACTGTTAATAAGCCTGTCTAACTGTCAATAAGCCTGTCTAACTGTTAATAAGCCTGTCTACCTGTCAATAAGCCTGTCTACCTGTCAATATCTGTCTACCTGTCTGTCTACCTGTTTGTTTATCATCTATCTCGCTGTCTATCTCGCTGCCTGTCTCTAAATCCTGAAATGGCTCTTCTCTCTGTCACTTTAGCTCGTGACAGACAAATTCCCATTCCAATTCCAGCCGCAGATTCCTAAACACCGCGTCACATCCCTCACCAGCGAGCATTCCTAAATCCTCTCTTATCCTCACACCAACGATTTCCAAATTCCAACGATTCCAGAGTTCCATGTTTCGTTTCCATCAAGAATTACTTAATTTTCAGACAAGTTCCCCCCTGAGGATTCCTAAATTCCCATTCCCAGTCTCTCACTCTCTTCCTCTATCTCTCTTCCTATCAACCTATTCCAGAATTCCCAGTCTTGTTCTCAACCTGGATATCTGAATTCCCATTCCAATTCCCGCTAAGGGGTTCCTGATTCCCATGTTACTGAGGTTATTAGGGGTAAGTTCACCTCTCTCTCTCTCTCTCTCTCTCACCGTGTTTTCCCTAGAAACTGTCTTACTGGGGAGTCTGAAATCACGTTAGTACAGATGTTGTAAATAAGGTTGAGGGAGAGAGTGGTGGTGATCAGTGTTGCAACAGGTTAAAGTGTGTGGGGGGGAGGGGGGGAGAGGGGTGGGAGGGGTGGGGTGGGGGGAGGGGTGTGCGGGGAGGGGTGTGGGGGGAGGGGTGTGTGGGGAGGGTGTGGGGGAGGTGGGGAGGGGTGTGGGGAGGTGTGGGGAGGTGTGGGGGAGGGGGGAGGTGGGGGAGGGTGTGGGGGAGGGTGCGTGGGGGAGGGTGTGGGGGAGGGTGTGTGGGGAGGGTGGGGGGGTGAGGGGAGGGAGGGGTGAGGATGTAAGGTACTAAGGAAAGGATATTACTCAAGATAAGCTCTAGGTGAGGAGGGGGAAGTGGAGGAGGGGGAATAAGGTAGAGAAGGAAGTGGAATAAGAGGAGGGGGAGGTAGAGGTAGGAAGAGGGGGAGGAGGTAGAGGAAGAGGAGGGGGAGGTAGAGGAGGAGATGAAGAAAGAAGTATAGGAAGGAAGAAGAAGAAGAGGAAAAAGAAGGTGAAGTATGGGTAGAGGAAGGAAGAGGAGGAGGAGGCGGAAGAAGAAAATGAGGAGGAAAAAGAGAAGAAGAAAGAGTGGGTGGAAGGGGAGGAGGAGAACGAGACACAGAAGAGATTATATAAAAGGCAGAGGGCGAAGGAAAGGAGAATGGGAGAGGAAGAGGAAAGAGCTGATGATGACAAAGAAGGGATAGCGGAAAAAAGAGAATGAAAGAGAAGGAAGTTAGAAAAGAGATAAAAAGGGTAATAGGGAATAAAGGAGAGATGAATAGAAAAAGGTAATAGAGGACCGAGACGAAGAGGAGAATAAATATAAGCAGAGAAAAAATATAAAATGAGAATGAGGAAACGGGAAAGACGACAAAGAAGAGAAAAATGGAGAAAATAAAAGATCCGAGATAAGAGGAGAAAGAGGAGGAATACGTGAGAGAAGAAGAGTGTTGAGGAAGATTGTCGAGAGTTAATAGATAAGGTTACCTGTGTCAGGGGAGAGGAGGCAGCACACACCGTCTCACAACTTACCTGTAAAAGCAAAAAATAAAATAACTGTTAGTATTAGAGAATATATTGTAAACTTTCTGCCCTTATTACTTAGATATAAATAAACACACACATATATATATATATATACAACAGACGTACCTGGTGGCAATCTACCTGCCTGTAATTACCTGACCGGCACACCTGGCCTTCCTCCACACCTTCATCACCTCCCACATACAATATACCAGCAGGTAGTCGTATCTAACACGTAATCCTCCCAACTCCATCATTTCCTCCCTCAGGAAGACCAAGTTCCTCCCCCGGCAGCTACCTTACCCCACACACCTCAACCATTTACACCCATAACTCTCTCAACACAAACTAACCAGGTAAACACTTATACACTTAATCTTTAATTTAATCTTCAAATTCAATTAATAAAAAAATAAGATTATGACTACAGTACATATTATGTTAGTCAAAATCTACATTACACTACAAATAATCTACATACACTGATAAAAACTGTAATTTAGATACAAAGTACAAATATATTTCTAAAAGACGAAAATAATAATGTCACCTCGAGTTAATAAGTATAACTGACTGCGGTTACAAAAAAAAAAATCCGGGAAATTGTGGATTACTGGACTACATAAGAGCCCAGAGAGGTGGCGTGAGTAGTGAGGTCAGCTGGGCCAGACCTTCACGTGGGCAGCGTTATTTCCCCGCGGTACACTCCACTACTGGTGTACATCGAGTGTTCCTGTGGGAGGTGAGGGGAGGGGGAGCTAACCCACTCTACTGCTTCTTCGGGGAATCGTCCGTAACCTTAGTGAAACAATTTTGAGGTGTGTGATGGTGTTTACTGTGATGATGATGATGATTATGGTAGTTATAATGATGGTAATGGTGATGATGGTGATAATAGAGGTGGTGATGATGATGATGATGATGGTGACGACGATGATGATGATGATGATGATAATAGAGGTGATGATGATGATGATGATGATGGTGACGACGATGATGATGATGATGATAATAGAGGTGATGATGATGATGATGATGGTGACGACGATGATGATGATGATGATAATAGAGGTGACGACGATGATGATGACAATAGTGAGGGTTGTGACGTAGAGACTTTCCATCACGACTCCCTGTGTGACTTATAACAACAAGAGTCACTAAAGTCTTCCTCCAGTACATACTAACACTCCTTGACGGTGTGTGTGTGTGTGTGTGTGTGTGTGTGTGTGTGTGTGTGTGTGTGTGTGTGTGTGTGCTTCCATCTATTCGTGTTTCTGCACTTGACATAAAACAGTTGTGAAAGACTAAGTATGTATATGATTGAACAGTGAGCCAGTGAGTGAGAGTTAGTGAGTGAGTGAGTGAGTGAGTGAGTGAGTGAGAGTTAGTGAGTGAGTGAGTGAGAGTGAGTGAGTGAGTAACAATGGAACTGCTGGAGTAACAACAACAAAAATAAACAAACCAGGTCTCCTTATAGTATACCCATTAGACCAAAGTGACCCTCACCCTACCAACCCACACTTGTTACCCCCACCTAACCTAACCTAACCCAACCTAACCTAACCTAACCCAACCTAACCTAACCCAACCTGACCTAACCTAACCTAACCTAACCTACCCTAACCAAACCCAACCTACCCTAACCAAACCCAACCTACCCTACCCTAACCTAACCTAACCTAACCTAACCCACCCCGCCCTAACCTAACCTAACCTAACCTAACGACCACACTACCCACACTTGGTACCCCGAGGTGTAGGAGTGAACTCAAGGCTTTACTCACACAACTACTACTACGACGACGCCTCCCCATGCCTTCCAGCCTTGGTTAATTGACCACTTTGGAGAGCTTGTCTTATTGGCCACTGAGAGAGAGAGAGAGAGAGAGGAGAGAGAGAGAGAGAGAGAGAGGGGGAGAAGAGGAGGGGGCGGGCAGGAGAGGATATAGAGGAGGGAGAAGGATAAGAGAGAAAGCAGGGAAGGAAGAAGGTGCAGGAAGAAAGGGAGAAAGGGCAAAGAAGGGGGAAGGGGAATGAAGGAGGAGGCGGAGGAATATGAGGAAGAAAAAGAGCATATGAAATAGAAGAGAGAGGGGAAAGAGGATGGAGAATAAGGAAGAAGAGGATAAAAGAGGAGGGAGGCAGAGGGTCAAGGAGTTATCACTTTGCCTTCCTAGAATTGTGGAGGTAAGGTGAGGTGAGGTGAGGTGAGGTGAGGTAAGGTAAGGTAAAGGTGGGGTTAAGAAGAAGTTAGGGTTAGGGTTAGGTGTACAAGGTGTACAGCATAGTGTAAGGTACAGGCGTAAGGTTAGAAGAAAGGTATGTATGTAAGGTATGTAAGGTAAGGTAAGGTAAGGTTAGGTTAGGTAAGGGCTAGGTAAGGTATGTAATAAAAGGTAAGGTAAGGTTAGGTTAGGTAAGGTTAGGTAAGGGGTAAGATAAGGTAGGGGTAAGGTTAGGGTTAGGTAAGGTAAGGTAAGGTAAGGTTAGGTTAGGTAAGGTAAGGTAAGGTAAGGTAAGGTAAGGTAAGGTTAGGTTAGGTTAGGTCACGGATGAAGAGTCGCTCCTGTGAGTAAATTCTGCCTGATTGTTTATTACCCGGAAATACCTGCTGGGCTGCTGGGGAGTTGGGAGGGAGTGGGAGGAGTGGGGGGAGTGAGGGAAGTGGGAGAGAAGCGTCTGATGCGGCAGGATGGAGAGGGGGGATAAGAAAGCTGAGAGGGGAAAGGGTCGAGGATGGATCAGATGGAGTGGGGAGCATTTAAAGAAGTACGGGATGAGGTCACGATGGATGGAGGGCGTGGAAGTTTGAGGGCAGCTAGAGGGAATGGGATGTGAGAGGGATTGAGCAAGAGGCAGTGGGGTGGAGAGGAGGATCTTTGTTCCATGATTAGAAGAGAGGCAGGGGTGAGAGGCAGGGATGAGAGGGAGGGGTGAGAGGGAGTGGGGTGAGAGGGAGGGAGGGGTGGTGAGAGGGGTGGGATGGGTGGGAGGGATGAGTGGGGTGAGAGGGGTTGAGAGGGAGGGATGATAGGGAGGGGTGAGAGGCCTTTGTTCCACTGGAGGAGTTTAAGTGTCAGGAAGGTGTTACTACCCGCTGCGCCAGACATGAGGCGGCACACCACCACACGCTCACCAGGCGGCACCAGGCGGCACACACCACCACACCCCTCACTCACAGGCGGCACACCACCACACCTTCACCAGGCGGCACACACCACCACACCTCACCAGGCGGCACACACCACCACAGGCGGCCTCACCAGGCGGCACACACACACACCACACCCTCACCAGGCGGAACACCACCACACCCTCACTAGGCGGCACACCACCACACCCTCACTAGGCGGCACACCACCACACCCTCACTAGGCGGCACACCACCACACCCTCACTAGGCGGCACACCACCACACCCTCACTAGGCACTACCCTCAAGACACCCCCCACGCTTCAATGGGTGCGGTGGCAAAATGGTTACAAAACTCCCTCTTGTCCTAAGGGCCACTTGTTCGCACCCAGAGCCCCTCTCCCTTAATTAAACCAGTTGTAAATGTGTACCTGATTGTGAAAATTGTTTACATCGATTTACCTGTATACATTTTAGGCTCATAATGTGTACCTGAGTTTACAGTTGATGGTGCACAGGTATTCCAGGCTGCCTCTTGTGTACCCAAGGGTTAGTATAGTGTGGTTGTACCTCCCCTAATGCCACCCGTCAGGACAATTTATGATATGTTTTACACAATTCTCCGTACATTTATCATCCCTGTTCTAATTTATCTAGCTGAGTGAGGTTGTGTCGAAAAGGTTAGGCAATGTTAATTACTGTCACTTTTTTTTCACAGTAATGAAAATAA
>NW_024741901.1:457568-460068 GCF_018991925.1 Homarus americanus | reverse complement strand
AGAAAGAGGAAGCAGTAAGAGGAAGAAGAAAGAGGAAGCAGTAAAAGAAAGAAGAAAGAGGAAGCAGTAAGAGGAAGAAGAATGAGGAAGCAGTAAGAGGAAGAAGAATGAGGAAGCAGTAAGAGGAAGAAGAAAGAGGAAGCAGTAAGAGGAAGAAGAAAGAGGAGGCATTAACAGGAAGAAAGAGGAAGCAGTAGGAGGAAGAAGAAAGAGGAAGCAGTAAAAGAAAGAAGAAAGAGGAAGCAGTAAGAGGAAGAAGAAAGAGGAAGCAGTAAGAGGAAGAAGAAAGAGGAAGCAGTAAGAGGAAGAAGAAAGAGGAAGCAGAGAAAAAGAAAGAGAAGCAGTAGAGAAGAAGAAAGAGGAAGCAGTAAAAGGAAGAAGAAAGAGGAAGCAGTAAGAGGAAAGAAGAAAGAGGAAGCAGTAAGAGGAAGAAAAAGAGGAAGCAGTAAAAGAAAGAAGAAAGAGGAAGCAGTAAGAGGAAGAAGAAAGAGGAAGCAGTAAGAGGAAGAAAAAAGAGGAAGCAGTAAAGAAAGAAGAAAGAGGAAGCAGTAAGAGGTAGAAGAAAGAGGAAGCAATAAGAGGAAGAAGAATGGAAGCAGTAAAAGAAAGAAGAAAGAGGAAGCAGTGAGGAAGAAGAAAGAGGAAGCAGTAAGAGGAAGAAAAGGAAGCAGTAAGAGGAAAGCAGTAAGAGGAAGAAGAGGAAGCAGTAAGAGGAAGAAGAAAGAGGAAGCAGTAAGAGGAAGAAGAAAAGGAAGCTGATAAGAGGAAGCAGTAAAAAGAGGAAGAAGAGGAAGCAGTAAGAGGAAGAAGAATGAAGAGCAGTAAGAGGGAAGAAGAAAGAGGAAGCAGTAAGGGAAGAAGAAGAGGAAGCAGTGAGGAAGAAGAAAGAGAAGCAGTGAGGAAGAAGAAAAGGAAGCAGTAAGAGGAAGAAGAAAAGAGAAGCAGTAAGAGGAAGAAGAAAGAGGAAGCAGTAAGAGGAAGAAGAAAAGGAAGCAGTAGAGGAAGAAGAAAAGAGGAAGCAGTAAGAGGAAGAAGAAAGAGGAAGCAGTAAGAGGAAGAAGAAGGAAGCTGAAAGAGGAAGAAGAAAGAGGAAGCAGTAAGAGGAAGAAGAAAGAGGAAGCAGTAAGGAAGAAAGAAAAGAGAGGAAGCAGTAGGAGGAAGAAGAAAGAGGGAAGGCAGTAAGAGGAAGAAGAAAAGAGGAAGCAGTAGGAGGGAAGAAGAAGAAAAGAGGAGGCATTAACAAGAAGAAAGAGAAGCAGTAAGAGGAAGAAGAAAGAGGAAGCAGTAAGAGGAGGAAACCAAAAAAAGTGAAAATTTAATTTCTACACACGAGTCGGGACAGAAAAAATATAAATAGTTTGCAAAAGTTAGGGGATGGGGGAGGGGGATGGGGAGGGGGATGGGAAGGGGAGGGAGGGGGATGGGGGGAGGGAGGGAGGGGGGATGGGGAGGGGAGAGAGGTGGTGGGGGGTGATGAAGAGGTATGTAAGGCGTGGAGATGAAGAGTAGTTCTTGTTGTGGTTGTTATTGTTGTGGTTGTTGTTGTTGTTGTTGTTGTTGTTGTTATTGTTTATTGTTGTTATTATTATTTGCTGTTGTAGTTGTTGTTTGTTTTGTTTGTTGTTGTTGTTGTTATTGAGCAAGTTAAGAGGAATACACACATATACACACACTGGTATATTCTGATGGAGAGGAAATATAATATTCTACAGCTGGTCATCAATAATTCACGAGGAGAGAGAGTAGGTTTAATGTACCGTGAGGGGCTGCCACACACACACACACACACACACACACACACACACACACACGTACAGTAAGCCCCCGCCGCTGTACACACGAGACAGGTATACAGTACCGTGCTGTTCCTCACCAGCTGTTGTGTTCTGGTACAGCATAACGATACGTAGTGTGGGTGTAGGAGGGTGACACCTTCTGCCTCAACCACATCTCCACCTAGCCCCCAACCACATCTCCACCCAGCCCCGACCATCTCCACCAGCCTCAACACATCTCCACCCAGCCCCCAACCACATCTCCACCTAGCACCTGACCACATCTCCACCCAGCCCCCAACCACATCTCCACCTAGCACCGACCACATCTCCACCCAGCCCCATCCACATCTCCACAGCCCCTAACCACATCTCCACACCTAGCACCCCAACCCATCTCCACCCAGCCCCATCCACATCTCCACCCAGCCCCAAACCACATCTCCACAGCCTCCAACCACCACTTTAGCACCTGACAGTAATAAGGAGGAGGAAGGGTTGAAGGACATCACCTCAGCCTCGAGGAGAGGAGACTTAACCATTGTGTGGGGGGTGGGGGGTGGGGGAGGAGGAGAGGGGGGGGATAGAGGCCCTAAGTACTTCATTGTTTTGAGATTTATCCCGTATCCCAGGTGCCGCGCCGCCCACTCCACCCTACCGTCTACCTGCCTTCTGCAACCCACCCTACCGTCTGCACACACCCTCCTGTCAGCCACCCTACCGTC